>NC_058133.1:329273663-329630178 GCF_016433145.1 Gracilinanus agilis
CTTCCTTCCTTCCTTCCTTCCTTCCTTCCTTCCTTCCTTCCTTCCTTCCTTCCTTCCTTCCTTCCTTCCTTCCTTCCTTCCTTCCTTCCTCTTTCCTTGTTGTCTCTCTAACTATATATACATTCTTACCATGTTGTTATTTAATTGCAAGTCATGGAACACTGTAGTATCCAGAAAATTGAAATTGAAGCAAGAAATCACAAAGAAGTAACATAAAGGATGCTATCAAAATGTATAATTTAAATAAAGACATATGTGTCAAGAATGAGAGATATACAATGGAAAACCTAATTAATATTCTCAAGAAGTCAGGAGAGTTCAAGGAAGCTCAACATCCTAGCGCTTGGTCCTGGCACAAACTATTTGAAGTACATGAACAAGAGGATGAGCAAAATGAACGCAAAATCAATCTTGATATATGAAATGTTGGAGGAAACAGACATATCAACGAGTTTATAGATTTATCTGAGTATTTTATAAAGAAATTAGGGGGCAGCTGGGTAGCTCAGTGGAGTGAGAGTCAGGCCTAGCCAGGAGGTCCTAGGTTCAAACCCGGCCTCAGACCCTTCCCAGCTATGTGACCCTGGGCAAGTCACTTGACCCCCATTGCCCACCCTTACCAATCTTCCACCTATGAGACAATACACCGAAGTACAAGGGTTTAAAAAAAAAAAAAAGAAATCAGCGGATGACAGCTCCATAGTGGGAACCTGGGACTTTGAGGGAGGGGGTGTTTCATAACTTTGACGTAAAGGTCTAGAAGGACAATCACATTTTTCCATTATAATGCTCTTTGTTATGGAACCCATTAAGAGACAGAATAATGCATTAATTTACCATGTCTCTCAACGAATGTAGTCCCCATAGTACCTAGCATAATAGGTGAAGGGTCTGTGATTTTATGACCACAGGGAGCTCCTGGTGTGGAAACTCCATTTCACCAACACTGATCTTCATCTGTCTACAAGATGACAGTAGAGAAGTTCTAGGGAGTTGTTTATAGCAGCTAGTAGTCTAGTAATTTCCCAGGGTCAATGGACCATAAAAGTTTATGATTGGGAGGTGGAAAGGATCCTAGAGTTCACTGATTCTAACTCCTTGTGTTACAGATGAAGAAGATGAGGCAGTGATCTGTCCATGGTGACAGTAAATTTTGAAGAAGGATTTGAATACAGGTTTTTCAAACTCCAAATCTAGTTCTATATCCCCAAAGCCACATAACCTCTGAGTCCAGTTTTTTCATTTGTAAATTGTAGGAGTTTAACTTAAGGATCTCCAAGGTCACTACAGATGCACAAATTTGAAGGAAAGCATGGTATAGGGCAGTGGTTCCCAAACTTTTTTGGCCTACTGCCCCCTTTCCAGAAAAATATTACTTAGCTCACTGGAAATTAATGTTTTTTAAATTTTAATAGCAATTAATAGGAAAGATAAATGCACCTGTGGCCATCACCGCTCCCCTGGATCACTGCAGCACCCACCAGGGGTTGGTAGCACCCACTTTGGGAATCACTGGTAGGGTATAGAGTGCTGTACACAAAATCAGGGAGACCTTTTGAAGATTGCCTCTTTTGATCTGTGAAATTCTGGGTCTTAACTTCTTAGAGCTTCATTTTCCACATTTATAAAATAGAAACAGCTAGGTGGCTTAAAGGATAGAATGCTGAGCTCAGAGTCAGGAAGACCAGAGTTAAAAAAACCTGGCTTCAGTCTTTTTCTTGTTGGATGCTCTTGGGTAGGTCACTTAACCTCTGTTTGCCTGCCAAAAGGATCATTGGGGAAGGAAATGATCAATAAATCTAGTATCCTTCCAAGAAAACTCAATGAATGAGGTCATAGAGTCAGACATGGCTAAATAAAAACAATATTAACAAAAAGTACCTATTTTGGGGGCAGCTGGATAGCACAGTATATAGAGTACTGGACTTGGAAATAGGAAGACATCTTCCTGAGTTCAAATCTGGCCTCAGACACTTACTTGCTGTGTAACCCTGGGCAAGTCACTTAACCCTATTTGCTTCAGTTTTGCATCTGCAAAATGACCTAGAGAGGGAAACAGAAAACCATTCAGTATCTTTGCCAAGGAAACCTCAAATTCGTATATGACTGAAATTATTGAACAACAACAAAATATAGCTAATAACATTTGTAGTGTCTATTTCACAGAATATATATATATATATATATATATATATATATATATATATCAGTTCTTGTTTAGTTGTGGAAGATCAAACATTTAAGGACAAAAACTTCCTGTTAATTATTTTGCAAATGATTCTTGTTGGAAGAAAGGATAGCTAAGCTCTAATTTGTTTTACAATAAAAAATATTCTATGCTTAACTTGGACACTAATGAGATTCTTCTCCTTTCAGAGTTATTCTTTCCAACCATATATATATATATTATTGAAAGAGTTCATGAATTTCCTTTACTCAAGTCATAGAGTTTAATTAAATTAATCAGTTTTAAAAAGTTGAAAGAAAAAGTAGAATGAACAGCATTAACTTACTGAAAACCAACTGAAACCAAAATACAAATTTTTGCTGAACCATGACCAAACCAAATTTAAAAAAATGAACCAATTTGACCTATACTATTTATTTCACAAACCTAATAATAATAATAATAATAATAATGGGTAATATTTTAAAACTGAATACTTTGATCTTATAACAAAAATCCTATTATTCAATATTGTTTGCTAAACTTTACAGATATTCTCATTCTCATTTTGTAAATAGAAAAATTGAGTCCCAGGAAGGGCATGTAATTCATAAAATGTCACACAGTAAGTATTGGATAGGATTAGAATTCAAGTAGTCTGACTAGATTTGGTGTTCTTTACAGTGTTTACTGAATTGAATTGAGCTATTGAACCAGGAACTTCAAAATAATCTTTGAATGAGAATCTAAAGCTTGATGGGTATTTCATTTCCTTTGAGTCCCTGGGGCACCATCTCTAAAATGTTTATTTTCATCTTGATCTTTCCTTTATTTTTAGCTGGCAACAAGCATGATTGCTTATTAGCTTCCAGCAGCTTTGGCAACCACAATTAGTCACACCAGAACTACCAAGCAAAGGACTAAGTAATATCATTCTGGAGGAAAAAATGAGTCAGTGCTGTTGAGAGATTAGAGGCTATCAGAGAGGATGTATTACTCTCCTCCACATTAATGAGGGCCTAGTTTGAAGATCAGCACTCATAAGACCTGTTGCATTTTTCTTTTTTAATTTTAAAAAATTTTCCATGGTTACATTATTTTTGTTGTTTCCTTCCCCTCTTCCCTCCTTCCTCCTGGGGTTGATAAACAATTCCACTGGGTTATGCATATATTATCACTTAAATCCTATTTCTATATAATTCATTTTTGTAATAATCTTTTAAAAACCAAACCCTAAAACATATACCCATATAAACAAATGATAAATCATATATTTTCTTCCAGATTTCTACTCCCATAATTCTTTTTCTAGATATGGATAGCATTATTTCTCATAGGTTCCTTAGAATTGTTCTGGATCATTGCATTGCTTTAAGTAGCAAAGTCAATTACATTTGATCATCCCACAATGTTTCAGTTACTATGTTTATGTTATCCTGGTTCTGCCTATTTCACTCTGCATCAGTTCATGTAGGTCTTTCCAGTTCTTATAGAAATCAAGCAGTTCATCATTCCTTATAACCAATGGTATTCTATTACCAACATATATCACAATTTGTCTCAACTGAGGGACAACTGCTCATTTTCCAATTTTTTGCCACAACAAAAACTATAGCTATAAATATTTTTGTACAAACAGATCCTTTCTCATTTTTTAATTCTTTGGGATACAAATTTAGTAGTGATATTGTGGGATCAAAGAGCATGGATTCTTTTAAAGCCCTTTGAGCATAATTTCAAATTGTCTTCCAGAATGATTAGATCAATTGACAACTCCATCAGCAGTGTATTAGTGTCCCAGTTTTGCCACATTCCCTCCAAAATTTTTTATTTTCCTTTACTGTCATATTGGACAATCTTCTAGGTATGAGGTGGTACTTGAGTTATTTTGATTTATATTTCTTGAATCAGGAGGGATTTAAAGTACTTTTTCATATCATTATCAATAGTTTTGATTTCTTCATCTGAAAACTGCCTACTTATCTCTTATAAATTTGATTTAGTTCTTTGTATATTTGAGAAATTATATATTTGTCAGAGAATTTTGTTACAAAATTATTTTTCCCAGTTTGTTGCTTCCCTTCTAATTTTGGTTGAATTGGTTTTGTTTGTACAAAACCTTTTTAATTTAATATAATTAAAATTATTCATTTTACATTTTGTAATTTCTTGTAATCTCTTGCTTGGTCTTAAACTCTTCCCTTCCCCATAGATCTGACAGGCATACTATTCCACATTCACCTAATTTACTTATAATATTACTCATTGTGTTTAAATTATATATCCATTTTGAACTTATCTTGGTATAGAGTGTGAGATATTGAGCTAAACCTGATTTTTTGCCATACTGTTTTCTAATTTTCCCAGCAGTTTTTTTTCAAATAGAGATTCTTATCCCAAAAGTTGAGATCTTTGGGTTTATCTAACATTAGATTGCTTGAGGTAATTTATCTCTAATCTATTCCATTGATCCTCCCTTCTATCTCTTAGTCAATACCAGACTTTGATGATCACTGCTTTATAATACAGTTTAAGACCTGGTACTGCTAGACCACCATCTTTCAATTTTTTTTTCCATTAGTTCCCTTGATATTCTTGATCTTTTGTTCTTTCAGATGAATTTTGTTTTTATTTTTTCTAATTATATAAAACAGTTTTTTGGTAGTTTGATAGGTACAGCACTGGAAAAATAAATTAATTAAAATTAAATAAATTTAATTCTATTTTCCAGGTCAGTTGTTTTTTCAATGAGATATTTCATGCTTTCTTCTATTTTTAAGATTCTTTTGATTTTGTTTTATTGTTTCTTGATCTCATGAAATCATTTTCTTCTAGTTGCTCAATTCTAATTTTTAAGGAATGATTTTCCTCTGTCAGCTTTTGAGCTTTCTTTTTCATTTTTTCTTGCATTGCTCCTTTTTTCTTTCCCATTTTCCTCTGCCTCTCTTAACTGTTTTTTGCCCAGGCAGTTTCTCAGGGTCTAGATGTTGCCTTGGGATCAAGTTCACAACATGGCATAGCAGATTTGGTGTGTAGGGTGTGTGACTTGCTCTTGCCTTGCTCCTCACTCTTTGCTGTAGGCTTCTGATATCTGTGCTTCCCTCTCATTTCAGTGCCCTAGCTGTTGTCTACCTACCTTTTAGATTTTCCTCCTTTTCAAAGTTGTTTTTCATTGACTCCTTGTTGGCTCTTTCACTCCTGTATTTACTTTGTGGTGTTATTTTTATGATTAATTGAAAAGGATTTTCATGGTGGTTTTGAGCTTTCCTGCTTCTATTCTGCCATCTTGGCTCCTGTCATCAACCTTTTCTTTTCTTTAATTTTTTTTCTTTTTTCCCAGATTGGTGCTTGACAGACCATGCTCTGTCATTCTCTATCATCTATTTGGCAGAATAGTCGCTTCTTCTTAAAGTTTCTGTCATTTTAGCAACCCATTTTTCCTTGTTCATCAGAATCAAGAGAAGAATAGTTCTTACCATTTCTTCATCTTTTGAAGTTTAGTGTTGTCATTAAGTTGTTGTTATAAGTGTCTAAAGCCCTCAACACACTATTCCACCATTTAGCTTCCAAGTTTATGAACTACTGAATTGTAACTACAGAATGTATTCCATAATGGGTGGTTTGTAATTGCATTACCTCTTTTCATTGAATGTATATTATGAGACATCTAGGTGGCAAAGTGGATAAAACTCTGGATATGGAGTCAAGAAGACCTGAATTCAAATTAGGTTTCAGTCACTTACTTACTGTGTGTCTTTTGTCAACCACTGACCCAGAAGTCACTTAACTTCTGTTTTCTTCAGTATCCTCATTATCAAAATGAGAATAATCATGATATATTTGTAAGGTGCTTTCTAAACCTGAAAGCACAATATAATGTTAGTTATTGTTATTAAGAAGGGGGTTGTTACCTAGGATTTTCATAAACTATAAATGCTATTCTTCTTTTGTAAATGGATTAAAATGGTTTGCTAGAAAATATATCAAGGGAATACTACAAACTCCTTAAGCAAAGGCCTTATTGGCTTTACTTGGTAGAATATGGCTCAGAGCTATTCTCTTGGCAGTGGTCAAGTTATTTAGAAATAAGAGAATCCCATTAGGAAAACTGAATTCCTAATGATTGCTTAGTTTCAAGATAAAGCCCAGAGGATGCTTATATATGGATTAGTGGCTCCCGTTTTTATTTCAGTTTGACACTACTTCTATACAGCTTAGATCTATGCATTCTGAATAGAGGAAAGAAAGATAAGATTTCCTAATCCTACACCTGCCATATCATTTAGCCAATCATTGACCTAGAATACTTACAAACTGGAAAACTGAAAAACCCATGTATCATATATCAGATATGGGACATTTTCCTACATAAAAAATTAAAGCTGATGAGCCATCTATGGTGGATGCTGCTACCCCTCACCCTTTTTGTCTGCTACTGTATGTCTGGAGTGCTGCTAGAACTGTGATTCATTTTGTGGTTTTGTAATCCTGATTAGCTTCCTGGGCAGCTGACACTTCCTACAATATGATCTATGGCTATAGGCTTATGAGTTGCCTAGATAATTGATCTGTTTTGATACTCACTTCAAGATGTAGACCTGAGGAGCCAAGGTGATTCCATTTACAACCCACCCAAGACTATTACTGATTGTAAAGAATATTTTTTAATAAATGTCATTGCTATACATAAGTTCTATATGTGAATTGTTTCCTTCCTGGTATGGTGACAACTTGCCATAAAATACTACATTTAGAGAGCATTTGTTATTAAATATAGGAAATACTATAGACAGGAAAATCTTAACAATTCCTGTGACCTCCGAAGTAAGAATATTTTAATTTTCATACTTTTCATTTAATTCTCTCTTCTATCCAGGTAAGCTATAGTATATTTCCATGATAAATACATTACTGTTTCTATTTCTATTGATTCTTACTAAAATGATTTGCATAATGTTTCTACTCAATTTTTGGGTATTTCCTCATATGAGCATTATGTATATGTAAATATATACGTGTGTAGAAACATGTGTAAATATATATATGTATATATATTTTGATTCTATAAGTATATATTTTATTTTAAAATACTTTTTATTGATATCTTCTCCTTTATTATCCAAGTTTCCCAGTAAATCCTTCTCCAGCTTCAAACCCTCAGAATCACCTTTAATAATAGGGAATCACCTTTAATAATAGGGAATAAAAAAGTGAAAAGTTCAGGAAAATCTAACCTATTTAATGAAGGACCTTGACATTTGTCTCTTTATTCTACTCCACCCTGAAGGCCTAGGATAAGGGTTTAAAGCTTACATTTGGTCATCCCAAGAAGGAGTGAAGTAGAAAGGTACTCAATGTATAACATAAATCAAGTATAAGATAATTATTTCCTTCCAAAGAAGAAATGTATAACATAAGAGGCCTATAAGAAAGCATGAGCAATGACTTAAGTTTGATATAGCAATATAAGGATAAGTGCTAAGGGATAGGGAGAAATTCATAGATTGTCTTTAAGAGGAAAGGAGGAGAATTTAGATATCAACCCTGGGAGAAGATTCTCCCTTTGAGGAAGGATTATATTTCAGAAATGTATAGCATAAAAGGCCTATAAGAAAGCATGAGCAATGATTTAATTTTGATATAGCAATAACTTATTTAAAAATACTTTATTGATATCCTTTATTTTTACATTGCTCAAATCCCCTCATATCACTTCCCCCTTCCCCTACCAGCAAGCAATTCCACATAACAAAAAATTTTGTAATAATAATAGCTAACATTTATATTATATCTTTGCAAAGGACCTTAAACATATTATTTCATGTAACATAATAAACCTGTGTTATTTTTTTCCCCTTAAATTACATATGAGGAAATGGAATCTGAGAGAGCTTAAATAATGTAGCTAGTGTCTGAGGCAATATGTGATGTCATATTTTCTTGACTCCAAGTCTAACATTATTATTATATTGTCTCAGGAGATTGATACTTAAGATAGCAAAACATCAATCAATAAAAAGCAAAAAAGTGCCATATATATTATATGCTAGACCAGTGATGAGCAAACTTTTTAAAGAGGGGGCCAAAGGAAAGGAAATGCTCATCTGTCAGTATGTTTCTAAGGCAACTCTTTCGAAGTTTCATTGTATTGTATCCTACTCATTGTATTCGTCAGATTTGAATAATGTTGTGGGGCTTCAGAGAACATTTCAGGGAGCTGCATCTGGCCCATGGGCTGTAGTTTGCCCATCACTGTGCTAGACAATGTGATAAGCACTGGAGATTCCAAAAGAGACAAAAAATAGTCCCTGGCCTCAAGGAATTCACAGTCCAATGGGGGATTGGGAAGAACAAAGAAACAAATATATACATACAAAGTAAAGTGGAAATAAGAGAGAGAAGACAGTAGAATTATAAGGCGTGAAGAATTATAAGACAGTAGAATTATAAGAATTATAAAAAATGGGATTTTAGCTGGGACTTACAGGAATTCAATGAAGTCAGTAGGTGGAGATAAGGAGGGACAACATTTTAGGTATGGCAAATACCTAGAGAATTCCCAGAACCAAGAGATACAATGCCCTGTTCACAGAACAATAAGGAGGCCAGTGCCACAGGATCCAGTAGTAGGTGGCAGAGGGTAAGGTGTTAGAAGACTTGAAAAGTAGAAGGGGGCTAGCTTATTAAGGAATGCCAAGCAGAATGTCTTGACATATATTATCTGACTGTTAAATTGGCATTTGACTCCACTTTGACTCTCTGCTGTCCAAATAATTCTCTCAAGGACCACATTAATTGTTCATGAAGTTATCCACTCTTCCTCCTTTACCCTCAAGCTTTGCCTGGGTTTGAAGACCTGGATGGTGTAGGAGCACTTTTTTCTTTTTTGAGTTGGGTTCATCTTCCTTCTGAAGTTAGTTTTAAGTGATGCTGGCACTGATTGAGGTCCCAGGACTTTTTTTATCTCTTGAACTTGCAAGATGACTACCATTTATAGATATCACGATAGAGTGTGGTATTCTATGTTTAGGAATACAAGTAAGAAGAGGCAAGCTTTGTGAGCAAGACCCAGGACCAAGACCACCCAGGCGGGATAAGTACCCTTTGATAAGTATTTAAAGACACCGTGCTCCCAGGGTGAAGGAAGGTATCCCTTATGGGAAACCCAAAAAGAGAGAGCTAGAAGGGAGAGTGAGAAGAAAAAAGAAGAGAAGAGAAATGGAAGCTAGGGAAAAGGATGGGAGGGGAAGAAAGAGTAAGTAAAAGACAACTAAGTCCTACAGAACTAAACTACATGTAAGCAGCAAAAAGAAACCACTCTGTACATGCTTCATGGGGTAGCTTTTAGTATAAAGAAAGCAGATATATTTTGACATATACTACATGAAGTGAATTCCAAGCCAATCCATACTACATGGGATAAGTTGGTTTTATATGTATACTTATATATTCTATGGTTATAAAAATAAGTTATAAAAATATAACTTGTTTCAGTGATTATAGACAATGACACAAATTTCACTTCTTATTTTCTAGACCGTAGAACTTTGATTCATTATCTTACATTTATATTAGAATTTCTAGACCTGTAGAACTTTAACTCGAAGCTCTCACTATACATGTGAATAAATTGAGTCCCAGAGAGGTTAAGAGATTTTTCTAATATCACACTGGTAAGATACAGTAAAATTGAGAGGGATGGTGGAAATGTCTTGTTGAATGAGACACACACATCATATAGATAGTCTACCTGGGAATGAGTGTTGTGTTACATAGTAATGAATCAATTATTCTATTATAGTCTGGAAAGATTATATCTGAATACCCATTCTATTCTTTTATGGAAGGATATTTGGCTAATCTGACAGTATGTATTCTTTACAAATTCTTTTGGAGGATTAATGAGTGGCTTCTTTCCTCCTAGGGGTTATCTTAATAAAGCATTGAGGCATAAGAACATGAACATGATTCTGGCCTTTTGAGCACAGAAGTATGAATCCTCACATCCTATACAATACATAGAAAACACTTAAATGATGCCATACTTGAAATGGTAATTACTCCTTAATGATTCCGTGCAATAATAAATACTGTAGAGTAGATAAAAAGAATATTAATTTCAGCAACCTAATTTATATTTTCCATAAGCCTTTATTTAATAAGGGTTTTTTCTAACTATGAAATATCTCTATCTTCTCTGCTTTGGATGGAGTGTAATTTTTCTTGTTAATGAGATAATTAGTTAATTGCTTTTTAGCCATTTGCATTATTACTGTCAGAATAAAAATGATCATCTAGCAAATTGACTTCATGAATGGGAACTAAATTTTATGACTCCATTTAAGTTCAGAAGAAATAAATTTGTACTGAACTAGTTTCCAATATTTTACAGTAAGAATATGCTACATGGCATATCCTACCAGTGTAAAAAATCAATAAACTTCATTTAAAAAAAATAATGCTATTTTAAGGATGTTTTTGTTATATCATCTTCATTTCCTGATGTATACTTCTTTTTCCTTTTTAGCAAAGAATAAAAAGAAAACAAAAATTCAACAAAACAAACACATAAAAAAATTCAACATTAAATAGTATTATACTCCCTTTGTCCATAGCCTGTATAAAGAAGAGGTGGGGAGGTGCCTTTTTATATCTCTTCTTTGAGGTCAAACTGGGTAATTATAACTTAAAAAAATAATCCTTACCTTCTGTTCTGGAATCAATACTAAATACCAGTTCCAAGACAGAAGAGCAGTAAGAGCTAGGCAATTGGGGTTAAGTTACTTGCTGAAGGTCATATAGTTTGTAGGCTACATTCGAACCCGGGATCTCCCATTTCCAAGCCTGACTTTCTATCCACTGAGCCACTTAGCTGCCCCAGTCATAATTTTGTGGCATTCAGTTTCTATGGTATAGTTTTGTTGTCCTTTTCAGATACATTTCTGTTGTTATTATAAATATTATTTTTTCTGGTTCTGTTTCCTTAAATTTGCATCAGTTTATATATATCAACATGCCCTTTCATAAGTATTTGGGAATAGAGAGAGGAAGAAGACCTAAATCATGTAATCGGCCCTTTGTCAATGAAAAACTGTTTTCTAGGAGGCCCTTTAGGTGTTTTGTATAGCCTATTAAAATACTCAGTCATGTCTACAAAACAAATAATAATACTTTGGTTATGTCTCAAAGCCCTATATACACATTAGCTATTTTTAACCCTTGTAAGACATTATTATGATAAACATTTCTCATATTGTTCCCCCCTCCCACAATAATAGCCTAGGTAGCAAATATTCACACCATTTTACAGATGGGAAAACAGTGTCAGAGGGGTTAAGTGACTTGCCTAGATATCACAGTTAGGAAAATCATAGGTCTTCAGACTCCCAGGTCCACTAGACAGACCACTTCCAGACTGTCCCAATGATATAACAAGGAAAACAATTAAGTCTTTGATAGTATTATCAGTTTACAAAGTTCCTTCAATTAAATGCAAACAGGCATTTGCTAGGCAAAGCCCCTAGAATGATATGGTGGATAGAGAGAGCTGTCCTTGGAGTCAGAAAGGATGATCTGGGTTCAAGACCCGTTTCTAACACATTCTAACTATCAGACTCTAGCCAAGTCATTAACTCTTCCTGTTCCAGGTAAATCTTTAAGTCTATAATTTCATTGGTAGTGAAAGGATCCTTATTTCTGAGTTACTTATATAAATGAAATCACAGATCTGAACCCCCCCCCCCAAAAAAAAGAGAATAAGACAGTAAGTGAACATTTTCTCCCTTCTTTTCATCACTTTGACCCCCAAAATGTGTAAGGCTCTATGTTAGGTACCTAGCTTGTAAAGTTAGAAAGAAGACAAAACTCTTTCCCTCAAAGAGCTCAGTTTTAGGGGAAACATTTGAAATATTTGCATAGATAAATATGTGATAATTTCAAGGAGAAAGCATTGGTAAATAGATCAGGGTAGACTTCTTGGAAGAAGTGACATATAAGATGAACTTTGAATTTTTAACTGGGGGTTATAAGAAAAGGAGATGAGGGGGAAGACATAAGAAGAATGGGGGTCAGACTGTGTGAAGACATGGAGATTGAAACATCAAGTGCAAAGAACACAAGTAGGCTCATTTGGCTGGTGACTATAGAGTCCATGAATGGACATAGTGTGAGATGAGCCTGGAAAAGGAGACTGGAACCTGACTTTCTTCTCTTCAAACCTTTGTAGTAAATAATGCAAGTTTATTATTCCTATTTTTCTTTTTTGTGCCAATGAAAATATTGAGGTTAATGACCTTCTTAGGATTATAAGATAAATGTCTAAGTCAAGATCTGAGACCATTTTCTCCAGACTACAAGTTCATTTCATTTACTACTATAGCAGTTCTCTCAGGGTTCTTAATCATTTTTTTTTTGTCATGGGACCTTTTGTCAGTCTGACAAAGCCTATGGACACCACAGAATAATGTATTTTTTTAAAATCATGGTTTTAGAAAATGCTAAACTTTAGTGTTAGAGGTTAATGAAAAGAAAGATATATTTTTCTTATCCAAGTTCATAGACCCTCTAAATTATGAATAAATCACTAGGATGTCTTGGAATGTCAGGTTAGGAACCACTGCTCTAGAGAGATTGTTTTATGTGCTCTCAGCTCTTTCTACTAGGAAGTTGCTACTATTCACTTATCATTCTTCTGATTCTATTCATTATTTGTTGTATACCATGTACTTGGCTATCATTCTCTCCTCTTTTTTGTTTCCATCAGCTTCTGACATTTGTAAACAGGGATTTTTCTTTTTAACCCTCATAGTTGTTTCACTAAGACTTGTTCTGTCTTTTAAAAAGTCCTTTCCTTCTGTCTTAGGCAGAAGAACAGGAAATGCCAGGCATTTAGAGTTAAGTAGCTTGCCCAGGGTCACACAGCTAGGAAATGTCTAAGGCCAGATTTATTCCTAAGCCCCCAGTCTATAGACCTGACTCAATATCTACTGAGCTAACTAGCTGCCCTTACCTCTTTTCTTTCTATGATCTCTTTTTGTAATCTGCTTGCTACTCTTTTAATCAGAATTGCCATTTTCTTTCAGGTTCCAGCCATTTGATATGTTTTCCATTTTGTTAATGCCTTCCAAAATATACCTCTTAGGAATTTTAATTGCTGATTGCCACTGGACCCATGTAGTTGTATAAATGATCCTCAGAATTTAGTCTACTGTATATCTTGGTGACAAACAATATTTATGGAAACTGACAGAATGACAGCTGATCTAACAAAATTACCTGTGCCCTTTCATATGAATTGGAGCTTGGAGGAACATAAATCCTGTCTCTTGACTTTAAGAGAATATTTGCCAATGGAGGGAAACAATAAATGATCTAACATTTGAAAAATGGTCATGCGTACAAGTTTTATAAATATTTCTTTCCGCCAGCTTTGTCTTAGCTTTTACAACAGTAGCAGTTTGACTGTGTTGTGATCCTGGATGTTTGAATAAAGCAGAAAGGGCTGGGAAACAACTCAGACTCTATTTCCTCTTCTTCTGAGTCATGATTATTGCCTTTAAAGACCCTACACTCATCCCACTTCTTACTAAAAACGCAACAAGGGAATTATTCGCCTTCTGACCTATTGCTGTATTCTTTCTTGTGATCAGTTTTAAAATTTTTCACTTTGTAAAATTTACAACATTCTGTTTGGATTCAATAGTCAAACTGCATAGGGTAACAGATGGAGAAATGATTGAGTTCAAAGAGGTCCGTTTCTGAACATGCCAGATCCTTTGTACTTGTCTTATCTTAGCCAGGGCACTGAGTATTTATCTAAAATCTACCTTGTGAGTTATACATTTGAAATGATGTTGGAATTCAGGAGCTAAGAGAGGAGTTCCAATAATAATAGGATGGTTGTTGCCAACTGACTTAGATGATTCATTTTTTCTAAGTATATAATAGGTAACCTCCAAAACTCAACCAGGAAGCAAAGGGTAATTAGCATTAGATGAATTAGATTTTTGCTTGGATGCATACTTCAGGTTTGACTCTTTTTAAAAATATATTTTACCGGTACTTAAAAAAACCCACCATCACTTCTCAATAAGCTTTTCGCTAATGAAATCCTCTCAAAACAATGCTAATAGCTTAAATGTATGTAGCACTTTAAAATTTGTAAAGCTCTTTTCATAAATTATCTCATTTAATCTTTAACAACAGCCTCGAGAGGTAGGGACTATTATCTATATTATATAAGTGAAGAAACCAAGGCCGGGAGAGGCAAAATGACTTGACCGGTGACATCCAGCTGGTGTCTAAAGCAGGTTTTGACTTGGGTACTCCAGATTCCAAGTCTAGTATTGTACTATTCACTATGCTTCCTTGCTGCCTAAAACCCAAGAAACATTAACTTTGTAAAAAATTTCCCCCCACCCTTAAATCCATTAGTGGCAAATAGTAAACTCTAATTTTACATGTATTCGGTGAAAACCATATACATAGACACACAAAACAGTGGAAACCAAATACATAAAGCTTGTAGGTTTTGAAGATTTTAAAATCTCTCCTATTATTTGTTAATTTAAGTCCCCATCTGTTTTTTTGCAGTTACCAGTGATTAAAACCCTCAGAAAATCTGAAAGATTGTATGTTCTTTTGAAAGATGGAAATGAAGTGTTAGAATGGAAAGCTGCCCTTCCTTCCTACAGAATGCCTTGATGGACTGGAATCCAGGTGGAAGGAAGGGTGGTAGCCATGAAATATTGTTGAGCGAGCCCTGGGGCTTGTGGAAGAGAGAAGAGGGACACTGACATCTAGCTCAGGACCAAGAATGATTTCTGCAGGTTTAATAGCATTGATGGGGTGGGAGTGGAGATGATTGAAGCACCCTCCTTCCTACTCTTGCTAAACTTGTCTGTTTTCCTTTGGAGATGTGGTCTCTGAGCATTTTAGCTTTAGTTCTCCTTTAAGAATTTAATTGCAATTAGCTATTCTTACCTAATCTTGGGGAGGAAAACCAGTTTATTTCTGTCTACTGTATTCTCTGAGGCACCTTGGTAGCTAAAAATTAAGCTTTAGAACATAGCTGACTTCTGTCTTCATCTCTCCTCAAGCTGACATTTAGAAGTTGCTTTAAAAATACTTGTTCTCTCCCTTCTCCTCCAAATTAATAATACATTGGGTTCATAAACCCTATGTATCTCCCTAACTCAGAAAATTGCTGCTGCTTAATGTAAGTTTGTCTTGCTCTGAACATGTATCAGATCTCAGTTACTCTTTATTTCTGCTTTGAAAACAACAGAATCTTTTAATGTCAGCTGCACTGGGGCTGATGTATAGACTAATTAGAAGCTCAGTAATTTCTGATAGCCATAAGTATAAAAATAAATCAAATTGTACCAATACTATTATTTTTCTACAATACAGTATGATAAAATTTCACAGTTTGTTATTGCATCATAAGTAATGAGTCTCAGCCAACATTTTCATGTTTATAACATCTAGAATGCAGGCATTAGGGCATTTGTTTTGACTAACAAATAATTATTCTTCTCAGTGGTACATTAAATGGGACTTATCTTTTTTCTCTGCTAAACATGTGTCCATTGATTCTTTTCACCAATGTTGGTACATGCAGAAGGAATTCTCATTTTAGATTCCTTTCTGTCTTCTAATCTTGGTGGAACAATAGGTATCCAGTAAGAACTCCGACTCTCCAAAGGCTTAAGTGCATTGGAAATATTATGTAGTTAAAATATATATTAAATGAGTGAATGGACATATGGAGATTCATATCTAATCTCTGTTCTTCAGTATTTAGTTTCATTTTTGTATATCTATTCGTATTTATAAGACAAAAGATAGGCTAATTAATCAACCATTCATTAAGAATTTATGGAGGTTTACTAAGTGGTATGCACAGTACTACCCATTAGGGATACAAATAAAAGTAAAAACAATTTCTTCCCTTAAAGAGTTTAAATTCCTGTATACTAATAATGAAAACATTTTGATCCCTGGTGAAACAGAGAACCTTCAAAGGATTTATCAGGCATTTAACTGACACATTACAACTCTACTCTGTGTTCCATATGGTGCTGCTGGGTTTTGTATCAGCAAATATCTTGATGAAGAATTATAATTTAATGAAACAAAACAAAGCACCCATCATCAGCAGCAGAATTATGAGGAATATCCATTCCTATTTAATATTTGCTTCCTGTCTTTCCTTTGACTATGACTGTAATGCTCAGTCTACTAGAAAATTTCAATTAATTAGTTAGCTTAGAATGGAAGACAGGGTCTGTGACTGTGCCATGCCTGACAAAATATTGTTTTCATCCCATCATTTTTATGATTATGACATTTATATAAGGTGAGAAGGATACAGTTGAATTATAAAGCTTTCCATATTTCTTTGCCTCCCCCCACATAGTTGCTTTCAGCGGGGTATGGGAACTGTCATTTGTGAGTTCCACCGAGTTGGGAAAATCAACATGGTTATTTTATGTGTAGAAGAATAGGGAAGGTTTTATTTCCCTTAGAAACAGTATGACACCGTAGCTCTGTGTATTATGGAAAGTAACATAGAGATGCCAATGAGATTATTGTCAAGTGTCAGTGGTGACTACTGTACCTCCCTCTCCATTGCTTTTATATATCAGTCCCCACTTGTTGCTATCATGCTACTTTTGAGTCGGTTTTGTCATCACCCATGACCTTCACCTCTTAATCCCTCTAGCATACTGGAAGTTCAGGGACTGCCAAGCTTTTCAGTCTTTTTTCCACTTGTTTTCCCTACTTACTAGCTAGTTTAAGAAGTCAGGAAGATTCTGGAGATGTGTTGTGCTTACCAACATCAGCATCAGCATCAGCAGCATTGTTGAATATTATTGAAGTACCAACTAGCACAAGCATATGTGCTAGAAACAACATGATTAAAGCTAGACAGACTTTACATTATTCTCCATAATATGAAATTCTTAAATTGGGTTCCATGGACACAGGGGTGGATTTCAAGGTGGTCTTTGAGCTTGAGTAGGAAAAAGAATAGCTAAAAGTTTGCCTTTCTTTCAGTTATTTCAAAACGCCATTCTAAGGAGTCCATAGGTTTCATCAGATAGCCCCAGGGGTTCATGACAGAAAAGGTAAGGATACCTATTGTGCTAATTCATACTCTACTATTTAGTGACATAGTGGAAAGGGACTTTGGAAATCATCTGACCTGATCTAATTGGGCCTTTGTTTTTGGGATTCTAGCATGTTGCAGTGGAAAAAAGCAATGAATGGGGAGTCAGGAGATTTGGGTTTTAGTCTTGGCTCTGCCATTAGCTACCCATGTAACATTATGTAAGCTGTCATCTCTCTGGGTCTGAGTTTCCTTATCTGTAAAATGATGAGATTAAACTAAACTATCTCAGTGGTTTCTTTTAGTTCTAATATTTTTTCTGTGGGCCTTTTAATTGGTTGCTAACTTAAACATTGACATTTCACAGTATAAATGACCACGTCTGATGAGTTGCAGCAAGTTCTCATACCTTTCAGGGGTTCCAGGAGTTTTAATATTCTATGTCTTAAGGTGACATTTTGTAAGCATTTTGATTAATGTTACTGAAAATAAACTAATTCCTCAAATCAGCTCAAGACCAGTAAAATGCCTTTGCTTGGGGATGCAGAAGGACAGAATATCTAATTTATCAGGCTTCCCCAAGAAGTGAGTTTTTGTTTCAGATTCTTCACCTGAATCCTTATTAGCTTATTTAAGATTTCTAAATATGTAGAAATGAAAAGCAGCAATAATACACACAAGGGTAAAGCAGTTTGGAATTTAGAAAAGCCAAACAGAAAGCCTCTGGCTGAAATTAAGGATGAAATGAGAAGTAAATAGAGAAACAAAATCAAGTTGAAGGGGAAAAATAGATTGAACAATTATGCACTAATGCTACTGAATGACAGAATCTTGGAGCTGCAAAAGACCTAATAATTAGAATTGTCCAAAAAAGTAATGGGCTGCTTTTGGAGACAGTAGTTTTTTCTTTAACCAGAATGGGCAAGTCTTGTCATGTATGTGCCTAGCTACAGGTTACCTAGCATGGTTCAAGGCAAAGAGACATAGATTTGAGTTTGAGGAACTGGGTTCTGTGCTACCCTCAGTAGCTCTGTCATTTATATAAGCTATGCACTGGCATTCCTAGATGGTATATATGCAAGTTGTATTAGTATACACATTTACGTGAAATACCATTGGATCTATCTTCCCCCTCCTAGTGTTAACAGTAGACCCTAGTGCACAGAAGATAGAATACTGGACCTGGAATAAGTAAGACCTGAGTTGAAATCCTGGTTCATATACTTAGTACTTGTATAACCCTGGACAAATCTCTTAATCTTTACATGCTTCAATTTTCTCATCTGTAAAATGGGGATAATTATGGTACCTACCTCCAAAGATTGTTGTGAAGATAAAATGAAATTATATTTGTAAAATAGTTTACTAATCTTAAAGCACTATATAAAAGCTGTGCTTATGTAAGGACATGGCCTTAGGTAAATCACTTTACTTCTCTGAGACTCATTTTCCTTATCTGTAAAATGTGAAACTAGGATAAAAAGATATTTAAGATTCTTTCTATTCTTAAACCTAGGACCCTGATCCCAATTTTCCTGCTGTTCATAATAGCCTACCCTAGGTATTCCATTTTCAAAATAGACAAAGTTAGGGGTATAGCTGACATTAGAAACCTGTTAATTCAGGTTTTATTTTGGGACAAAATATGGCACTCATAAATCACTGAATGGCTAACAAAAAGTGAGATATTTAGCTCAAACCTAGCAAGGATGTTCCACAAGGATACAGTGATGTTGGCTTCTATAGGTGAGACCACCTCCATCTCCATATGTAAGTGTGTCTGTTCAGCAAGATACATTAAATCCAGTGCTCTTCAGATATCAGTAGGATAGGAACACTCCCTACCATCCTGATTCTACTTCTTCTGCTTGCCCTTACCCACATCCAATAGATATTGTTTTTTTCTAAAAGGAAACAAAGCCGTTCCCTTTTGGGGAAAACTTATATTCTTCCCCCTATTAACTTTTACTTAGGACCAGAAATAATATTAGAATTATTTCATAGTTGATGTCTGAAAATAAATAGTACCTAGGATATTAGACCTGTAAAGGAACTTAAATAACTTGTCCAACTATTTTATTTTTAAAGTTGGGGAAATTGAGTTATATAGGAATGAAACATTTCCCTCAATGACACTGCCCTGCCATATGCCATTCACAGTTATGTACTAATATTGTTCAAGTCACCCTGTGACATTCCTCCCTGATCCATTCTCTCTGATTACATTATCTATGTTCTATTGTATTTTTATTTATTTTATCAGATATTTCCCAATTATGTTAAATTTTTTTTAATTGAAGTTTCCTCTATTTCTTATATCATTGTAGCTATTCCTGGTATCCTTCCTTCTCTATCTCTCCATCCTCAAAGAGCCATCTGGTAAACAAATAGCATAATTTTAAAGAGGAAAAAAATCAGCACAAATGATTTATATAGTGAAAAAAGTCCAAAGATATGTTCAGTGGGCTATACCTGTGGATCTCTAATCTCCATGTAGTGCTGGTTGGTTCTGTCCTCTCATATCTCTTCATTCTAATCATGTTTGATCTTCATAATTTTGTTATATTCACTTTTGATTTCTTGGTATATGTTTGGCTTTTTCATTTCATCATTGTAGTTACTGTGTATATTGTTTTCTTAGCTCTATTTTCTTCATGTTACATCAGTTCATGGACATCCTCCCATGCTTCTCTGTATTCATCAATGTCATTTCTTATAGCACTATAATATTTTATTATATCAATGTATCACATTTTATTTAGTCAGTACCCAAATGATGGGTGCCTACTTTGTTTCCAAGTGTTTAATATCACAAAAAGTGCTTACAGGTATTTTGGTTTATTTGAGAACTTTCTGCAGGTTAAAGCTTTTCTTGGAGTGTAAGCCCAGTAATGGAGTCTCTGGTACAAAGGGTATAGATATTTTAGTCAATGTGTTAGCATAATGCCAATTTTCCACCCCCCCAAAAGGTTGTAACATTTCACAGCTCCACCAACTATGTTTTTAGTGTGATATACTCCTTTGAAAAAGCACATAATGCACGTGACTAATCTCTGACCTCATTGTGAGACATCAGCAACCTTCTTGCTTTTATGTGACTTTATGGAATGGAAAGGACTGGGAGACATTCTGTAAAAGTGGTTTCTAATCTTGGCTCTTCCACTAAATCTGATACTGTCAGAAGTTCTAAGAGCAATCCTTCCAACATTGAGTGTTGCTATTTTTGCCAATTTGCTGAGTGTGAGATTAAATCTCAGAGTTGTTTGGATGTATATTTCTCTTATTACTAGTGATTTAAAACATTCTTTCTTGTGGTTGTGAATACTTTATAATTCTTTTGAGAACTGTTTATATCCTTTAACCACTTATCTACTGGGGAATGACTATTAAACATATATGTATATATTTATGTTGTTTGTATAACTTAGATGCCAAAATCTTATCAGAGAAATTTATAAAGATGAAGATTCTCCTTGCCTCTAATTATATTCCTTCTTATGCTAGCTTGATGCATTAATGACCTCTGTGCAGATTTTCAATTTTAAATAATCAGTTACCTTTTGTAATTGCTTCTATCTTAAAAACAACAACAACAAATTCTTCCATCTTAGAATCAATTTTAAGTATTGGTTCCAAGGCGGAAGAGCAGTATGGGCTGGGCAAGTAGGTTTAAGTGATTGTCCAGGGTCACACAGAAGGTGTCTGAGGATAGATTTGAACCCATCTCTAAAGCCTGGCTCTCAATCTCCTGAGCCACTTAGCTTGCCTGTATCTCTTGTGAAAAATATATGTTACACACAGCTGTGAGAGTTACATGATCTGTTTCTCTTCTAATCTTTTATAGTATCATCTTTATTTAATATTAAGGTTATGCATCCAACTAGAATGTCATGGAATATGGTCTAAGGCAGTGATGGTGAACCTTTTAGAGACTGTGTGCCATGCCCGTCCCCCAACCACATGCCATGCCCTGTCCTCCCCCTTCAACTTAGTGCTCCTCCTCTTACCCCACATAGGGGAGGAAGAAAATGCTCCCATTGGGCTGCTGGGCAGAGGAGTGGGTGAAGTGAGGAATGTCTTCAGCCTGGGAGAGGAGTATGTGTTCCTATTGAGCTGCTGGGCAGAGGGGTGGGTGATGTGAAAAAATGTTATCAGGCACAGTGGAGAGGGGGAAGGGAGCAGCTCCTCCTGAGTCCCTCTGTCTTTCTGTAATTAACTCTGGGGGTGGGTGGGTGGGTAGAATGGCACATGTGCCCACAGAGAGCACTCTGTGTAGCATCTTTGGCAAGTGTACCAGAGTTTTGCCATTACTGGTTTAAGGTATTTATCTAAACTTAATATCTGCCAGATTGATTTCCAATTTTCTCTGGAGTTTTAAAAAATCAAATAAGGAGTTTTTCTCCCTGAGGCTATTTCTATTCCTTACTTAATCAAACAGTAGGCTTTTGAGTTCTACGGTTTCTGATTCCCTCTTATCTCTTCTTTTCACCTATTTCTCTATTTTTTAACCAATATAGGATGATTTTTGAAAAAATGACTAGTGAGTTATAATATAGTTTGTATTTCATCATTATCTGTTTTCTTCATAGGATTATAACTTTCAACATATCTATTCTGGGCTTGTGGCTTTTGGCAGTTACTGTCACTACCTTGTGGAGTTTGCCTTTAGGATTCGCCTTTTCCTTGTCCCTCAATCCCAGAACAAGGTCAATTTCTGCAAGTAACTGAGAAGACAGTAGCCCATTTTAGGAACCCTTCTCCCTGAGTATGTCCCTGTTTTTGCAGTCCTCTATTGATCTATACTTTCTGCCTGCTTGCTTTCTTTCCCCTTTTGCATCAAAATTTCCTCCCTTTGTGTCTATGCTTGTCTACTCTCCCAGTTGCTTTCAGGATGTCCAAATATCTTCCTTCCAAGGAAGGAAATTATCTTTTCAAGTACCAAATATCCCAGACCAAATCCAGTACCAGGTCCCATTTCCTTTCATGGAATATCTCTCTTCATCCATAGAAACCTTCATCCCTCTTCCCACCTTTCCACTCCCCTTTCAATTCTTCTTGCCACTTTCTCAATGACTCTTCTGCAAGTTCTTTTCCTGAGACCACTAGGGTCATCTTTCTTTGATTGCTATCCTTGATTTTATAAGCGCACACCATATACTTACTTCTATCCTCCTGCTCTCCTCCTTCCATTTTATTCACTCCCACCCATTTCATAATGTACTCCCAAGAAAAATCATTGATTCAGCTGTAAGTGGTATATTGCAGATTTGTTCTATAATGCCTCAGGACTACTTCTTTATCATTATCTCCACCTGACTTCTGCATTTATCTTTTTCTCTTTCTGCACATCTTACTGGCCTCTTTGCTGTCATTCTGTTGCACTTGCTATTCTTGGTTGCTACATTCATTCACTCCGGTGTTTCAGTTGTCTACATCTGAGAAGCAAATAATCTTTTCAGTTCTGATATTCTTTCAGGAATGTTTCAAATACTCTTTATTACTGAACATCTATCTTATTTTTCATTTATGTTTAAGCTCAAGTTTTCGGGGTAAGTCATTCTGGGCTACATCCTGAATTCCATTTCTCTTCAGAATATACTATTTCTTTCCCTCCTATGTTTTCTCGTGAGAGAACAGTCTTCTGTTATTTGAATTTCCTTTATAGTTGAAAGTCTTTTGCCTAACTGCCTACAGAGCTTATTACTTCTAAAATGAATCAGTAAATTTTACAACTATGTGTCTTGAAATTTGCAGCCTTAGGATTCTATGGAAGTGATCTAGGAATTCTTTCAAATGGAATTTCATTCTCTATTTCCAGAAATTCTAGGCAGTTCTCTTGTATTATTTTCTGCATTGTAGGATTAAGGGGTTTTTAAAATCCTTTTTTGTTCTTTGGGACATCTATAATCCACAGATTGGTTTTATACATTCTATTTTTGAGATAAGTATGTTTTGCTTGAATAGTAAGCATATTTTCTTTAATGTTAGTATTCTTTTTTGCTTCTCTTTTTCTAAATTATCCTTTATTTATGTGTATATATATTCCAATTTTTATTATTCTCTCTTTTCTTTCTTTGGTGAGACAACATTGAAGACTGTAATTTTTTAATCCTTCCCATTGTTTTTGCTAATTAGACCATACATTCTACTCTCATAATGTTCATTTTAAATCATTCAAAAATAGCATTTGTAATTCTATGTCCCCTTCAAATTCTGCATGATCTTCTATGTTTTAACCCTGTTCTGCACCTCCAAGAATGTTATCTTAATAGTGATGGTAATAATATCACCCTCATAAAACTCCTTCTCTGGCCGGTCATTGTGATATGGACTGTTGTTCTAAGTTCTCAAAGACTTTGCTGATGGAATGGAAGCTCTAGCCTGTCATATTCAGCTAAAAAGATTTTCAGCACTATGGCGGATGAAGTCTGAAATGCCTGAGGAAGCAAATCTTCCAAGCATATTAATTTATTAAACAATGCATACCAATTAAATAACAAATCAGGACCAGGTTGTCTCAGCTTGGTACTGGACCCAAATATAGGGCAAGACAGATTTTTATGCATGAAAGGATAGCAATAAGTTATAAACTAGGATAAAAAATTAGGTAATTTGATTTCTAATTGGATTAAAGTTTAGAGGCTTTCTGAGTTGAGAGGGGATAAATGAGATTCAAGAGTGGGATGTGAAAGAGTGAGCAGGTGTAATTCCATGAAACCAGAAGAAGATGTGTCCCATTCTTCCTCCTACCCAGTATGTTTATTCAATCAAAGGAACAAAGAAACAGTAACTGATCAGTATAGGGCCAGTTTTCAGATAGGATGTAAGGGCTGCTTGAGTTATATAATTGTGAGAAAATTCTGCATCAGTCTTTGGATCTGACTGGGTTTCTGGTCAGCATAACCTAGATCTTTAATTAAGGGTCTCTAAACAATAGGTAAAAAGTGACTCACTTTCTCAGCCACAGAAGAATTGATTCCAAAAAATGCAATAAAGTTTCCTGTCAGTTCCCATAATTGAGTAAAGTTTTCTCACAAGACAAAAATTGGACTAGACACATAATTGAATAGAAAGGGAACTGAGCGAGCTCCAGAAATGAGCCACAAGATGGAGTCAGTGTGGTGCAATTAATTCCCACAGTTCCCTCAGAGCAGTCCTGGTGATAGACCATATGTCTGCCATCAGATGATTGGCCTAGTTAAGCTCCAAGAGGCTTATCATTAGCTTGACTACATGACAATGAATTTGTTAACCAAAACAACTTCCAAAGACAATATGCTCAGCTGCAGAGGGGGTTGGGATGCTTATTAGTGGAAGGCATACTCATGGCAATGTCAATGGAATCATGGCTCTTAGAAGCATTAAAATAAATAATAATAACTTAAGCATCCAGCATTGTACAACAAGTAGCATTATGGAAGTTCATTTATAAATTAGTTGTTGGGTACTCAAAAAAGCTTTACTCCAAAGAAAACATGTTGTGTTATAGAGTGTGAGTAGCTTCTTAGAGTACTTCATGAAACAATATTTAACCAAAAGGTGGAAATACAGTTAAATGGAAAAATGTAATTGAATAGTTCATGTAATAACATTTTTACTACATTATTTAAAAATGACCTGGGTAGGGGCCAGTGGATTGAGAGCCTGGATTAGAGACAGGAGTTCCTGGGTTCAAATCTGGTCTCAGATATTTACTGGCTGTGGGACTCTGGGAAAATCACTTAGTCTCTATTGTCTCTCTGTTATTTTTCTTTTGCCTTGTGACCATTATACAGTACTGATTTTAAGAAGGCAAAGATTTAAAAAAAATTACTCAGATATAATTTTTAGATAGAAGATGTCTTTCTTGTAGGATTCTGGGGTCTGTGACTGTCCTGAAACCTTGACTACCAGTTATGTTGTTTCTATGAGAAAATGCATGCCACAGTGTGAAGGGAAAATGATTACATAAGGTACATATCTCTTTAGCTTTCCTTTTCCCTTTTTTTCTCTATGTTTCTGTCTTTTTATATGTCTGCCTCTCTCATCCTCATACACTCTATCCATGGCACAGATATGGTGATGGTGACTCCATTTGCCCCATCTTGGCCTCAGTTTCCTCATATGTAAAGTGAAAATGTTGGACTCAAGGACCTCTAAGGTTTCTTTCAGCTCTAAATTTATAATGGAAGGGTCTTAGGAATGTGGAGGCTGGAGAATACTCCTTGCTTGCCAGCCATTTATAGGTATGGTTTGTAAAGTGGATAATGCCAGGATTTTAAGCTTGTTAGTTTTAGCTTTTCAACATCTTTTCACTTCAGTGCCTTAATTTTATTTGGACAAAGACTCATTTTACTACCAGAGGCTGCCATGGTGACATGTAGGCTGGAGATATTTTTTGCCTATTTGCATGACTGGGTAAATGAGAATGTTCTTTCATGTCTCAAGGCAGGTAACCTGGCACAATAACTGATGGTTTGTTGGAGGACATTTGGTTTCAGACATCTGCAATGCTATTCTTTCTATCCCTAAGCAAGGGAATTGATGGTTGTTAAAAAGAAGCATCTTTTTGATAATAGATGATATTGGTACGGCTGCTTTAAGGTTCCACTGTGCTTAATAATAACAATAACAACAATAATAAAAATAGCTAAAATTTCTATATCTAGCACTTTAAGATTTATAAAGCACTTTACAAATACTTCATCTGAAACTTACAATAGCCCTCTGAAAAAGGTGCTATCACCCTCCAGTTTTATAGATCATGAAACCAAGGTAGAGAGTAAGTGATTTGCCCAGGGTTGCATGATTAGTTAATGTCTGAAGAATGATTTAAACCCAAATCTCCCTGACTTCAAGTCGTGGCCTCTCTGCTACATCATACTGGTTTAAGCAAAAAACCCTTCTGTGACTAATTTATTTGTGTCCTATTGAGTTCCATTGATGTGTATGACCATTCCTCTCAGTACAATCGTCTGCTCTTTTTGTCTAACTGTGGAACCCAGAGAACTTTCTTCCATAGAAACCACATGTCAGATGCTGCTGCTGGACCTGATGGGACTTGCAAAGAAAATATAATTAGTCAATATTAACAGTAATTGGCCCTTTTATTTGTTGTGTTGAAGGGATGCCCCAAAGGCTATGGGCACAGAAGAGAAGGCAGGAAGAACAAAGGAATGATACTGGGACAGTTCATTGAACCCCTCAAACCAAGGTGGGAACTGAAACCCCCCAAAAGGGCTGGGACAGGGCAGAAAAGAGATCTGTTCAAGAGGTTCTGAGCACAAAGACTCTTGGGCCTCAGCATGAGAAGAGAGGTCAGGATGTTTGTGAAAACCTGGGAGGCAGATAGGAAGTTTTTGGAGAGAATATCATCCCTTCAATCTTCCGAGCAGTTCAGGGTCATGCCATGATGGCTATTGCATCAGAGCCACTGATATTTAATAGGGAGAGCAGAAATCCAGCTCAGTGAAGTCTTATTGCTTTACCATATCTGAGGTTGCAAATAAGGAAATATTAATCTGTTCTAGACTAGAAGAAATGTCCAGGTACAGAAGATCCAGCTGTGGGAGTGGTTCTAGAAAATGAGTATCATGGGAGTATGGGGGTACCAGAAAGGAAGAGGTTTGACTAGGAAATGACATACTATTGCTTATAATTAGATTGGGCCAGAAAAACTTTAGTTTTTTTTTTTTTTTTTTTTTGGCTAAAACATCATCTTATAACTTTAGGTTTCTAGGCCAGCTCATAAAAACTTGGTTGACCTACCATGTAGTTTCAGCTAAGCACCACTGGGAAGGAGTAAGTCTCCCCTATGGCTTCCCTATGGTTCTTTTCCATGAAAATTTGCTATTTGTAAGTTAAGTTGTCCATGAAGTTCTTTCAGGAGGTGGATGCCTATCATACTTGTTTCAGGGGGTGGTGGGTGAGAAGGACACTATTTGTAAAATATTGCTTAGGACATAGATTTGAAGTTACCATTGCCAGGATTTATTTTCCAACAAAATCAACCAGATCCCTGGGGCCATTAGACTTCTCAAAAGCTATTACCCAGCTGGGGCTGAGGCGGAATCATTCCAATAGGGTCATTTAACACAAGAAGCTGGGCCTATTCAGGTCATTACTTTCCTCAGTATCATTCCAGTGATATATTTGGTTACCAAAGCTCACAATGACATCATGCCAACAACTGCAAAAAGACTAGATTCATTATCTAAAACATTAAAGCCCCAACCAGTGTGTATTTTTTTGCCAAGCCCTTCAAAAAGTGAATTAAGCAGGGGCTATCCATCACCTCTAGCACAGTGCTACCTAGCTTGTCTCTTGTTGGGACAGTCTTGGTTGGACTTTCAGCAGCCCTCCCTGTTTTCTTGAAAGCACTCTGTGACCTGCTTATATTTTGAAAATGAACATGAATGATCACATATTGTGTGTTAAGAATTATGAGACTTTACTTGAGCTAATTTGAAGCTGTATCAGGGTGTTATATGACTAAGCAAATCATTGCTCTAATAGACAAGGGGCAAAGCTATTAAGGACCCCATAATAAGCAAATAAATCCCTTCAAGCAAATATAGAATTAAATTTAAGGATTTACATTAAGTGTAAACAGAATTTTCAGTGCTGCTGGTGCTATTTTATAAACAATACAAAACTTTAGTCTTTTAGATGCCCTCACCTTTTAAAATATATTTTCTCCAATTACATGCAGATACAATTTTTAATCATTGTTTTCTGACATTTTGAGATCCACATTCTCTCCCTTCCTCCCCTCTCCAAGATGGCAGATAATATGATAGATTAGACGAGTTATTGATCTGTTATTGACCAAGGTCTAGGGATTTAGTTTTCATCAGAATATCTTGCTTATGAAGCTAACTTTCTGTACTGACTATTATTTTCCTGAATATAATTTTGAACTCATGTTTTGCATGCTTTTCTTAATTTATCGGAGTAAAGTTGTGCTCTTAGTTAGCCTAGGACATGGAATTAAACCATGGCAGGCTTATGAATATGAAGTGAAGTTGATAGGGATCACAAATATGGCGGATTTGAGAGATGGGATTCCAAAAGATCTAGAACAATGGGTTGAATTTCATAGATGGAAATTTAACAAGGCTAAGTTCTACACTTGGATTAAAAAATAAAGCTATAAATACAGAATGGGGAGTTGGAGGTAGTTAACAGTTTCAGCAAAAATGCACTTTTAGCTTAATGTGAGTAGATGATATGATATGACAACCAATTATAATGAATGTAACATCAAGTTGTTTTAAGAGAGACATAGTGTTCAGCATGAAGGAGGAGCTCTACCAAGCACACAAAAAGAACTGTTCTGTTCATGATGTGGCCTTTTAGGAGGACATTAACAAATTGGAGAATATCTACAGGAGGTGACCATGCCAAAGAAATATTGTCTCAAGGAGCCAGGAATTTTAAATGAAGTGGAGAAAAGACTTACATAATAGCTGGCATCAAGCATTTGAAGACTTCAATGTGGGAAAGGGATAAGATTTTTTTTTAGTGTTTGGCATCACAGGGAAGAACTATGAACAATGATGGGCAGTGGCTACAGAGGTAGATTTAGGCTCAACATGAGAAAAAAATCTTCCAGACAATTACAGCAGTCCAAAAGGGGAATGGGACTGCTTCAAGAAGTTCTGGTTATTGCTACAGGACTCAGGTTCTTGTCAGTGTAATTCCTCCATGTTGTATTCCTGAGGCATGGGCAGGCTTTATATGCTGAGCTGTGCTATTGTGCTTTTCCTGGCCATGGGCATGGATTATACAAAATCCTTGAAGGCTGACTCTTCACTTTCTTTCAACATTCATGTGTAATCAGTTGCCAAAGGTTTGCCAATTCTGCCTCCATGAACCTCTTGCATCGTTCCTCTTCTCTTCACAAGTGCAACCACAACTTTTGTTAGGTTCTCATCACCTCTTGCCTGGACTTTTTCAATGGTATCATAATTGATCTTCCTATCTGAAGTCTCTCCTCTCCAATTCATCCTCTACATAGTTGCCAAAATAACCTTCATAAAACAGAATTTTGATGATGTCATTCTCGTGTTCAAGAATTATACATGTAGAGTTGGAAGAACCTTAAAGGTCATCTAATAATCCTCTCATTTTACTGATGAGGTAATTGGGACCTAGAGAGGCTAGATAACTTGTTTAAGATGACTTACACAAGCAGCACATGGAAGAGGCAAGATTGTAATTCATGTCCTTCAACTCCAAATCTATTGGAGCTAGGGCAGCTAAGTGGTGCAGTGGATAGAATACTACGCCTGGAGTCAAGAAGACTCGAGTCCAAATCTGAATTCAAGTACCAGCTGTATGATCCTGGATAAGTCAACTTCTGCCTCAGTTTCATCATCTGTAAATTGGGGATAATAATAATATCTTCCCCCCAGGGTTATTGCGAGGATTAAATTTGATGATATTTGTAAAGTGCTTAGCATAGTGCCTGGCACAGAGGAAGCATTATATAAATGTTAGTTATTATTATTGAACTTTTCCCCATTGTCTCTAGATAAAGTGCAAACTCTCATAAAAGTGACATTTAAGGTAGGTTGCATTGCACTGTGGAGAAAATACTAGAATTTGAAAACTTTAAGACACTTACTCATTAGCTATGTGACTATCACTTAACATTTTTGAGCCTCAGTTTTTTCATCTGCTTAAAAATAATAATACCTGAAGAACCTCTTTCCCAGGGTGATTGTGAGCTTCAAATCAGAAAATGCCCATATACTACTTTACAAATCTCAGAGTGCTATATATAAATATCAATTCATAATTTAGCCCTGGGCTTCATTTCCAGATTTGTTGCATGGTTACTTCCCGTATGCACTTTAAGTTCTAGCCAAATTGGCTTTTACTCTGTTTCCCCAGATTGAATTATAACTTCTAATTCCATGCCTCTGCATAAGTGGTTTCTCATTCCTAGAATGCATGCTCTCTTTACCTCCTCATTTTAGCTTCTTTTTTTTAATTTAAATTTTTTATTTATTTAGAAAAAATTTCCATGGTTACATGATTCATGTTTTTACTTTCCCCTTAGCCTCTCCTTCACCCCCCACCAACCAATGCACATTTCCACTGGTTTTAACATGTGTCATCAATCAAGACTTATTTCCATATTGTTGATAGTTGCATTGGTGTGGTTGTTTCGAGTCTACATCCCCAATCATGTCTGCATCAACCCATGTGTTCAAGCAGTTGTTTTTCTTCTGTGCTTCCACTCCTGTAGCTTTTCCTCTGAATGTGGGTAGCGTTCTTTTCCATAAATCCCTCAGAATTGTCCTGGATCATTGCACTGCTGCTAGTACAGAAGTCTATTACATTCTATTTTACCACAGTGTATCAGTCTCTGTATACAATGTTCTCCTGGTTCTGCTCCTTTCACTCTGGATCAGTTCCTGAAGGTCTTTCCAGTTCACATGGAATTCCTACAGTTTATTATTCCTTTGAACACAATAGTATTCCATCATCAACATATAGCACAATTTGTTCAGCCATTCCCCAATTGAAGGACATCCCCTCGTTTTCCAGTTTTTTTGCCACCACAAAAAGTGCAGCTATAAATATTTTTGTACAAGTCTTTTTATCTATGATCTCTTTGGGGTACAAACCCAACACTAGTATGGCTGGATCAAAGGGCAGGCAGTCTTTTAGAGCTCTTTGGGCGTAGTTCCAAATTGCCATCCATAATGGTTGGATCAGTTCACAACTCCACTACGTTTTAGCTTCTTTTAAGGTTCAACTCAGGTGACAACTCCAGGGAGAAGTTTCTTCTGAGTACCTTGTCAGTTATGTTCCTTCTCTTCTCTAATTGTCTTCAGTGCTCTAAGTATAACAATTATTTAGTTAACAATTACTGCTTACAACAATTCTTGTGTTTATTATATGCCAGGCACCATGCAAAACAGAGCCAGCTATGTGGAGCTCTATGGCTAGAGTTCTGGGCTTTGAATTGTATGATGATTCTAAAATCCAAGGTTTAAGATTTTTTAAAGCAACTTTAGGAAATGAAAATCACCAACACACTGAAGCAAGAAAGTAAGATCCACTTTCTTCCTATGGCTATTATGAAAATAACATGACATGATATCAGTAAGGTGCCCTGCAAATCTTAAAGTACTATGTAATTGTTAATTGTTATACAAATATAACCTTCATTTCTGGGGTCATACCCCCATTGTTAGCAGGTTGGGATGCCAGAGGGTGACAACTTGAAGGGGGGATGGTTTTTGGAGGGGCACTAATGTGTATTTTCCACTGATAATCAATTGTTCACTCAGAATTAAATAATTTTTAGGAAGAAACACTTGTTAATAGGGATGGTATAGTCCAGTGATGGGCAAACTTTTTAAAGAGGGTGCCAAAGGAAAGGAAATGCTCATCTGTCAGTCTCTTTCTAAGGCAACTCTTTCGAAGTTGCATTGTATTGTAACCTACTCATTGTATTTGTCAGATTAGGAATAATGTCACGTAGCCAGATAGAACATTTCAGAGGGCCACATCTGGCGGTAGTTTGCCCATCACTGGATAGACAGTAATTATTGGCAGTTAGCTTCATTACCAATAGATCATTGAACCTATTGTGGCTGAAGAGATCACCAAATCGGATCATACGGAGAAAAAAAGAGAAGAGTCTAGGGTAGAACATTGAGAGACAGTCCCAGCTAGGGACCACAGTGTGGGTGAAAAAATAGTAAAAGAGATGAAGGTAGAGTCAGACAAATAGGAGAACTAGAAGTCAGCGTCAAAAAATAGAGGAGAAGGTAATTCAGTAGTGTCAGATCCTGTAGAGAGGTCAAGATAATGATGATAAAAAGAAGTCATCAGTTTTGACATTTAAGAGATTGTTGGTAACTGGAGAAACCCATTCTAGCTGAATAATGGGGTCAAAAACTAGATTCCCTCAGTAGAATGTAATTAGGGGCTACTCCATTTTTTTTGTCTTTGTATCACCATGCCTAGTAGAGTGCTTGGCAGATAAGAGATGCTTACAAAATGCTTGTTGGATGGAAATGGAAGTTCTAGCTTTCAAAAAATTTTTTGAGTTGATCTGGTTTTCCAAGGCCATGCTCACAAGATTCTGAAAAATCAGTTTAAAAATGTGAATAAGATCGTTAACTAGTTCAAGCAGACAATGACCGAGAAAGTATGAAATAATTCAGCCATTGCCATATATCAAATAACACATGTGCTTTATGCATTAATACTTTTCTCATTAAATAAATAGCATTTATAAATATCTATGCACATATTCAAGATCAGGGCCTCCATTTAAAAATCTAGAAGAAGTTTTGGGAAAGAGTTGTGTTGCCAAGATTGCTTTTTGTCAACTGCTCCAGTTAAACTCCTTGGAACATACCTCCTGAGGCAAGCTTGAAGAAAGCTTCTGAACTCCTGCCAATCATCCTTTTATGCTTGGATAGAGAGGCAAGCAACAGGAACTAATCATTTCTAAGACCCAACTGAGAAAATGGTCTCCCATTTTATCTATACACCAAAGTGAGTTCTTGACAAGCCCAAAACCTCTGAGTACATTTAGGTTTAGGTTAGCCAGATTAGATATATCCCTTAATCCCAATGGAAGGCACCTCTGTACTTAGTCCAACTGCATTTCAATAAACATTCTTTCTGCTACCCAAGTAGCAAGTGTCCACACAAACCTATTCTTGGAGGTCTCTAGTGAGCCAGATCTCACAACTTTTCAGGTAGCCCACTCCAGTTTTGAATAGCATTATGAGATTTCTCCTGATGTTAAATTTTAATTTGCCTCTGCAACTTCTATCTGTTGTAGCTAGTTCTGCTTTTTGAGACCAACTTAAAACATATATGGCAGTGGTTCCCAAACTTTTTTGGCCTACCAGCCTCTTTCCAGAAAAAATATGACTTAGCCCCCTGGAAATTAATTTTAAAAAAATTTTAATAGCAATTAATAGGAAAGAAAAATGCACCTGTGGCCATCACCGCCCCCCTGGATTGCTGCAGCACCCACCGGGGGCAGTGGCACCCACTTTGGGATTCACTGATAGGGTGTCCCAAAAGTATTAGTGAAGTTTTAATTTATTAATTCTGGGATGCTAGTTCTATGACTTTTGCGATAATCTATTTGACACCTCTTCCACATTACAATTTTTCAAAATACTTGAGGATGACTGTTATGTTCCATACCATCGCCAACCTAAGCTTTGTTTCTTCTAGGCCAAATGCTTTCACAGTTCTTTTAATTTCAGATTATCCTGAGACCTTTTTTAAAAGTTTTTTTTTACTGTCTTGGTCTTTTTCCATTGGATGATCTCCAGCTAATCAATACTCTTTATAAAATGTCTTACTCCAAATTGAACAGAATCACCAAGGCAGAGCCCAAACTTCCTAATCTTGGATACTATATCTCTAAATGCACTCTGAAGCTGTTATGCCTCTTGTCTGCCATATCACACCATCATATCACATTGAGTTTGTGGTCCACTAAAACTCCTAGATCTTTTTCAGTTGAATTTATTTCTAGCTGTGTCTCTTTACTCTTATATTTGTGAAATTGATTTTTGTACCCCATGTAAAACTTCCACATTGTTGTCTTATATTAAGCTTATAGTCCACTAAAATCCCTTGATCTTTTTCAGATGAATTTATTTCTAGTAATGTCTTCCCTATCTCATGTTTGTGAAATTGATTTTGTATTTCATGAAAGACTTTACATTTATCCCTATTAATTTCTTGACAAAACGTTTCAATGTAACAAGATATTTTTAGGATCTCAGCTCTGTTTTCCTAAATATTAACTTTCAGAGGACCTAATTTGCTAGCATGGTGAAGTCTTTGGGTAGCATATCCTGGAGAATGGTGAAACTTTTAGAGACCAAGTACCCAAACCGTAACCCTCATGCCATATTTGAGACCTCTGCCTTACCCCAGATAGGGGATGGAGGAAGTGCTTCCATTGGGCTGCTGGGCAGAGGGGCTGGTAAAGTGAGAGATGTCCTCAGGCACAAATGAAGAGGAGAAGAGGGCCAGTTCCACTCTGGCCCACATGCCATAGGTTCACCAATATGGTTCTAGAGGATATATATGGAAGGATAAAGTTGGTTTCCTCTCTCTACTACTGTGGGAACAGCATAAGAAGATTAGGGGCTTCCATTCAAACAAGGCTGTGGAATGCCCAATTTGCACCCCAGTATGCAAGGTCTCTGGGAGAAACCATAGCTTAGGAATTGCCAGACACATAGCCTGCTCCCTAGCAAGAGAAAAACAAATATTGTATGTTTTTCCAAGAAATTACTGATGCAGGAGTTCTGTGAGAAGAACATATAGTATAAAAAGCTGGGTCATACATTGACATGTTGATATGTTGAATTGACATGTTAAATTACCACCAATAGAAACTCTGTTCAAAGTCACCTAAGTAATCTAAATCCATTGTTTCCATCATGTTAATCATAAACTTTGCCATCGTGAATGTTTTAAACCCTATGCTTGATCCAACCATCTATAAATAGCTATTTGAAATCAATAAACTTTATCACTAATCTGCATGAGAATTCTGTGTGTCTTTCTGTCACTCTGACCCTCCTGTAATCCCAGAATCATTTCTCTCATCCTGGTTCCAAGACCCATGAGTAATCTGTAGAGCTGGCCTTTACATACTTCCAACATTGTTCTCCAAGTTCTAAATTATAAGTGAGATTGTGTAAGTACCATGGCTAGGGGGAGTAGCAAATGTAGGAGTAGTGAGCAGAATCAGGACTATAGAAAGGAGAAACATGATGACATTTGCCAATGAATTGTATTGTGGCAGATAGGAGGTAGACTGTAGTGGAGAGAGATTTTTGAGATGGTCTTTGCTGCACTGGTATTCTTCAGAGCTTTCTCAGATATAGGCATTTCTCTGTGTTTCTCTCTCAGTGTGCTACTTCTTGACATGGTGGCCAAGGGAGTCTTATTATTAAATTTTAGCCTAAGATACAAAGTGGCTTAATTCTTAATATTCTGGAAGTGATACAGCTGAACCATAACTAGTCAGCTTAACTTTAACATGGGAAGACACTTGAACATGCCATCATTCAGTCATTTTTGAAGTCACCAAGAGCACCCATATTGGGTATTACTCAGAGATTTCAAACTGTTGTCTAGTTTGTTTCTCTACATTTCAAATAATGATATAGAATGGATTCAGGGAAGAGCAACTATGATATTTTTTGCCACATCCATGCCTTTATTTCTATTTAAGATGCCCAAAAGGTCTTATCTACTTCTTCAGAAACAAAAAAACCAAAACCAGATCTTGCAATTTCAGTTAGCTGCCACCAGACTGCAGAACTGAGTTTTAGACCCAAGCATAAGACAAAAGTCATAGGTGTTCTTAGGGAAGATAATAAATTGGAAAAGCTTCCCTCACATGCTTTCATTATAAAAAACAAACAAACAAGGAAATAAAACCAAACATAAACCACCAAACATCTAACTTTAAATAACTTTATAATAATATTTATTATTTTAGTACATTTGATTTTAAAAGTCTAGGTATGATTTTGTCAACTTCTTGTTCATCTTGCCCTGTTTCTTTGTAAACTTTGTGATTTTTTGCTTGAGGTGAAATTCCTTCTCAGTGTGTGGGTCATTTTTAACTCTCATGCTTTTTATCTATCAGTAACTGGCCAATTTCCCTCAATGTTAGCCACAAGCCTCTTGCTCACCAGGAATTAGCTCTTACAGCTAATCCCATGGAAGGTTTCCCTTGCCTTCTTTAATGTCATTGCTTTTGAATAAGTGCTTCCTTTGCCTTTATGTGGCATAAGGGAAAGAAAAGCAGCTAAATTGGGTGCGGGCTAGATAAGTACTCTCTTTTCACACTTTCTCTCCTCAGGACTTTTCCCCAATTACACCCCCCCTCTTCACTTTATTCTTTTTAACTTCCTTCTCCTATCACTTTCAGTTTACAAGAGCTTAATTTATACATTACAAGCAGAACCAATCTGAGGAAAGCAATTTGCTTAGTAATCTCATCAATCCCTTTTCAGATTCGAAGCTAATTTAGATAACAGAATTTTCAGAAATTGTTTTCTTAAAGGGCCCTCATCCCTTGTATACAACTGACATTTAGATTTTATTTTAAAAATTTTCCTTAATATTTTTTATAAACTTAACAAACCTAAACATTTTAACATACCAAAAAGAACATATTAGAGAATTTCTGTTGGTATATTTTAAAAAAAGAAATATCTATTAAATTTATTTTTTAATTTTTTAAAAATATTTTATTTTTTAAGAAACATTTTCCATGGTTACATGATTCCTGTTTTTACTTTCCCCCTCACCCCCTTCACCCCCCCCCCATATCCAAAGCATATTTCCATTGGTTTTAACATGTGTCATCAATCAAGACTTATTTCCATATTGTTGATAGTTGCATTGGTGTGGTTGTTTTGAGTCTACATCCCCAATCATGTCTGCATCAACCTATGTGTTCAAGCAGTTGTTTTTCTTCTGTGCTTCCACTCCTGTAGTTCTTCCTCTGAATGTGGGTAGCGTTCTTTTCCATAAATCCCTCAGAATTGTCCTGGATCATTGTACTGCTGCCAGTACAGAAGTCCATTACATTTGATTTTGCCACAGTGTATCAGTCTCTGTATACAATATTCTTCTGGCTCTGCTCCTTTCACTCTGCATCAATTCCTGGAGGTCTTTCCAGTTCACCTGTAATTCCTCCAGTTTATTATTCCATTGAGCACAATAGTATTCCATCACCAACATATACCACAATTTGTTTAGTGATTCCCCAATTGAAGGGCATCCCTTTGTTTTCCAGTTTTTTGCCACCACAAAAAGGGCAGCTATAAATATTTTCATAGAAGTCTGTTTGTCTATGATCTCTTTGTGGTACCAACCCAGCAATGCTGGATCGAAGGGCAGGCAGTCTTTTATCGCTCTTTGGGCATAGTTCCAAATTGCCATCCACAATGGTTGGATCAGTTCACAACTCCACCAGCAATGCATTAATGTCCCAATTTTGCCACATCCCCTCCAACATTCATTACTCTCCCCTTCTCTCATTTTAGCTAATCTGCTAGTTGTGTGGTGATACCTCAGAGTTGTTTTGATTTGCATTTCTCTAATTATTAGATATTTAGAACACTTTCTCATGTGCTTATTGATAGTTTTGATTTCTTTATCTGAAAATTGCCTATTCATGTCTCACCCATTTATCAATTGGGGAATGGCTTGATTATTTATACAATTGTTTTAACTCCTTGTATATTTGAGTAATTAGACCTCTGTCAGAGTTTTTTATTATAAAGATTTTCTCCCAGTTTGTTGTTTCCCTTCTGATTTTGGTTGCATTATTTTTGTTTGTATGAAAACTTTTTAATTTAATATAATCAAAATCATTTATTTTACATTTTGTAATTTTTTCTAACCCTTGCTTGGTTTTAAAATCTTTCCTTTCCCATAGATCCGAGAGGTATGCTATTCTATATTCACCTACTTTTCTTATAGTTTTCTTCTTCATATTCAAGTCATTCATCCATTCTGAATTTATTTTGGTGTAGGGTGTAAGATATTTATTTAAACCTAATCTCTCCCATATTGTTTTACAATTTTCCCAACAGTTTTTGTCAAATAGTGAATTTTTGTCCTAAAAGTTGGGCTCTTTGGGTTTATCATACACTGTCTTGCTGATGTCACTTACCCCAAGTCTATTCCACTGATACTCCCTTCTGTCTCTTAGTCAGCACCATATCGTTTTGATGTCCGTGGCTTTATTGTATAGTTTAATATCTGATACTGCTAGGGCACCTTCCTTCATGTTTTTTTCATTATTTCCCTTGATATTCTTGATCTTTTGTTTTTCCAAATGAACTTTATTATAGTTTTTTTCTAATTCAGTAAAAAAGTTTTTTGGAAGTTTGGTAGGTATGGCACCAAATAGGTAAATTAATTTGGGTAGAATGGTCATTTTTATTATGTTGGCTCATCCTACCCATGGGCAATCAATGTTTTTCCAATTGTTTAGATCTAATTTTAATTGTTTGGAAAGTGTTTTGTAGTTGTGTTCATATAATTCCTGTGTTTGTTTTGGTAGATAGATTCCTAAGTATTTTATATTGTCTAGGGTGATTTTAAATGGTGTTTCTCTTTCTACCTCTTGCTACTGTGATGTGTTGGAGATATATAGAAATGCTGATGATTTATGTGCATTTATTTTGTATCCTCCAACTTTGCTAAAGTTGTTGATTATTTCTACCAGCTTCTTAGTTGATTCTTTAGGATTTTTTAAGTAGACCATGATATCATCTGCTAAAAGTGATAGCTTAGTCTCCTCATTGCCTATTTTAATACCTTCAATTTCTTTTTCTTCTCTAATTGCTACTGCTAGTGTTTCTAGTACAATGTTAAATAATAGAGGCAATAGTGGGCATCCTTGTTTCACTACTGATCTTACTGGGAAGGCTTCTAATTTATCCCCATTCCATATGATGCTTGTTGATGGTTTTAGATATATACTGTTTATTATTTTTAGGAAAGATTCTTCTATTGCTATACTTTCTAGTGTTTTCAATAGGAATGGGTGCTGTATTTTGTCAAAGGCTTTTTCAGCATCTATTGAGATAATCATGTGGTTTTTGTTGGTTTGCTTGTTGATAACGTCAATTATGTGAATGTTGAACCATCCTTGCATTCCTGGTATAAATCCCACCTGATCATAATGAATAACCCTTGTGATCACTTGCTTGAGTCTCTTTGCTAGTATTTTTTTTAAGATTTTTGCATCTATGTTCATTAAGGAAATTGGTCTGTAGGTTTTCTTTCTCTGTTTTTGATCTACCTGCTTTGGGATCAGTACCATATTTGTATCATAAAAGGAGTTTGCTAGAACTTCTTTACTTATTATGTCAAATAGTTTGTATGGTATTGGATGTTCCTTAAAGGTTTGATAGAATTCACTTGTGAATCCATCTGGTTCTGGAGATTTTTTCTTAGGGAGTTCTTGATGGCTTGTTCAATTTCTTTTTCTGATATGGGATTATTTAAGTATTCTATTTCTTCTACTGTTAATCTAGGCAATTTATATTTTTGTAACTATTCATCCATCTCACCTAGATTGCTATATTTATTGCCATATAATTGTCCAAAATAGTTTTAATGATTGCTTTGATTTACTCTTCATTAGAGGTGAGGTCTCCCTTTTCATCTTTAATACTGATGATTTGGTTTTCTTCTTTACTTTTTTTATTAGATTGACCAGTTCTTTGTCTATTTTGTCTGTTTTTTCAAAGTAACAGCTTCTAGTCTTATTTATTAATTTAATAGTTCTTTTACTTTCAATTTTATTGATTTCTCCTTTAATTTTTATAATCTCCAATTTGGTGTTTAGCTGGGAAATTTTAATTTGTTCCCTTTCTAGTTTTTTAATTTGCATGCCCATTTCATTGATCTTTGCCTTCTCTAATTTGTTAATATATGCATTCAAGGATATAAATTTCCCCCTGAGTACTGCCTTAGCTGCATCCCACAGAGTTTGTTAGGATGTTTCATCATTGTCATACTTTTCATTATTGATTCTTTCTATGATTTCTTCTTTGACAAATTGGTTTTGGAGAATCATATTATTTAATTTCCAATTAGTTTTTGATTTGCCTGTCCAGGTGCTCTTACTAATTATTATTTTTATTGCATTATGATCTGAGAAGGTTACATTTATTATTTCCGCTCTTTTGCATTTGTTTGCAATGATTCTATGCCCTATTACATGGTCAATCTTTGTGAATGTACCATGTGCAGCTAAAAAGAAGGTGTATTCCTTTTTGTCCCTATTCATTTTTCTCCATATATCTATTAAATCTTTTTCTAGGATTTCATTTACCTCTCTTATCTCTTTCTTATTCATTTTTTGTTTGATTTATCTAAATCTGAAAGAGGAATATTTAGATCTCGCATTAGTATGGTTTTACTATCTATTTCCTTTTTGAGCTCTGCCAGTTTCTCCTTTACGAATCTGGATGCTATACCGTTTGGTGCATACACGTTGAGCACTGTTATTTCCTCATTGTCTATACTGCCTTTTATCAGGATGTAATTACCTTTCCTATCTCTTTTAGCCAAATCTATTTTTACTTTGTCAGAGATCTTGATTGCTACGCCTGCCTTCTTTTTCTTATTTGAGGCCCAAAAGATTTTGCTCAAGCCCTTCACCTTAAACCTGTGTATGTCCACCTGCCTCATATGTGTTTCTTGTAGACAACATATGGTAGGATTTTGGTTTCTAATCCACTCTGCCATTTGCTTCTGTTTTATGGGCGAGTTCATCCCTTTCACATTCAGAGTTATAATTATTAGTTGTGTATTCGCTGACATTTTGGTATCCTCTCCTAGTTCTACTCCTTCTTCTTATGCTATTTCCTTTTAAACCAGTGGTTTGTTTTAGACCAGTCCCCCTTGTCCCCTCCCTTGATTTACTTCCCTTTCCACCCCCTCCCTTATTATTCCCCTCTTTTTATTTTTTAAGGCCTAATGAATTCCCTCCCTCCTCTCCTCTCCTCCCTTTTTTGATCTCCCCACTCCCCTGCTCCACTTGGTTGATCCCTTTTGACTTTCTCAGTAGGGTTAGATAAAATTGTATATTCCAATGGACAAAGCTACTCTTCCCTCTCAGGGTTAATTCCGCTGAGATTAAGGTTTAAATATTACTTCTTAATGCTCTCGTCCTCTTCTTTTTATAATAGTATTGATCTACTCCCCTTCCCATTCTCTCTTTGTGTGGTATAGAATATCCTATTTTTCTTATTCATTCAAGTTTCTCTTGATGCCATCCCTCTTTTTTCCCCCACCTCATCTCATCTTAGACCATTTAGTGTTCCAACCTCTCCCTATGAATAATTCTTTGATTACTATAATAATGAATACAGTTTTTGAAAATTACACATAACATTTCTCCATATAGGAATACAAATAATTTGATCTTATTAAGGCCCTTAAAGGGGTAAATTTAAGAATAAGAATTTTCTTTCTTTCCCCTCTGTTTCTTATTTACCTTTTCATGTTTCTCTTAGTTTTTGTGGTTGGATATTGAACTTTCCATTTAGTCCTGGTTTTTCTGTGCAAATACTTGGAAATCTTCTATCTTGTTGAATGCCCATACTTTCCCCTGGAAGTATATAGTCAGTTTTGATGGGTAGGTGATCCTTGATTATAGACCCAGTTCTCTTGCCTTTCTGAATATCATATTCCAAGCCTTATGGTCTTTTAGCGTGGAGGCTGCCAAGTCCTGTGTGATTCTGGTTTGTCCCTTGATATCTGAATTGTCTCTTTCTGGCTTCTTGTAATATTTTTTTCTTTTATTTGGAAGCTCTTGAATTTGGCTATTATTTTTCTGGGGGTTGTCTTTTCAGGGTCTAGTGTAGAGGATGATCTATGGATCCTTTCAATGTCTATATTGCCCTCTTGTAGAACTTCAGGGCAGTTTTGCGGAATAATTTCTTTTAGTATGGAGTCCAAATTTCTATTAATTTCTGATTTTTCAGGAAGACCAATGATTCTCAAATTGTCTCTTTTAAACCTGTTTTCTTGATCTGTCAATTTCTCAGTGAGGTATTTCATGTTTCCTTCTATTTTATCAGTCTTTTGACTTTGCTTTATTTGTTCTTGCTGTCTTGAGAGATCATTGGCTTCTACTTGCCCAATTCTAGTCTTTAGAGACTGTTTGTCCTCCTCTATTTTCTAGGTTTTTCCTGAGCAGAAGTTATCAAGTGTTTGAGCTTTTTTCTTGGTCTTCTTACTTTTTTCTTGATTGGCCTTGATTGGCATCATTATGTTTTATCTGCCAGAAGGCTGAGTAAGGCAGTCTGATTCTCTTTGTATTGAGTTAGGGAGCAGTTTTTTGCCTGAGGCTACTTTGTGAGTCTCTTGGCTTCTTTGCAGTCCCTCCTGGGTCTCTGGTCTAGCTATTTTCAGGGTTGAGCCCCCGTATTTCTAGCCAGCTGCCCAGAGCTTAGGACTTGGCCCACACTTGCTCCTCCACCTGAGATTTTCCTTTGAGTCTGAGAGCTCTGGGTGCTGGTGCTGCCTCTCTCAGCCCCACTCCTGTGCCCAATTTCTTAGTTTTCCAACCTCCTGGGGTCTCTGGTCTATCTGTTTTCAGGGTCAAGCCCCTGTGGTCCTAGCTGGCTGCCCAGAGCCCAGAACTTCCCCCAAGCTTGCTCCTCCACCTGAGATTTTCCCCTGAGTCTGAGCACACTGGGCGCTGCTGCTGCCTCTCTCAGCCCCACTCCCATGTCCAAGTTCTGAGTTTTAATTTTAAGCTGAAAGACACCTTTGATTCCAAAACCATGGCTCTTTCTATTATACCATATATGTGATGGCAGGAAAAGCTAACCTTCTTTATTTTCATTTTGCTTCTGTTACCACTTCCAAAGAGAATGATTTTATACTAGAAAATCTAGAACAAAGATCATTAACAAGAGGCACAAGTCCAAGGAAAGTGAGACAAAGAAGCATCTATCTGCATTCAATGAATTCAAATTCTGACAAATTATATCCTAAAGTTCTTAAAGATCTGAGAAATGTAACTGCTGATGGTCTTATTCAACACCTCTTACCAGTTACCCCTCTGAAATAGAAAAATATCAGTTGAACAGATTAGACAAACAAGACCCAGAAGCAATTGGATACAGTAAGATAATGTTAAATATACCAAAAGACCTTGACTACTGGGGCATAGATTCACTTTTTTTAAATGTTCATGGGTTTGGAGAACTTGAAAGCAATTTGGAAGAAATTAGGATTAGACCAACAGCTTCCACTATACACAATAACAAGTTACAAATAGATACATGACCTAATACAAAAGATCATCCCATAGGCAAATTAGAGAAGGGAAAGATATGCTTTTTAAAAACTATCATGGAATACTTCTTAACAAACAAAGGATAGAAATTATCATATAAAATGAACAAGTTTTAGTGTATAAAACTGAAAATTCATTGTATATGTAAAATAAATGTAGTTAGAAATAAAAACAAATCAGTTTTTCTATAGCATGCTTGTATTCTTTGTTGAGCTTCAATGGTTCTGTGACATTGTTGCTGGTTAGCTCTGTTTGTGATTTTGCAATTAGAGCATATCCAGGTATCCACTGCCTACAGAAATTCATTATGCCCATGATTGCTCTCACTTGTTTCTTTGTTCTAGGCAAGCTCAACTTTTGAATATCTGCAATCCTCTTTTGGGAAATTTTCCTTGTGCCTTTTTCTAGAATGAAGCCTAAATATTTCACTTCTCTTTAATCCATTGTAATTTGGCTTTATATATTTTATGACCTCTTTTGCATAGTTCATTTAATAAATGGATGCTTTCTCTTTGGCATACAGAAGCAGATGGTGACATTGGTAGGTGTCATCTACATAATGTACCATTTTGCTCTCAATGAAGGTGATTGATTCTAGATCTCTCTGTAAAATCTGGCAAAAAAATTGAAGCCAAATCCATGAATCCCTGGGGAATTCTTGTCCACAAGAGTGATTTTCCCTCTCAGGTGAAGGCATACAGCTTCTGGCTGTCTCTTTACAAGGGGATGGAAAAATATGTGAATCTGAGATAAATGACAGTGAACCAGCCAGCTGTATCTGGTATCTCTGTGATGATCTGCAATGGACTGGGTATTACTGCATGAGACTTCTTTACATAATTATTGACAGCCCTAATCTTGAATCATTCTCCACTGAGTTTTGCCCTCAGAGTCCAGTTTTGGTTTTTTAATTGGCATTATTGGTGTATTAAACTCTGAGAAACCAGGGACTAGTATGCCTTGAAAAGGAGACTTTGGATGATTGGTCTTACTCCATCCATAGCTTCTCTACTCAGTCTAAACTGAGGAATCTTAGGTGATATACCTCCTTTGATTTCTATTTTGACAAGTTCGGCGGACAGGATTCTTCTAAACTCTGTTGAATTTTTAGCCCAGATTTCATTTGGGATTGTATCTGAAATCTCAAATATATATTGTTTTCATGTTGGTATTCTGATTCCTCCTCTATTTGGTCTAAAAATAGTATTGAATGATGTTTCAGAGATTTCTTTGGCAAATGTAGAAACAACCTTCTGCTAGGATCACATTGAATGGTTGCTGCTAATTTGCATAAAAGATCTCTCCCAATGAGATTGGATGGGCATGATGGCATTAACAAAAATGTGTGTTCCAGACTGATTGGGCCGATTTTTTAGCATTTTGGGTTTTAATTGTGGGACCGAGTCTGCTAATCCTGTAGCACCACAAACTCTTAATGTGCCCTCAATTTCACTCCCTTCTGGAGCTACTCGAGTCACAGAACATGCTGCACTGGTATCCACCAATGCCAAATAAATTTTATCCCCATCCTTATTGATGTCAAAGGTTCATTATCCCTACTGGGTGTAACTGAGATCAGTGGCATCTGTGTCTCCTCAAAAGACAGTGTCTGTATAGGCTTGACCCAGTCTTGCATATGGCTTTCCTGCATGTCAATTTCATCAGTGTAATCAGTAATTGGTGATAATTCAGAAATCCCTGTTAGATCCTCTGACATTATCTTTGCCTTGGCACACTCTTGCAATGATTCAAACTCAGGCTGAAAGCTAGCCTCTACTTTCTGTAGTCTTGCATTTCCATAGTGATGCTACCTAAGCCCTTAGAATTCTGCGTGAGTGAGCAATCTTTCTCTGGCAGAGTTCCCTCTTGAGTAAGAATTTCTCTTATTCTCCTATACTCTAAGTCTATAGAAACAGTTTCCATTCCTGAGACAGCTTCTGGCTTTGATATTAACTCAGACTTGATGACTTCCACTGTTTCAGAGAAATGTATGTCTGTCTCTAAGACTTGAATATTCTCACTCTCCAGTTCTTTTGCTGACATTCAAGCAGACCACTAGAAGCTTCTATCTCAGAGTTAACACTGTTGATAGGAACCCTAGATGCTGCAGTTTCTATCCTGATGTCTTTTTTCACACAAGCTTTTGGTAGGTATTTTTCTCTTTATGGGTTTAATCTTGAAACTTGGTTCCTTTCAGTATTATATTGTTTCCTATGCATTTCATTTTCAAGATGATAGGATACAATGCCACTCTAAGAATTCTTAAGGCTTTCTTCCTCTGCAGTTTGAACATTGTTTACTGCTACTGTGGTTACATTGGGTTTTCTTTGTATAATGGGACTCAGCTCCAACCCTTGGATTACATGTGTTATTGATAATTTGCCAGAATGTAAATCCCTATTTTATCCTTTATTCAAGACTTCCTTTTGATTCCACCTTGGAATAAAGTTAAGGAAGTGAGGTGACTGAACCATCAACCTGGGTTGTAATGCTAAATTTATCTTCCATTAAGCAACCCTTCCTCTTAAGTCCTTATGCTGCATATACAAACTACCCAGTAAGGAGTATGTAGTTTGACTTCTATTATCCTCATTGCTTGATGTCCCATATACCTCTCTTCTCATTTGTAATATGTCATACCCTATAATTTCTCTAGCAGCAGTCTGATCACCCATTGAATTCTCTACAGTAGTTTCATTAATTTCATCATTTCCCAGCTCATGGAGTGTCCTTTGCATTCTATCTGCCCTAGTGCAGATATTTTCCTCTTTACATAGCAGTGTAAGAACTACCCTGTTGGTTCATAATCCTTTCGGTCTGACTCCCTGCTTTATATATGCTTCCATCTAGTCCAATGTATTTTTTTCAAGTATGGTTGCAGTACTGACCATGACTTTTGCTATCTTTGTTGTCTGTGGACTTGTTATCCCATCTCGAGTTATAAAATGTTCTTCTTATGTTTTCTCTTTTTGTGTTGTTGTTATTATTGGTAGGCCTGTTAAAGTTAATCAGCTTCTTGTACCTACAAAATTTTATGATGTGACCCTCACGGCAACAAAGATAACACCTTTTGTCTATGTTGTTTGTGCTGCTATTGTAACTGCCTGACTGCCTAGGTTGACTTTGCCTTCTGCTTGTTTGTGGTGCCAGATTTTTTTATTTCTTCCCTCTCCTTCTGCTTTTTTGCCTCTTTTAACGGTCTCTTTAAATCTGCAATCAGAGTATCCTTTTCAGACTCAGTTTATCTAGTCGCCTTTAGTTCTTTCTCTTGGGAATCATGGACATACATTGCATGCTGCTGAATGTCTTCAATGGAAAGACTTTCCCATTGGGGACAGTTCTGCCTGAAGTAATTCTGGATAGGTACTGCAGCCCCCTTAACAAATTGCCTTCTAATATGCTCTAGGGCTTCTGGGGCTTGATCATCTCTATACCTGAGCACCATCTCAGAAGCTTCCACTAATCTGTCCAAATAAATACTTGGATGCTCATCCTCGGCCTGCCTGAATTTCTCAAACTTGTTCCATGAGTATGACTAGTTTGTAGACAAATGCATGGCTTTGAGGAGATCCTTCCTGCACTGTATTAGATATTGCATGTTAGCATGTGAGGATAACTCTAAGTCGTGGTGATTTGTCAGCCGTGAAGTTAAGTTCTGGCTTGTTTCTTGTTTCTTCTTGTTTCTTCCAAGAACTTGTTCTTTTCACTAGGTGAAAAGAATTCTGTCAGCAGAAATTCAATGTCCTGAAATGAGGGATTATAAAGTTCAAAGACTCTCTTTAGCCCCTTTACTGATTTATGTGGATGTAGATAATACTTGGGAAATCTCCTACGGAGTACTTCTAGATCACTACCTGTGAAAGCTTTGTAGATTTTTGCACGAACTATCCCAGAGTCTGGCTGCAGAAAGGTTCTGCCCATGATAGGATACAAAGAAACTGTTCTTTCTCTGCCTCAGTAGTGCCTTTTGTTTCATTCATGCATGTACCCAGTTGCTGTTTTTCAATCACTTCTAACTAAAATAATGTGTGTGTCCATCTGTTGTCCATCCTTTATCTTTTTGTTAATGTATATGAGTTGCTTAATCTGCTCCTTCAATGCCTTAATAATCTCTGTGCTGCCTTCTCTTGGTTGGCCCCAAACATGTTCAATAATTCTTTTCAACACCCATATTCCTTGACAGATGGACACAATGATAGCCCCCAATGTTGGTAGAAATGCTATCAGTTCAGCCAACCTAACTGTCAGCCATTTATAAGTGTTGTAGGTCAGGATCAGTTTTAACAAATATTGAGGAATTATCTCAATATAAAGCATGTAAGCCCTCTGGCTAACTGTATACAGCATGAGAGTAAAGCTAGAGATGATAAACATCATCCTTCCCACTGCCATCTTTCCTTTTATCTTTGTTAGGTTCTAGTTCCAATAACTGGCTCAGCCAAAAACTGTTATAATTGTAAAGAAATATAATGGCAGCCATGTTGGATCAAGAGTGTTAGACAGTTACCTACTTAGAATGCAGAATGGACTGAGGTGGCATGGGCTTGGCATGAGCCTGGCATGAGCCAGGGCAGTTGAAATTTGCCTATAAAAGGAACAGATCTGAACAGATCTTGATCTCAGTTTTGAGATACTTTGTCTCAGTGTGGAGATTTTTGGGCAACGTTGGAGAAAGGTTTAAGCATAGCTTATATTTTCTTTATTCAGAAACCAACTTTAGCTTACAGACTATTTCATCTGTATCCCATCAACCTCAGTTCTCTGATTTATTATCAACAAGAAGATCTGCAAAGAAATCTATCACCAGCAGGGTCAAGCCTTGACTCAGGGCTGAGGCCAGGCTGTCAGCCAACCAATATTCTTAATCAATAATAATCAAGTAAAGATTCATCAACAAGATAATCAACTTAGATTACTCAGGAAGTCCCAATTCCCTTCCCATATTTACCCAGTTCCCCTTTCCTTAAACTTTCAACAATTAAACCATCTTTCCAAGAAGCCTCTTGCCTGTGAATTCTCAAAGATCCAAGCAAGGTTGCAGTTAACAGGATCCTTTTCAGCCAGGAAAGGGTTTTTTTCCCCAATATTCCTTTAACCATCAGTTAAGATCAAATCTGCAGTCAGAATAAAGTAAATTAATTAATTACTACTGATAAACTAAACATTCAAGGTCTATAGCAGTGGTTCCCAAACTTTTTTTGGCCTACCGCCCCCTTTCCAGAAAAAAATATTATTTAGTGCCCCTAGAAATTAATTTAAAAAATTTTAATAGCAATTAATAGGAAAGATAAATGCACCTGTGGCCATCACCACCTCCCTGGATTGCTGCAGCACCCACCGGGGGCAGTGGCACCCACTTTGGGAATCACTGGTCTATAGTGTATCAAACTAAGAAATTTAGTCACCACTATCAATTTACTAGGGCTTCTAAACATGGTTGCTATTATATTTCTTTACACATTCCATAATGAATCTACCAACTTTGTTTACAGTTTTATTTTTTTACTTTTTGCTTCTGCAAAGCATACTGTTATGAATATTTTAAACTATATGAGAACTTTATTTCTGTCACTGATCTCCTTCGGATATATTCCCTAGACTGGGATTGCTGGGTAAAAGCATATGCATTCTCCATACTCTTCTTTTCACTCACTTAGTCATCACACTAGTTCAGATCCTCATCACCTCTCACTAGGATTATTACAATTGCTTCCTAAATAAGTCATTTCTCTGAGTCTCTCTGTTCTTAAATATATTGACCATACAACTGTCAAAGAGATATTTTTAAAAAGCATATCTGACCATATCACTCCCCTGATCAAAAAGCTCATATGGCTTCCCATTAGCACTAGGATAAAATAAAACTCTTCTGTTTTGACATTTAAAGTCCTTCTCAATATCACTTCACCCTGCTTTTTCTGGAATTATTACATTTTGTTCTCCTTCATGTACTCTCCATTCTAGTAGAACTGGTCTCTTGGCTATTGCTCATAACTGATAACATATTTCCTGTCTTCATGTCTTTGTATAGATTGTCTCTGATACCTAGAATGGACTCCCTCTATACTTTTGCCACTTAGAATCTTTAGTTTCCTTCAAAATTCAGTCCAAGAGTGACTTATATGAGCCCTTCCAAATACCACTAGCTTCTAATGCTTCTCTTTCTACAAATTATCTTGCCTTTACCTTGTCCACTTTTTGTGTTTACTTTATGATGTGTTCATATCATTCCTTCCCGACTTCTGGTTAACATGGCGGCAGTGTAAGGAGCAGCTGCTTAATCTCTCCTGACCGAACCATACAGGACTCCTCAAGGGGAAATAAAAACGAGACCAGAGGAACGAAGGAACCCCACAACAGGGCGCAGCATTGAAGGTACGCAGAATCGGGGCATTTCCACGCTATAAAGGGGTGAAACAGCTCTCACTAAAATGGGAGAGGAAGAAGCCCCTCCCCCACCCCCCACAGCGCACACCTCTCACAACGCCAACGCACAAGTGTGAAAACAGGACTGGGGCAACCAGATAATCACTGGCAGCCCCAGAGCCTGTACCTGTGTGCTGCAAGACGAGGGACCCCAGGTGGCTGGGGGTGCGCACCGGACTTTCCCTGAGCGTCCACTTGGGTGAAGGCACCACCTCGGGACGGGACAAAGGCCCCTAAAACACGGCCTTTCCCAAGCACTGAAGGCATCGCCTCAGGTGCGAATAAAGATCTGCAACCCACTGACTTTCACTACCTTCTTTGGGGGTGAAGGCAGGACCCTAAGAGCATCTGTACAGGCAAAGGCAGTGCCCTAGGCTTGAATAACTATCTCCAGCCCAGGCTTGGACCTCCAGTGAGGACCCAGTGCAGACCTGAGTGTGGCTGTGGAAGCAGCCCCAAAGAGTGCTGAAGGAACCTTGGGCAGAGGGGCAGACCGGGAACTACCAGGAGGCCTGACCCCGAGGACAAGGAGACGGGAGCCCCCCGGAGCTTGTAAGGCCCAGGCAGACCCTGAGTGCAAAGACAAAGCTGAAAAGGGGCGGGGCCAAAAATGGCCAGCAATAAGGAAGTGCAGAAGAAAAAGACTATCAAGAGAAACTCTGAAACACTCAACAACTTCTACACAGAGAAAATCCAGACACCAGAGGAGGGAAAACAAAAATCCAAACCTCCCCCCAAAAATGAAAGCTGGTCACAAGCTATGGAAGAGTTTAAAAATGAAATGTTGAGGAAGATGGAAGAAATCTGGCAAGAAAATAACAGTTTAAAAGGCAGAATTTCGCAATTGGAAAGTGAGACAAGACAACTGAAGACCAAAAATGACCAGATTGAAAAGGAAAACCAAAACATTAGAGCCAAAATCCAAAACATTAAAGCCGAAAACCAAAACATTAGAGCTGAAAACCAGTCCTTAAAGGCTAGAATTGAACATTTAGAAACCAATGATCTCTCAAGAAAACAAGAACAAATAAAACAAAGTCAAAAGACAGATAAAATAGAAGGAAACATGAAATATCTCAATGAGAGAGTGACAGACCAAGAAAACCGGTCTAGAAGAGACAACTTGAGAATCATTGGTATTCCAAAAAAGGCAGAAATTAATAGAAACTTGGACTCCATACTTAAAGAAATTATTCAGCAAAATTGCCCTGAAGTTCTACAACAAGAGGGCAATATAGACATTGAAAGGATCCATAGAACACCCTCTACACTGGACACAGAAAAGTCAACACCCAGAAATATAATAGCGAAATTGAAGAGCTTTCAAATTAAAGAAAAAATATTACAAGAAGCCAGAAAGAGACAATTCAAATATCAAGGAGTACCAATAAGGATCACACAGGATCTGGCAGCCTCAACGCTAAAAGACTGCAAGGCTTGGAATACAATATTCAGAAAGGCAAGAGAGCTGGGCCTTCAGCCACGAATCAACAACCCAGCGAAACTAACCATATACTTTCAGGGGAAAGTATGGGCATTCAACAAAATTGAAGAATTCCAAGGTTTTGCACAAAAGAGACCGGGACTAAATGGAAAGTTTGACACTCAACCACAAATATCAAGAGAAAGATGAAAAGGTAAATAAGAAACAGAGGGAAAAGAAAGAAAACTCATAGTCTTTTAAGCTTGACTCTTTAAGGGCATAAATAAGATCTAATTATCTGTATTACTAGGTGGAGAAATGCTATGTATAATTCTCTGTAGTGAACTCTATACACTATTATAATATTCACTATTATAGCAACCAGAAGAATAATTCATAGGGAGAGGACAGGATACTAAATGGTCTAAGAAGACATGGGGGATGGGAAAGAGGGGGGAATAGTAGGGGACACTAAGAAAAATCTGAGTAAATAAGAAAAATAAGATATTCTATTACACACAAAGAGGGCATGGGAAGGGGAGGGGATGAATAATATCATAAGAAGGAGAGGAAGAGAGCATAATCAAACCTTACTCTCAGTGTAATCAACCTGGAGAAGGAAGAGTAGCTTTATTATCCATCTGGATAAAAAACTCTATCTAACCCTACTGAGAAAGTCAGAAGGGATAAATGAAAGGGAACAAGGGAGTGGGGAGGCCAAAAAAGGGAGGGGAGAAGAAGGGGGAGGGAATTCATTTGGTCTTTAAAAAAAACAAAAAGAGGGGAACAACAAAGGAGGGGGCAGAAAGGGAAGTCAATCAAGGGAGGGGATAAGGGATACCGGCTCAAAGCAAATCACTGGTGTAAAAGAAAATAGTGTAATAAGAAGGAGTGGGTCTAGGGGAGGATACAAAAATGTCAGTGAATACACAACTAACAATTGTAACTCTGAATGTGAACGGGATGAACTCACTCATAAAACGGAAGCAAATAGCAGAGTGGATCAGAAACCAAAATCCTACCATAGGTTGTCTACAAGAAACACATATGAGGCGGGTAGACACACACAAGTTCAAGGTTAAGGGTATGAGCAAAATCTTTTGGGCATCAAATGAGAAAAAGAAGGCAGGAGTGGGTATCATGATCTCTGACAAAGCCAAAGTAAAAATAGATATGATTAAAAAAGACAGGGAAGGTCATTACATCCTGATTAAAGGCAGTATAAACAATGAGGAAATAACACTGCTCAATATATATGCACCAAGTGGTATAGCATCCAAATTCATAAAGGAGAAACTGGCAGAGCTCAAGAAGGAAATAGATAGTAAAACCATAATAGTGGGAGATCTAAATATTCCTCTTTCAGATCTAGATAAATCAAACCAAAAAATAAATAAGAAAGAAGTAAGAGAGATGAATGAAGTCCTAGAAAAATTAGATTTAATTGATATGTGGAGAAAAATAAATAGGGACAAAAAGGAATACACCTTCTTTTCAGCTGCACATGGTACATTTACAAAGATTGACCATGTAATAGGGCATAGAATCATGGCAAACAAATGCAAAAGAGCAGATATAATAAATGTAACCTTCTCAGATCATATCATTCCTTCCCCTTCCTTCCAAATGAAAGTTGAGGACAAGCAATATTTTATCTTTGTATTCGTAGTATTTAGAATTGTGCTGAAAACATAGCAGATGCTTAAATACTTGTTTCTTGCTTAAGAATTCTAAGTTGTTTACCAGAATTATGGGAGCAATTCCTAGTTCTACCAATAATGTATTAATGTGTACATATTATCACAGTTTTCAAATATTTACTATTTCTATATTTTATCCTCTTAGTCAATTATATGCCTATAAAGTGAATCTACAATATTGCAATTTTCTTTTTATTAGGGATTTTCAGCTTTCTTTCATATGGCTATTGATCAAATAGTTTGTTCCTCTCCTTTAACCATTTATATACTTGAAAATGGCTTTTGTTCTTATATGTTATTGTCAATTCTAGGCATAATCTTGGATGCCATCCTTGAAATTCATATTCCAAATGAATTTTCATGTTATTTTGTATAGTTCCATAAAGGAATCCCTTTGGTAGCTTACCCTCCCACCCACTTTATTCCTTGGAATTGCTATATTTCCTTGGATGAATATAACCTATTAATATACAATTCTATTCTCTTCCTTTTATCTATTTGATTTATTTTGGGCAAGGTATATATTCCCCAAGTCATATTCCAGACATAAGTACTATCCCAGTAAATTTCAGTGATACCTTTGAAGTCAATTTATTGCCTTGTTTTAGGAGTTTGAGTTTGTCTTCTTGATTTCTAAGTTATGGATTTTATTATTGGTTCTCATGTTGAATATTTTTGCATCTAAGTTATTGTTCATTCATATATGATATTTTATTCATGTTATACCACTCTTTATCATATTTGATGTTTCTGCTGTTCCTGCCTGTCTTTTTTTTTTAAACCCTTAACTTCTGTGTATTGGCTTATAGGTGGAAGAGTGGTAAGGGTGGGCAATAGGGGTCAAGTGACTTGCCCAGGGTCACACAGCTGGGAAGTGTCTGAGGCCGGATTTGAACCTAGGACCTCCCATCTCTAGGCCTGACTCTCAATCCACTGAGCTACCCAGCTGCCCCCCCGCCTGTCTTTTAATATTCATTTTTCTTTGACTCTTCTCTATCTCTGTCTCTCTTTCTTTAGAAACTTTTTTCCTGTAGTTGCAAAAACACATAATACTAGCTACCTTTAAAAGTGGCTAATGGAAAATACATCAAGAGGAGGTTGTTCAGACCTTAAAGAGTACTCTGGGATGAATGACATGATTTGTGATATTATCCATTTTCCAGAGTTGGGTAAGAGGATTTTTCTCCTTGAAAGAGAGGGCTACCTCTTGTCATATTGGTAAAGAGAAATATACTCCCTCCCACATGTGATGTTTATCCATCTTTCATTAGAATGTAAGCTCATGGAGGGCAACAGTTTTTTCCTTTTTCATTTTCTTTGTAGTCATTATGCCTGGCATATAGTGCTTAATAAATGCCTATTGAATAATTGCTAATATAAAGCTTAAAATTTCCACCAAAGACCAACATAAGCTGGCTCTTTGTCTTTCTTGAATTTGTGAGAAAAGGATAGAAGCTCAGTTTTCACTAAGTTTCCAAAACTTTTGCTTTTACCCTGATATATTGATTAAACCAATATGTGTATATAAAAGATATTTTTTTGAGTATTTTCAGTGTATTTTTCTTGTTCTTTAAAGTAAATTTGAGGGAAGAGACTGGCAGGTTCAAGTTGTTTTCTAACTTAAGTATTTAGAACTAGTCAAAGTTATCATTTCTACTTCAAAAAGTCATCAAAGGTACCCAGAAAAGTATATATGTGGTTTTCTAATTTCTTTTCACACATCTTTGTCCTGGAAAGATATGTTTGTCTTTTATAGCAAATCAAATAGCTGCAAATTCTAAAGTCAATAGTAATATAAAAAAGCAATTAACATTTTTTAAAGTTGGACAAAAATTGCCTTTAAAAATGATTGATTTTTTTGGAAAGTGGTGTGTGACATCTTGTCAAGTTTTAAGGAAATAAATTTTAGCTATAGAGTTCTACAGAAATAAGTCCTGCTCAACATATTCTGCTATCCCACCTCCATTTTTTTGCTCAGCTTTCCCTTTCTTAGTAATGGTGGGATCATCTCTTTCCTTCTTTACCTATTAAATTCCTATTGTTGTTGTGTTTTAGTTGTGTCTGACTCTTTGTGATCCTTCCTTGGCTTTTCTTTTCAGACACTTGCCATTTCATTCTCCAGCTCATTTTACAGATGAGGAAACTGAGGCAAACAGAGTTAAATGACTTGCCACACAGCTAGTGAGTATCTGAGGCTGGATCTGAACTCCTGTCATCCTGACTCCAATTCTAGAACTCTATCTATTGTACTACCTACCTGCCCTAAACCACAAAAACCGAAAACATTATCTTTAACTCTCCCTCCAGAGGATAAGCTCTGATCCACTTTTTCTTCTCTTCTTCCTCCTTCCCCTCCTCGTCCTCCTCTTTCTTTCTTTCTTTCTTTCTTTCTTTCTTTCTTTCTTTCTTTCTTCTTTCTTCTATGTTTGACCCACTGTATTACCATTTCTTCTCTAGCTCATTTTCCACATGAGGAAACTGAGACAAATAGGGTTAATAGCTATGTGCAGGGTCACATAGCTACTAAGCTACTAAGTTTCTAAGGCCAGATTTGTTGAACTCAGGAAGATGAATCTTCCTGGCTTCACTATGCACTGATTTACCTACCTGCTCCTGAAGTGAATTCCTAATCATTTTGCATAAAATCTTAATTGATTGCCTGTGATGAATTCTTATTCCTTGCTTTTTAAAAAATGTCCCTGCATTGCAGCTCTCAAATATGATTATATTGTTATAATGTGTATTTATATATTGTTCCCTACAGACTCAATAAAGGTAGGAACTACATCTCATTTAAACATTACACTTCTCCCAGAACTTCATAGGGTGATTTGTATGCAGAAACTGAAGAAGAGATTTCTGGCTGAGTAAGGACTGGTCTATAGTCATTCTAAAGTCCCTCCAAATTCTGGGATTTTGTGGTTCTTGATTTCTCTCCTAGTTCCCTTTATGGAGGTACCTGATCCCTTACTGGTATAAAGCCCATTCTATTCCTAATTGTTGTTGCTTCTGACCTAGGATGCTGCTCTATCCTGGTCCTCTGCAGAATTAGAATTTAAATGTCTCTACCGCCCCTTATTGTCTAGAGAGCAATTTGCCTTGAAAGATTTTCTAGGGTATTTTTTTATTGCTTATAAATATGGAGAAATAGGAAAGATTTAAATATAAATATTGAGGGAAAAGTTTCTGCTTTAAGAAGTTTTTCAAAAGCAACTATTCCTGATTCACTGGAATGCCTATGGAGGGTCTTTTCTTCCCTTAGGCTTCTTTTCTCCTCTTGCTTTACCTTTCTTGTAGTTCAAGAACTCTGGGTTCTTGCTGGAACTCTAGGACTAATTTATCTTAATGATTTCTAGAAGTGGAAGAAATTAACTTAGATATTTCAATTTATTGATGAGAAAAATTAAATCAATGTTTTGCTTCTTCTCTTTTGTCACAATCACAGGCCCTCTTGGAAAAAGTGAAAGTTCATTTTATCTAGTTCTTTCATTTTATAGATAAGGAAATTAAGGTTTAGATAGGTAAAAGGTCACATAGATAGTAAGGATAAGAGCCAGAATTCGAATCCAGTTGCCATAATTTCAAATCAAATGCTCTTTCTGTCATGTCATTCAATAGGCATTAATTAAATGACAACAGCTTGAAGAATATTGTGCTAGAATCTGTGGATACAACAACAAAACAGAGTCCTGGCTCTCAGAAAACTTAAATTCTTCTGGGCTATGCAACCTGTATACATATAAGTAAAGAAAAAGTAAAGAGAGGTCTAGTACTGCTGACTGGGTGCAATAGATCTAGAAAGGTTCCACTATGTAGTAGGATCATTTATTTAGAGCTGGAAGAGTCCATAGAGATCATCTACTCCAGTGATTCCGAAAGTGGGCACTACCGCCCCCTGGTGGGTGCTACAGCGATCCAGGAAGGGGGTGGTGGTGGCTACACTTTTTTTTTTTTTTGGCATTACATTTTATTCTGAGTTCAATAAATAGTTTCATAATTTCTAAGGGGCGCTAAGTAATATTTTTTTCTAGAAAGGGCGTGGTTGGCCAAAAAAGTTTTGGAACCACTGATCTAGTCCAACCCTCCTATTTTATAGGTAAAGAAAGAGGGTTAGTAATTTGTTCAAGGCTTTACATTAATACAGAACTAGCATTTGAATTCAAGTCCTTTTGTACCAAATCCATTGTTCTTTCCACTATGCCTGGTTGCCTCCACTAGGTGGTACCTGAGCGAAAGTTTGGGATTCTACAGTAAAAGGAGGAAGTGATAAAGAAATTCATCCTGGATATGGAGAAAGGCATAATAGCTAATAGGGCAGTTTTACTAGAATGAAAAGCATGAGTATGTATGTGTGGGAGAGAAGAATATTGTGAAATAAGACTAGAAAGGTAGGTGGGAGCCAGATTGGAGAGTTCTGTAAATGTCAGACTGGGGATTTTGTACAAAAGGAAAAAGAGATTTAAAAAAATAATAAATTGTCCTTTATCTTTTCACAGATTGATTCACTGCAGATTACTCTTCATATAGTTTAGGTAGGTAAAATAAGGGTAGATCATGCCCTTCCCACCTTCTTAATCTCTCTGCTTCTTCAGTTCAATCAGATGCTTTGTGTGTCATACACTAGAATCCTTGTGTTGGTGTGTGCTCTGGTGTGCTGGAGAGGGCTGCTCCATTCCCCCTCTCAACCATGTCTGAGGATAATTTTCATATGCTCTGTCCTTCTGTCTAGCAGCACAATGCAAGCACTTTTTCCCTCTGCTATCTAGGGTAATGTAGGGGGGAGGCTCACAAGCAGCTTGAGGACACAGTTTGGGCACATGATCTCTAAAAGGTTTGCCAAGGCTGTACTCAGTACTGGTTGTAAAAAAGCGAAAACAAAACAAACCAAAAAAGAAAGTCCTTACTTTCTTGGACTTATCAGGCTTTCATTCTTTACATCTTTGCAGAAGCAGCAAGAATCTTTTTTCTCTTCTTTACCCCTTATCGTTGTTCCTCTTCTCCCACTATTTACCTCGCTGCAACTTCCCCACAAACAAGTTTCTGGAAAAATAAGAATGGCAATGATGAGAGGCTGAAACTAGCAGAAGAGTGGGCAGCTGTGAACAGGAACATCTCTAGCTTTGGAGAGTTCTGTAACAGTTAGGTTATAGTAGTTAGAAGAAAATAACGGTTGCTCCCACATACCCCATGCCAAGAGGGAGGGAAGGTAAGTATCTGGGGTAGCCTGAATGGCATACTGTTGTAATGTAAGTGTAACCTTTAGCTCAAAGGGATCAAAGTATGGGACTCTCTCATTAATGGAGATTGATTATTCAGTGTCTTGTACCTTGGAGAGAGCAGGAGAAAACAGAGAACTAAGTTCTTCTGTCTTCCAGCACTGAGAAAGATGTGCAATACCAAGTTCTCTTCAGATCCACAAAGGGAGAAAAAAATCTAGGAATAAGCCAACATGTAGAGAAAGTAACAGTCTCTAATATGTCACTATCCCCATTTTGTTACACTAGAGACATTAGGGAATTTTTCCTTGGGTGAGAACTGGAACTCTCTTACTTGAGTTATCTTGATCTCATAGAGGGAGAGCTAATTCACTCTGTTTATTATCAGGTAAATACTTTCATATGTATACGTTCTCTGATTTCTGCTTGATATCTATTTGCTATTGCCTTGGATAAATGCATTTATTTGCTATGTGTCTTCATTCTAGAACTGGCATCTGGTGGGAAAAGTCAAACTTTCCTACTAGTGAATGATGGCCAGGAATACTACTTGAGCCTAAAAATTACTTCCCCTCAATTAACAAATTAAGGGAGAAAATAGATTTAATCCTAGCCCAGTGGACCAATAGAGGAGAGCAGAGTAGCCAGCTTCTGTCTCCAAACTTCTGGTTCCCCTCCTGGCAGCTGTCTAATTTTCTCTTGGAGAAGGGAAAGAGAGGCAGAGTTTAGGTATATCTTTTTTGCCTTCTTGTGAGCTGCAGTTAGATGAACCCATGTGGACATACACAACCTACATGGAATAAAACAACATAACACAAACATACATCCCTCCCCCTTACATAAAGAATTGAATGTGAATAAGAGGAAACAAAAAGTTACCCACAAATTGGCAAAAAAGAGGTTGGAAGATAAAGTAAAACTAAACATCTCATTTTCCAATTACTTCTACTTACCAAAGAGAATTTTATACTCCCTTGTATTAAAAAACAGGCAAAAGGAATGTTTTATATTTCTTTACAAAGCTAATTTGTTTTGTATTTTTATGGCCATCTACATATTTTTGAAAGTGACCCTCTGCAGGAAAGAAACTTTTCTTTTTTTTCCCCTCAAAGGTATCATGTGAAGACCAGAGTAGGATAATGCTCCAAATATTTGTACCAATAATCAATGTTGCCTTTCCATGCAAAAGGCAACTGTCACATTTTGGGAGTGAAATACTAACTTTTACAGTCAATTTTTGCAAGTGAAAGATAGGAAAAGAACCAAATATTTCAAATGGGAGGAATTGGGAGGTTAATCACCTTTTTCAAGGTCAGGTAGCAGAGTCAGGAATGAACCATCTTATAAGCAATCCAGAATATGCCTCAGGGGCTCACCCAATAGAAAGGTTAATGAGAACAGCTGCCATAGAAGCTGACCTAGCAGGAAGTGAACATATTCATAGAGTTACTAGGGGAATCACAGGTCCTGAAGACTGGGCAAAGATTTTAATGACTGAGCAAAGCCAATTTATATGTCTTCCTACTGACCTCTTCTAACTGAAATGTACTTCTTACAATGTGAAGAATTAGACTGTCTTATAAAAACCTAAGGGCAGCTGCAAGTTAATTAACTTACATATCATTCTCCATCTAATTGAAGGAAGTAGAGGATATAGGGATCTGGTAATTCATTTTTATTTTGCTCGTTGAGTTGAGTTGTAAAAGAAAAGATAGCTGTTTAATATTCAGGGAGTTGTAAATGAGTTTATATAATAATAATAGCCAACATCTATATAATAACATTTGTAAAGTGATTTATGTATATTATCGCATTTCATCCTTATAACAACCCTGTGAGGCAGTTCTTAATATTTTCCTGATTTTACAGATGAGGAAATTGAGGCTGACATGAGAAAACTTGCTGAGGATTATACAGCTAGTGAAGTCTGATGTAGAATTAATTCAGATCTTTCTTATGACAAGTCCAATACTCTATCCACTGTGCCTAGGATTGGTGATGGTCATTATAGGCTTTTGCCAGTATGAAATGCCAGAGACATCAGCTTTGAGATTTGGTGGAGCCTTTGCTCTATCAGTTTCAGCATGTTCATTTTTATTTTTATCACCTATCTTGGGCATAGCTTGGAGCGCTGGAGAGAATGAGGTCAAGAGAGCTGTGTTCAGATTCTGTCTCTGGCCTTTAGTATCTGTGTGCTCCAAGCAATTTACTGAACTTTTCTTTGTCTCAGTTTTCTCACCTGCAAAATGGGGATAATAATATAAAGACTGCCTATACCATAGAATGATTTTGAGGCTCAAAACAGAAACTTTACAAATTGCAAAGTGATATTTTTTTTTTTTTTTGCAGTGGAGAGAATGCTAGAACCAGGGACAAAAGATCAAGATTTGAGCTCCGCCTCTGACACTTATTGGCTGTGTAACTGAGAATAATCCAGTTTCCTTTTCCAAGTCTGAGTTTTCTCACTTTTAAATGAGGGCTAATAATTGTTGCACTTCCGACTACAAAGAACTTTGCCTAGTCTTAGGGTGCTGTGTAAAAAATGCGATAATTATGGTTTGGGACTCTTCAGTTCAGAAAGGGTCAAAGTTGGCCTGGATATATTTTTACTACAAACTATATTATTCCTTCTGCCTCTTTTTAAAGGATGATATCTTAAATCCTCTTACAGCCAAATTTAAATTAATAGGTAGAGGAAGGCAATCATTCATTCATTCAAAAAGTACTTATTGGGCAGCTAGGTGGGACAATGGTTACAGTGAATTGGGAGGTCCTGGGTTCAAATATTGCTTCAGAAACTTCCTAGTTTTGTGAACTTGGGCAAACTGCTTAACCCCATCTTCCTGGACCTTGTCTTTCTGTTTTAGAGTTGTTACTGGGGCAAAGCAATTAAAAAAAGTATTTATTAAATATCTATTATAAACCAGACATTGTGTTAAGTGATTGGGATCCTTACTTACAAGGAACCTAATTCCACTAATGAAAATTGTTAGACCTTTTCATACAGTAGTTTAGCCTATATTTATTTATTTTTATTTTTAAAACTCTTATCATCTGTCTGTTATGGCAAACGAATAAAAAACTCTGTGGATTAACTAAAAGAATAACAAACCAGTGACAAACAACTCCAGGATGGTTTGGTAAGGAGAAGAATGGGGAATGGAAGAGAGAGGGAAACCACCAGGAGAAGCTGCTAGGGTTATCTCAGTGGGTTCTTGTTGTCAGATGCCAGGTTTGTCTGGGAAAAGAGAAGAACAAGGCAAGTCTGTATAAAAGGGTTTTAATAACAAACGAGGATGGGGAGTGAAGGGAAGTAGGGAAAAACTGCCACTTAAGTCTAAAGGTAACTGTCAGGGAATAGAGGGATGGTGATGACTACTCTGAACACGAAATCTACCAGCCTATTGCCTATGGCAAGGGCTGGCTTGTCAGGGGTAAGGGTATCTCATGAAGCTGTCCTTGGCTGATTTCTAGATGTCTCTGGTCCCAGAAAACTCTGTTTACATAGCAAAATACAATCCAAGTGGGAAGTCAGGGAGATGGGATAATCTATGTGTCCACCAGCACAGATAAAAATCTTATCTCAACCTGCAACTTCACTGTTCTTGATTGAAGATCTTGTATTCGGGTCCAAGGAACACAATCCAAAGTACTGAGATCCCAAACATCATATAGGCTCACCCAGACAGCTGTTTACAAAGCCAAGTGCCAACAACTGCCAACTCCAGAGTCATTGTGCAGTTCCCTCTGTGGCAGGATTCCATGTTTGGATTTCCAAGCTCTTGCCGGCTTGGCAGGTCTGCTCTCTGCTAACAAAAATCTCTAATCTATGTTTTCTTTATAACATGTCTTAGAATTAGTACTATCAGTTCCAAGGCAGAAGAATGTTAAGAGTGAGGCAACTGGGTATGATTGACTTGCCCAGGGTCATACAGGTAGGAAGTGTCACAGCCATATTTGAACCCAGGACCTTGCTGACCCTCTCATCTTCAGGCCTGGCTTTCTATCTACTGAGTCATTTTAGCAGTCTCTTTATATTTTTAGTTTTATATAAATATATATTTGTATTTATTTTATTTTTATTTTTTGTATTTGTTTTTAATTTTTAATTTTTATTATATAACATATTATTTATTATTTATTGTATTTATTTTCTATTTATTAGTAATAGCTAGCTGACCTGTGGGGGCTTACATCTGTGAAAGGGAATTTAAACTTCTTTTGTTTATTTTAACTTAATCAAGAACTTGGAATCTCCCTTCTTTCACACTTAGACATTTAAAGATCCTTTTACAAGAAAAGAAGTTTTCACCCTCAATAGAAAGGAAGTGAATCCCATAGGCACTGCCCTCTGGGCAGTGCCAGACAAATTAAGAAACTATGATTGGTTCCTGAGATATGATAGACCAGCCCACAGTGAAAGGAAGTAGAAATCAGAGAGACAGGAAGTGATGTAGGAAAAGGGCTTATAAAAGTCAAGACCAGAGAGCTGAATGGTCATTCTTCTGCACTGGAGGCATTCTTCTGCATTGGCACTTCTGCATTGGATTGATTCTGTTTTGGGGATCCTGCATTGGTGGTTCTTGCTGAAAGAGTGATTCTGCATTGGTGACTTGAGGAGTTTTGCTTGGGTGACTTGCTTGGGTTCAGGAGATCCTGGTTGGAGACAGTGCCCTTTTGGCTCTTCTCTGTCTTTGGTGGGACACTCTCTTTTGTGAGGCTCATTCTTTGAGGATTCAGATTTCTCTTTTGTTTGGTGAAATGCTTGTCTGGAGACACTCACATGGGCTGGTGAGATTCACATTCGGATTTGCACTTTCCGTCTGGAGGCACTCAGATCTGGACTTAGTGTATTTAGCTAGGCAATATTTTATACCTCCTTCCTACATTTCTTCTCTTTACTATCTCTACTTTGCTGTAATAAAGCTACTAAAGCTACTAACATACTCATAGTTTAATTTTAATCACTATAAACAATTTTTTATAACTTAATTTTATAACTCTTAATAAAAAAACAATTTTAAATCTTACACACCTCAGAGAATGCTAACTATTATGTACCATATATCTCCCTGGCAATTTTTGAGTGAGGAAGTTCAAATACTGTAAGCCTCTGGGTTGTGGGATGGGAAGCCTATTCTCTCCCAGGTCATTGTATGGAATCCAACACACTTTTCTTTTATTTCCATCCTTTTTGTTCCATTTATTCTTCCCCAGGACCTATAATTAGTACAGACATTTCTTATTTGATTGTACTTCACATTTTTGGGCTTCACAGATATTACATTTTTGACAAATTCATGGTTTCTGGCAGCCCTGTGTTGAACAAGTTGATCTGTGCCGTTTTTTCCCAACAGCATGTTTCCATCTTGTATCTGTGTCACATTTTGGTGATTCTTGCAATATTTCAAACTTTTTCATTGTTACTATATCTATAATAGCAATCTATGATTTGCAATTTTTGATGTTACTATTGTATGTAAATGTTTTGAGGTATCAATACCTCAAATTTGATTCATAAATGGCATGTGTAATTTTGACTACTCCAATGACCAGCTGCTCCCCTCCCTCTCTCCCTCTCCTTGGACTTCTCCATTTCATGAGACATCATCATATTTTTAAAAATAGATTAGTTAAGAATCTTATAATGGTCTTAAAGTGTTCAAGTGAAAAGAAGAGTCAATTTATGCAGCAAACTTCATTGTTGTCTTATTTTAAGAAATGGTTCACGGTCATCTCAGCACTTAGAAACCACCACCCTGATTAGTCAGCAGCCATCAATATCAAGGCAATACACTCCACCAGCAAAAAGATTATGACTTGCTGGATGTTCAGATGATAGTTGACATTTTTTAGCAATAAAGTAATTTAAAATCAAGGTATGCACTTTTCTTTAGATATGATACCATGCACATTTAATTGACAATAGCATAGTATAAACCTCATTTTTATATAAACTATAAAGCTAAAACATTCATGTGACTTACTTTATTGTAATATTTGCTTTATTATGGTAGACTGGAACCGAACCTGCAATATCTCTATGTTGAAGATGGACTGATGTTGTAAGCTTTAAAGGATGGAAGAGCCACTTAGAGGCTCAGGAATTAGAGTCCACAACAATTTTCTCTCAGCCAGGTCTGGTGAGGAGCTACTCCTGTTTGAACTAATAGAATGGACAACTGATCTCTACCATTATACATTCAGCCAACAATTCATTGAATGCCTACAAAGTCCCAAATCTGAGAAGTTAAATAAAATATTGTCCTTGCCCTCAAGGAGTTTATAGTTTAGCAAGAGTGAACTCTTTTTCTCAAATTCAGATACAATGGAAAAATTTGGACTCCTATTTCCAAAATTTCTTTGTAAATGGTTCTCATTCTATTTTACATCTTAACTGAGTAGTAAAGCAGCACATTCAAAATTTAGAAGATACCACAATGGATGCAGTAGATAGAGAGTTTTATATTGGAAGAAGTGGAGAAAGGGACCCAGATAGGGAAAATGTGTTGCTACCTTGTATTTCTATGCCCACTTGTATATATGTAACATGTACAAATATACACATATATTAAAAACTAATAAAAGGTACCATTTTCTTATATAACAGTTTTTCTTCTCCTCATATGACAGGATATGTGCTGATTACTGTAAAAATTCATAAGAAAAAATAAGATAAAAAGCTTATATGAGAGGAAAGCAAGTTTTTCTGTCAAGGATCACCTCCAGAAACCCTTCTGAATACCCTTTTGAACCTGGATATAATGTTGTCATTAGATTAAAGGAAGATATCATGTCTTATTCCTTAATCATCATTGTAAAAATAAGATATTTTTTCCTGCCAAGGGGAATTATGTTTTGACTGGGTAGAATAGAAAGAGATAGTAGAGAAGAGAATCTGAAAATCATATGTCAATTCAATTTATTTACTGACAAAATTATAAAATGCTCTATTAGAGGCATTAAACAGATCCTTTGTAAACCATGCTCTATTAAATTTGCTCTATTAAAGGATCTGTTAGTAAATAGATTGAAAAGTAAGCAATCTTCAGAAATTGTCAGCATAGCTTTTCAAGAACAGGCTACTTAAGGCTAACCTTATTTAAATACTTTTAAGGGAAGACTAGACGAGCCTATCAGGGGAATATTGTAATTATAGATTATGTAGATCTCAGCAAAACATTTTCATGATCTACTTGGTGGGGAAATGTTGGTTAGTTTATACTACAGTTAGGCAGATTAAGATCGTGTATTGTTTTAGTTGTCAAATTTAAGAAAATGTTTAATTAAGTAGGGTTTGGTCCTTAATTTAGTGCAGTGAAAGGCAAACTTTTTAAAGAGGGGACCAAAGGAAAGGAAATGCTCATCTGTCAGTCTGTTTCTAAGATAACTCTTTCAAATTTCATTGTATTGTATCCTACTCATTGTATTAGTCAGATTAGGAATAATATCCCGTGGCCTGGTTTAGTGATATTTAATAATATCATAGAAAACTTAGATGAAAGAATTGGTGCCAGGTGCATCAAATTTATTGACACAGAGCTATAGAGCACAGTTGCCATGTAAGATAACAAAGGATAACAAAAGATCTTGATGGGTTATAATATTCCACTAACTTGGATGATATAAAAATTTAAAAGTATAAATTTAATTAAAAATGTATAAAATTAATGTGCAAATTCCCAAATACAAAATTTATTACAAGATAACAGGAGAGATAACAGTTTATTAGGGAAAATCCAAAGATTTTAGTGGACTGCAAGCTCATCATAAGGCTACAGGGTGACAGGGAAGCCAAAGAATTAACATTTTGTTAAGTTGAATTTAGAGAAGTCTGGTTGTCTGAAACAGTAATGTTAAAACTAAACTAGAAAAAGATGGGGGAAGATTGCATATCGACTTAAGGAACTACAAATTAACATCTTCTATACTGTGTTGTATTTTTATTTATTTTATTAAACATTTCCCAATTTCATTTTAATCTGCTTCAGGCTACACTCAGGAACTTTGTGGGCAGGAGTTTTGAAGTTTCTGGTCTAGAAGAAGTTAGGAGATGGTCAAGTTGAATTTTGCTTTTGCCAGACTAAATCTGAAATATTATATTCATTTCTGGATCATACTTTTTAGGCAGGAGATTTGTAAGACAGAGAATGTAAAGAAGAGAATAATTGGAATGGGGAAAGAATTTGAGATCATGCTTTATAAGAAAGAAATAGAGGAAACCATAGGTCAATAGGAATGGAAGAAGAAAAGACTTAAGGATGGATGGCCAAGAAAGCAAGACAGTTTTCTTCAAGGGTATGAAGGACAGAAAGGTTAGGTTTCTACTTGACCCTCCAGGGAAGAACAAGCAATAGTTTAAAGCCATAAATAAGCAGATTTGCATTTATTTTAAGTAAATGAGAGACATGAAAAAAGGGGAAAGGCTTCCTCAGATTTGGTAGTTTTCCTTGCCATAGATGTCTTTAAAGAAAGGCGTGATTACCATTTGTTGCATATGTTATAGAAATCATTTGGGGTCAGATACAGGTTAGACTTCATTAGCACAAAAGGATGGAATCAATTGCGGAAGAACTCTAGCAGTGGTCAAGGTCATTAAAATTTTTTTGGAGCTTTAGGAGCAGGTAATTTCCTATGGTATATAGACCAAGTAAAATCTTATAGTTGGTCTGAGATACATTTATTTTCTATTCTGTTTATCTGGCTATAGTAGATTCTTAATAATATCCATCAATTCAACTTGTTTTCATTTTTTAGCATATACTTGATCACAAAATTTCTTACTATTCATTTTTATCACATCTATGAATTCTCTATTTTTAATTTTGACAATTTGTGTTTCATTTCTCTTGTTATTTTTTAGATGAATTAGCTAAGAATTTGCTTATTCCATGTATCTTTTCCAAGAACAAGCCATTTTTTTACTATTTATCTTTTCTTAAAAAAAACCAAAACACCAAAACCCTTACTTATTATTCCATGTATTGGTTCCAAAGGCAGAAAAGGGTGAGGCAAAGGGGGTTAAGTGATTTACCCAAGGTCATGCAGCTAGGAAGTGTCTGAACTCAGGAACTCTCATTTCTAGGTCTGGCTCTCAATCTTTTGAGCCACCTCGCTGTCCCATTTTGATTTTTTCTCTTCTTTCATCTTCAAAATTTCAATTTTTGTCACTCTCTGGGGACTAATGATTTGTTTGGTTTTTAAAGAAGTTAAATGCTCAATTTATTGATCTTTTTCTTATCTTTTTTTGATGTGTTTAGAGATATAATAATTTTCCCCATAAGCCTAAGGACTGACTTAGCTGCATCTGACAAATTTTGGGCATAGTGTCTCATTAATGTGATTTTTTTAGTAAAATTATTTATTTTTCTGTCATTTAGCTTTCCATTTGTTTAGTTCTTAGGATTAAATTATTTAATCTCAACTTAATTCTTAATTTTTTGTCATGTTTTTTTGGAGATAATTTTTTTAAAAATAGCATCATGGTTTACAAAGGACCTGTTTAATATCTCTCCCTTTCTACATATGTTTATGAGTTATGTCCTGATGCAGTTTTTTTGCAAAGATATAATGCAATGAAATAGATAAGTGTATTCCTTAGCGTTTTCATGATAATTGTGAAAGTTCTATTCTATTGAATTTTCTAATATTCTATTCAGATCCTTAACTTCTTTCTTGTTTATGTTATATCTGTTTAAGCCTAAAAGAAAATTTAAAAACTTTAATGATTATAATTTTAATATCTGAATTTTCCTTCAGTTCAGTAAATACTTTAGGTACTGAGATTCTATCATAAAAAGAATCACACAACCATATCTACATATTTAATATTGATATGGTTTCCTTCTCACTGATTCCTTTAAGCACAATTTAGTTTTCTTATTTATCTCTTTTAATCATTTCTGTTTTTTGATGTTTCCCTTAACTGTTGTTCTTGATATTTAGTATTCGGTTGAGAAATAAATTATATTGAAACCCTAATTTTAACTCCATATTACTCTTTATGTTTTAAACAAGCATAGGAGGAGAGCCCAAATCATCCCACACTATTTTAGCCTTAATACCTTAACTGAATGAAAAGAACATCTTAAATGAATCAATTAATCACAGGCTTTATGTTAAATGCAAAAAATTAATTGATGTGACTTTATTCAAGACTATATTTGGATAGACTGAGGAAAGTTGACTACTCCGTGGTTCATCTATTAATGGTCAAATTTGTTGAGAAGAGATTCAGAAATTGGAGCAAGTATGGCAATCCAAATAAAACTTTCTGATAAAGCCCTTCAGAGTGGTGTTGAGGGAAGGAGTTATCTCTGCTTTGGCATCAGTTTTTCCTTTCCTCATCTTTGGACAGAGGAACTTGCAATCTTTGAAGGAACAAGAGAATGCTGGACTTCTTATCTCTCTATCAGTAATTTAGCATCTGGTCAGCAGGATATGGATTTGGAGCCCAGGAAAAACTGGATAATATTCACTCTTCTACAAGTAGTTCAGGAAAGAGACTGATAATGCCTAAGGGGAACATCTTGAGTATTTCACAGATAGGAGAAAAGGACTTCTAGGAACCAGAAAATGTGAGTTATTTCTTCATCATAATTGCTTTCAGAGTCTGAACTCATTTTCCCCTGGAATCTATATATACTTGTGGGAGAATGCATCACAGACATTTGGGAACATGTTTTGTATATTATTCTTATTATAACCCTAGTAAAAATCCTTTTTAAAAATCTACTTAAGGCTGACTTACTAAATAGTTTTCTACTGATATTCTGTCCTGATTTGGGAAGGGGACCATATTGGTTGGGATTGAGTTGGTAGCTTTAAAGAATTATACAGTGCTACTCAAGGATATCCCTTGAACTCTGAGTGGGTAATGTAGCCTGGCTTCATGGGAATAAAGGGGAAAATAAACAGCTCCTTCATGTCAGGTACTATGATCTAGAGCCAGAGACATTTCTGTAATAATAGGAGCTGAGATAAAGATCCTCAAGACATATATGGGCTACGTATGGTTTCTATTTATGACATTTCTGGGGACTTACTTTCTAATATATTCTTCTATCCTCTTCCATCTTATCAATTGGTTTATCTCAATCACATTCATAGTTATGATTAAAAAATTTCCCCCTATATCCAATGATGTTATGATAGTTTTTGTTTTGAAAGTAATGTATTATGTATATACATATATTTCTAAGTATTCCTTTTAAAGTTCTCATGGTTTTCTATGCTTCCTTAAAAACTTCCTTTCACTCTTTTCTGAGTGTTATTTTAAAATATTTCAAAGGCCATTTTTTGGGGGTATTGCTATTGCTCCTGCCAACCCCTGCCCCAAATTGAAAATTGAGAGAAAAAAGAAATCTTGTTGTATGCAAGCATAGTCAAGCAAAAGGAATACACACACTGACCATGTCCAGAAATATATCTCTTTCCTCACCTTGCATCCATCACCTCTGAAAGGAGGGGGGGGGGTAACATACTTCATTATAGCTTCCCTGGAAATATGGTTGATCATTGCATTGATGAGAGTTTTTTTTTCTTTACAGTGTTAATGTCCTTGGATATATCATGTTCTTAATTCTATTCACTTTGCTGTGCATTATTGCCTTTTTTGAAGTTTCTTACTATACCAGAATATTCCTTAATATTAATATCTTTTCTCCTCACCTTTTACTTCTACTGTTAGCATAAAGGCATTGGTTTTGTTTGTGACTACTCCTTCCTGGGTATTATCCTTCCTCTTAACACATCCCTCCCCCAACTTCTGCTTTATTTTCTTTTTAAGTCTGATGTATTTCTAAATCAAATTCTTTGCATATGCAGATGTGTATATATTCAATGATCATTTATTTTTCCCTTTTTGATAATAATGAAGTTCATCTAACAACTAATCCCTCTAATTATGTTTGCATACTCTTCTCATCAACCCCCTTTTCTTCTTTCTACACATGTATTGTTCTTTTTTTGTTCCTTTTTTCTTTCCCCTTTAAAAGCCTTAAGAAAAAATCTATCCTCATGACATCTGTTTCTCTTATTTTACTCCCTCACTCAGTACACTCTGAAGACATTAAGATCTTGAAGGTACAATATTTTTTTCTCCTACAATTGGAATGTTAGCACTATAAATATTTTAGAATATATAAGTTCTCTTCCTTTTTCCTTAGGAATCATAAGGAAAGGATTTTCCTTAGGAAAAAAGCATCACCTACAAAACAAACTGAATAGTGGTATTCATACCACTTTGTAGTTAGAAATCATGTCTCACAGTTCCCTCTGGAGTCCAGGGTGGGAATGGAACCCAATACCAATGAAGTGTCCTTATGCCTTGGTCTGGAGTAGGGCAACAGATGAGCTATGGCCCAATAGATATGTGGAAGCCCTCGACCTTTAGCATGAGTCCAGCAACAGGACAATTCAACAAAGAGAACTAATAACAGCATTAGACATTTTCACTTCTTCTTCCCACTCATAAGTGTATATTAAAGTAATTGCAGAGTGAGGATGACAATGTCTTCCCCATTATTTTTAGCTGAGAGTAGGACATTTGGGGACTAGAAGGTCAAGAGTAGTGTTGCACTCTTTCATGCTTAATTTAGACTCTGGAGTTAGCGGCTTGAACCTTCCATTCTCAGCACTAGCTTCTAATTGTCCAGTCTTTTGCTATATATTCTCTCTCTCTCTCTCTCTCTCTCTCTCTCTCTCTCTCTCTCTCTCTCTCTCTCTCTCTCAAAAATTCTCTTCAGTCTTTTATCTTTTACCTAATTTGGCAAATTTCTTATTGTTATTGAGATTGAATAGCTGTAGCTTGACTTAGCAGGAAACTTTCCTTTGGTCAGCTATACATGGAAGAACTTTGGTTACATTTATATGCAGTGATTTATACCTTATTTCTTTGTATCAGTTTAACAAATGGAAGAAAAAGTATAATAAAATGAAAAGGCATACTGGTTGTTTTCTTTCTATCTCTTCTTTCACAGAACCAGAATATCTGAAAAAGTAACTTCAGATTTTAAAAAATTGTTATTAAAAATAGCCTGGAGCTGAGATTTTATGGATTCAGTTTTTACATCTAGGAAATTAGGTTTAACTATATAATCAAGAAGTTCCTATTAAAATGTACAGGGCAGTGATGGTGAACCTTTTAGAAACCTTAGACACCAAGTGCCCAAACTGCAACCCTCAGGCTGCATGTGAACCTTATCCCAGACAGGGAAGGGAAGAAGTGCTGCCATTGGGCTGTCAGGCAGAGGAATGAGTCATGAAAGAAATGTCCTCAGGTACGCATGAAGAGGGGGAAGGGAGCAGCCTCCTGCAGGCTCTGGCATATATGCCATAGGTTCAGTGTTCAGGGAAGACTAGTACCTCTGGTGTGACAATTTGTTGAACCCTCCTCCGGACTGATTTTCCCCTTTACTGTCCATCTGTTGCCCAGCCTTCATCTGTGGCTTCTAGAAGCTATAGCATGTACAGGGGCCATACACACCGGTAAACTGTCTTGATAGGTGGGTTAACTTAGGTTGAGGGTAATAAATAGGCAACAAATCCATCATTGAGTTAGGAAATGGCTACTCCGAGCATGTAAAGACCTCTTTTGGCAAAATGGGCAGATGAGAACAATTGTTTCCAATGGCCATGACTTTGCACAAATCCGCCTCACTTAAATCCTATTTTTTTTTGAGTCAAAAGACATCCCCAGTGATGTCATTGATCCTCTTCAAGGATAAAGGACAACAATCAACCAAACGAGGTCCCTTCCAGATTTTATTCTATTTACCATTAGGAGCAGAGAAAGTGTTACCATTTTAGAATTGTTTTTTAAAAATCAGTCAACCAACAAATATCTAATAAAATCCTAATAGATGGCAGATGCTCTGCTAAGCACTGGAAATACAAAGTGAGGAAACCACAGTTCCTATTCTCAAGGAACTTACATTTTAGTTGTTAGGGCTATGATTCTTTTTGCCTATGAGCCTCAATAGATGAAAAATAAAATTAATTTAGATTTTAAAAGATTTTAATTTTGTAACCCAGTTGTTGAAGAACTCTTCATTTATATTATTTATTTCCATAATCATCATAATTTTACTTTTTGAGCCCCATTGGCTTAGTATTTTACACTTACTAGATAGAAATTAAATATGAGAATAAACACACTGTGATCTTACCATAATCCTTATTTCTCTATTAAGAGAAAAATGTTAGGGAAATTTTAAGACCTATTTTGTATATTTATCCTTGGATTGAATATTGAATCCAGTTTGGGGGGGGGGCACATTTTAGAAGGTACGTTGACAAGCTAGAGGGTATACAGAAAAAGGGGACAAGTATTTGTGTGAGTGTATGTATAGACACAAGTAATATAATTCGATCTCTCTCTCTCTCTCTCTCTCTCTCTCCCCACATATCTATCTGACTGTGTTTGTCTATCATCTTTATTAGTTAAAGGATTAGAGGGGATTGGGGGGGGGAAGGGAATGTAATAGGTATCTTCAGGTCTTTGAAGGATTATTAAAGGGCAAAGGATTAAACTTCCAGATTGAATTCAAAAATTGGGAATGAGCATAGATTTCTAGCACACACATGAAAAGTAACTTCCTGAAGGGAAAGAGTGGTCCCAGCTTTGGTCTTGGATAAGCATTCTCTCCTTCTTGTTTAGATGAGAATGTTCAAACTTTGAAGGGTATGGAGTGTTGTACCCAAATTTTAATGCAATATGCAAGAAGAGGCTCATTCTTTACTAGCAATAATAGCTAGGATCCGTAATCAGAGAGGTGTGCCTGAACTGACCTCTTGGAATTCTTAGCCAAGGGTTTATATAGAAATGTTTGGGGAAGGGGGTTGGTACATACATAATCATCAGGGTAGTGTCAGGGACAGGTGGTCAGGAAGCATCTGGCAAGGGGGGTTGCAGGGTCAGTGGTCAGGAAGCATTTGGCAAATATTCATTAAGAAGGTAAATTTTATTAAGGAGATAAACATTCCTCAAGAAGGTAAATATTTATCAGATGAGATAGCTTCAGTTTTAGACTTATCATAGGGGGAGATAAGGAAGACTGTACTAGGAAACATTGGGGGCTGGGGGTAACTTGCCTAGGCTAGAAATAGTTCAGTAGTCTGTCAGACTGATTTTTAAGTCCAACAGGAGATGATGGACTTCCTGTCTTTCCATAAAGGGCATAAATGGCCTCCTTGGATTGGGCAGCAGCAGTGCCTGCACAGGGAACCAAAAACAAATGACACAGATTCACTATGTTTTGGTGTTCTTCTTGAGTGACTCATAAATGGGAGAAAAAGGACTTCCTGCAAACAAAAATTATTAAAAATTTTTTTAAATTTATGCTGTCTGTAATCTTGAACCCAATTTCCTTTGGATCTGTGTGTATTTATGGAATAGTGTGTCATAGACTTTGGGCTGGAGTTTTGTGCCAATCATTCTTGGTAAAGACTACTTTCTAAAAACAACTTCTTAAATTTATCTAACTAAATTGATTCTCAATGGATACTCATGAGGGGGAAGTAAACCACCAAAGGTGATAGCATTAGAAAATCAGTTTTGATCCCTCAAAAATTATCCTAATACCTTAAGTGGGAGATATAGCTAGCCAAAATTTTGGAATCTGTTATGTTTGTAATAACAGAAATATTGGGGAAGTAGATAGTTAGGCCAGGGCCAGAAATCTCCAAGACACTCTCTCCCACACTGACAGGCTTGAGTGAGTAGGGAGGGGGCTAGGTACTCCTTGTCCTCAAACCCCTTGCCCCAAGCAGTTGGGCTTCAGTTGAAGATGGAGTCAGGGCTATGGTTCTTCTAGCAAGATTCAGCAGAGGCTAATCTTTAATGATGTTCCCCACAGGTTTGATAGAGGAGTGAGTAGTGGCTAGTTACTTAATGTTGAGAACTGAGATGGGTCTTGTCTTCCTAAGCTGGCCACTGACAGGATTCAAGCTAATGGCAACAGAGAGCAGTGAGTATCCTCAAATAATTCCCAGGCACAGATATTGAAGATAAAGCTTATATTGGTAATGGAAGGAAGGAAGGGGAAGGCAAGAGGGGGTAATCAGGATTTGGATAAGTAATGGGAAGCCCTGAACTGTCAAGTTGAAGCTGCCCCCACCCCCACCCCCCAGGAGGGAGTGGCAGGTCCTTAGCTAAACTTGCTCTCTAGGTTAATAATAATTATTTCTAATCTCTATATTACTAAATGATTGTTATATTGATGCTGGTAAGGTCTAATCCTACTAGACAGGCTAACTCCTGAGTAGAAACCACAATGGTCCCTCAGGTGAACCCCCAAGTCAGGAGCAGCAAGCAGCAAGATCTGCTCACCTCAACTCCCAGAAAGCAACTGTTTAACTACCTCTCAATTGCCCCCTCACCCAAAGTTCTCCAGGGGGGAGTCCCCTGGAATTCTGGGTGAGGCTTGATCCTGTATTTTGCAGGCATTCCATCCTGCCATCCTCTACATTACAGATCTAAGCGGGACTGAGAGTGGAGATAAAGAGTCTCAAAGTTTATAATCACTCCTTATAGATAAGGAAACTCAGGTCCGGAGTGGTTAAATGATTTGACCAAGATTATGTAGACAGATTCAGGATTTGAATTCAAGCCCTCCCACTTCAAATTCAGTATTCTTTTCATGTCACTGCATTGTTTTGTGGTTTATTCTAGCAAACCAATTCTATTTGATTATTTTACTTTTTGACGAAATGTTTCTTTGATACTCATAGTTATGAACAGATGTAGAATGGGCATCTGCATAATTGCATGTCCCCTTAAGTGAACATGTCTCATTTCACCACAAATGGTTATTGGCTTTCTAATTTTAAAGTCATCAGCGTCTAATAGAGCTTGTAGTTAGCTAATTAGGGTCCAGATTATTTTGCATGGAGATAGTATTTGCAAAAAAAAAAAAAAAAAAAAGCAATGTGTCTATATGTCTTTTCAAAGCCTAGCTTTTGAACATAAAGAATATTAAAAAAAGACTTAAGTTATGGATTGCTAACAAATATTCTGAGATGATCATGGTGATAATAATGCTAATAGTGTAGCATTGCTTTAAAAGGTGGCAATGAATTTCCCATCAAAAGGTAGAGGAAGCAAAAACAATTATTTGGGTTTGATTTTGACCAATAACTGAGGGCCTTGGACTGATGAGACTTATCTGTCTTAGAATACATGAAAATGAAGGATGAACACCAACAATTCTAAGTTCATTTATTTGTTGGTTTTCTAATGTTAAAATGCATATTTAGTTAATTAGTCTTTTTTGTTAATGTATGCTTGTAGAAATATGATTTTTCTCATGAGGGGAGTTTTCAAGATATTTTGGTAATGTCTCATAATTTTCTTTCACACAATTGTTGTTTCCATGATTTGTTGTTTGACCTACTTCTTATTTGGGATTTCACTGTTAAATCTGAATCTGTGCCTTTTGTTTGTGCCCCCCTCAGTTGATTAATATTTTTATCACATTATGGGATATAAAGGAATTATTTGATCAGGTCTTTGTTTAGTTCTTTGTTTTCCCTTTTGTTTAGAACAGTGACCACTGTGGCACATACTGTCCAAAATCTAGAGATGGTACATCTCATCCTTCCCCTAGGGTTCTCCAGGACTCTTTTGGAGGTTTGGGAGTGTCTAATCTCTGCCATTGGCTCCAGCTCCCATTGATGATGTTCCTCCAGTTTTAGGGAATTCTGTACTTCCATTCTATTTAACTACTTAATTGACTTTTGCAAAGTAATATTTTTTCAAATGCATAACAAGAGCAACCATGCAAACATTTCCTCCAAGACATGGGGTATAATTCCTGCCCTCTCCTCCCTCTCAGTCTCCGGGGAACAGAAAGTGATTAGGTTCACAACTTACCTTATAGCACAGTCCTGTCAAGTACCAGGTCCAAATCTCCCCACTGGGCTTGGGTCTCAGGTATGCTAGCTTCTTAAGGCTTCCCTTTTGTCCTGGCTGGCTGGAATTCTGCTCCTAAAACTTCAAAGGACATGTGAAAGAGTCTAATTCAAGTGCCAGGCCCTTTCTTTGATTTATAGAGTAAAATGGAGAAGGGGAGGTAAAGAAGGGAGTTTAGTTATATTTTCACCATTATGGGTATCAGATATTAGCTCTAATAACCTTAAATGAAGAGGGATGCTATATATTGAGAAGAGGAAAGAAATTACAATTCATTTTCACAGTCTTTTCTCACTCCTCCAACTTCGCTTTAGTTGAAGGGAAGAAAAATCTTCCTAATCATTATAGTTCTAAAGTGGAATGAGGTGGCCCAGGAAATAATGAATTTCCTTTCATGTAGGGTATTCAAGCACATTTGGATGACCATAGACCGAGTAGTAATATTGCTAAGTCAAAGAGTATTCACGGTTTTATGACTCTTTAGGAATGGTTCCAAATTGCTCTCCAGAATGGTTGTATCAGTTCACAGCTCCACCAACAGTGTATTAGAGTCCTAATTTTCCCTCATGCCCCCCAACATTTATTGCTTTCCTTTTTTTGTTATATTAACCAGCCTGATAGGATTGAGGTAGTATATCAGTTAATAATGGATTTTATTGATAGGAATTGAAGCCAGATATTGGCTTCTAAGGCATATTCTATCTCTGAAATTCTGTGATCTGGTAGAATGTTGCCAAATATTTTAGATTCAGCCTTTATAACATTTCCTGCTTTATTACCTCTAACCTGGACTCTTTCAATAGCCTATTGTTTTTCTTGATTTTGTCTTCTCTTCAGTTCATTTTCTACATAGTTGGATAAAATGAGTTCCCTAAAATATTGGTCTGACTGTGGCATTATCCTGCTCAAGAATTGTTAAAGGTTCACTATTACCATAAAAAAAATGATTGACCTGACATGTAAATATCTTTCATAAATTTGCTTCTATTTAAAAATTTTAGATGTCCCTTCCCTTATTATTCTGTTTCATACACTCTACATCTTAATCCAGTGATGGGCAAACTTTTTAAAGAGTGAGCCAAAGGAAAGGAAATGCTCATCTGTCGGTCTGTTTCTAAAGCAACTCTTAACGAAGATTCATTGTATTGTATCCTACACATTGTATTCATCAGATTAGGAATAATTTCCCCTGGCCAGATAGAACATTTCAGGGGGCCCCATCTAGCCCACTTTGCCCATCACTGTCTTAGTCATCTCCATTTTCATTTTTCCATGTCTTCTCGGTCCTCCAAATGTTCTTCACCTCCTTATGTTAGAATCTCTTGCCTTCAAGGTTCAGCTCTGGTATTAGCTCCAATTGAAAGCCTTTCTCACCACCTTCTTTTGTTGTTCGTGCTCTCTTATGTCAAATTAGCTTAATTTAATTGTTGAGTTGTGTGTTTTTTTATTTGAGTACTCTTCAGTAAACTGTGAGCTCCTTGTAGGCTGTGACAATTTTTAGTTTTTTTTGTCATATTTCCTGTACCTGGTGGTTTGCACACAGTAGACATTTAATAAATGTTTTCTAAATTGGATTGATTGTAAACTCTCAGAGGGAAGAGACCTTCACTTTTTACTTTTGTATTTTCAGAGACTTAGTATAGTATCTTGAGCAAATGAATACTTAATAAATGTTTGGCACTGTAAAATAGTAGACAGAAAAATGGCTTAAATGTCAGAAAGACCTGGTTTCAATTTCTCACTCATACCTACAGGCTGCATGATCTCTAGTGGATCACTTAATCTCTCAGTGCCCCAGGAAACTGACTATAAGTTATTGATCAGGTGCCTATATCTATTGGGAGAGAGAGTTAAAGCTTAGAGGTAGGCTCACATCCAGAATTCCTTAAAAAAAAAAGAAATATAAAGGTACAGTCTAAGTCAAATAGGAGATAGGTGGTTTCTTCCTCCTGGCAAGAATACTAAACATAAAAGTCTTAACAGAGTGCATCAACAGAATGACCCAAACTCAGTAAATTAACTTCTAATTACTATTGCAGTCTACTGGAAAGCTAATACTGAAAACTCTTCAAAACATAAATCAGTTTGAAGAATTGTTAATTAGGCATTTTATATTACCCATCATCTCTGTGTTGCCTAAATACATAATGGAGTATGCTTCCTGTAAAAAATGTCCAGGCACAAGCCTATTCTCTTTTCAGGGGTCTTTCTCTGATGTGGAAAATTCCCTTGATACTAGCCAGTTCCAATGGGCTTCAAGGTCTTCAAACCTCATCATTCATCATTTCACTACCAAACTTAGACACGGATTGATATATGATACCCCACTTAGGAAACAAGAAACAAAGCAGAAATGGAAGCCAGTGGTCCAGGCAACAGCTTGTTTAGTTAAGAGGGAGTACAAAAACTGGGGACAAGGTGGAGGAAAGAACATAGTCTAATTTCTCACTTCTCATCAAGAGGAACCTAGAAACAGAGCACATAAAGGAATCAAAATAATAGATGCTGAGGTGGAAGCTTTCAACTCATGCGGGCTGTAAAACTCTCATTGAGTAGGAGGAGGACCTAAAAACCGAGTAGGGATTTCTACACCATAGCAAAATGCCAAGACCTTCCAGTACTATGTCATCACGTTGTTCCTGGCCCATTGAAAATGCCTAATTAATGCTTGTTGAGGTACTGAACAGATGGTTGGAATCAGTTCCTAAAACATTTAAATGGAAGCAAGGAGAACAATCTGAAGTATGCACTATGAGGTGGTCCCTGCTAAATTTTATTTTATTTTTCCATCTCTTCAAAGTGATAAAAGGGTTTCCTAGTGTCTCATTTTGTGCAATTATCATCTATTAATTGTTTATTCTATGTGTAATTTGTCTCCCTCCATCTAAATCATGAGGAACTTTGGATCATTTTATTTTTTATGTTTAAAGTCATTTCAAATCAAATGTTTATTCACTATATTCTTACTATATTATAGTTTATTACTACACCCTACTATGTTCAAGGCTTGGTGCTAGGTTCTGGGTATTGAAGTAGACTGAATAAATGAAATAGGTTAGAGAATAAAGTAGAATTGAAGTAGATTAATCCAATCCTGCATTATTTAGGAAATTGACCTAATCCCTCTAGGAGGCCAAGCAACCTAGGCAAATGGTGGGTCAGAGTCATAAATTCCCCCTGCAGATATCAAAAGGACACCAGTACAAACAAATGGGTCAGGATGGAATACAAGGGAAACTTTACTCATAGTTAAATGGGGATGAGTGTTTAGGTACAAACAAATAGTTTAGGATAGAATGTAGGGCAAACATATAGCTGACTAAGGTTGAGTGTTTAGGTATATGTGAAGAATAAATATCCTAAATGTCACCCACTTATCACTACTGAGGTTTTGTGGTGAGTTGTGTCTAGACAAATAAGAACCTGGATGTCAAAGCCTTGTATCACATAAACCTATATAAGCTGTATTGTACTAGATTCTACTAGGGAAGGCTGTCCCAGCTGCTGTCCTATCTGGTAATAATAATTTTTCTATTTTCTCCTTCTTTAACCAATAAATAATGGTTCCAATTATTGAATTTCTGGGTGTCTGGACTCATGTTATGAAGTACCCCACTTCAGTATGAAAAGGTAAAAAAAAAATGAAACAATCCTCACCCTCAAGGGGTCCATCCATTCCACAGAACTTAGTTGGTTATATATTACCATGGGTACCTAAAAAATATCAGTCAATAAATGAATTTACTGAGGAGTTGAATATAATGCAGAATAATCCCCTTCAACCAAGCTGTCCTTTAATACTTGTTCTGCCACTGCATAAATGCTACTGGGCTAAAGAAACAGCCCATCCTTAATATTTAGAATCACAGATGTAGAGATTATCTTGTCTACCCAGTTCATTTTAAAAAATGGAAATATACTGAGGTCCAGTGAAACCTATTTTTTCCAAAGTCATACAGTAATTTAGATGAATCACAGCAAAGTATCCAGGACTGGACTTTAGAACCATAAGACCTGGGCTTAAATCCCATGGAGATTTACAAGTTGTGTGATGATGGGAAAGTTGCTTACCCTATCTGAGCCTTAGTTTTTAATTCTGTCAAAAAAAAAAAAAAGGGGATTGGATTAGTTTCCTTACAGCTTCAAATTCCATTATCCTTGCAGATGAGAGTGGACTAGAATTCATGTCTCCTGATGTCCAATCTAGTGCAGTGTTCTTTGTAATACCTTGTATAGTATTCCTGTTCCAGTCTTCAGTGACACAGGTGAAACGGATGTCATTCTTTAATAGTTTTGTAGCACATACATATCCTTATGCTTTGTTTTTGCTGCTTGCACAACCTTGAATGTCTAACCAACATTAATTAAAATGACAGAAGAAAAACCCCAAAAAGGAGAAAAAAAGAGACTCCAAGAATTTTTCTATAAATCAAATGTTACTACAAACAGTGGCATAATGATAAAAATAATCTGAATGGAGAAAAATATCCAGAAAATGAAGCTTCCTTTCACATGTTGCATCTCTTCCCTCTCCATCAAAGTCTAGCAATATTTCTTATATTTATAGATGCTCAGACCTGAAAGACAAGCCTGTGCAATACTGCTTAATTTGTGCTAATTCCAGGGTGTGAGTTCTATGTAGTTTACTTCCCTCAAGTGATTTTTATAACAATAGATTGAGCAGCATAAAAGGGGGATAATATATAATTTTCTTCTGAGAAAATTTTGCATGAATCCTTCCATTTCTAGGCTTAAAATTACTTCATGTATACAATGCCAGAGTTATAGCTATGAATCCCAGCACCTAAGGTAGATTTTGACATTCAGATTGGTGTAGATGGGAGAGGTGGGTGTGGGGTGAGGATTGATTACTTTTGGGGCCGGCTAATGTGGATTGAAGGCTGGGGATGTGAGATTTGTGGAGGTTGGGGCACTAGGAAACTAGACTCCTCAAAAGACCAGAGGCTGGGATGAGAGAAATGACTGAGTCAGATCCAAAACTTATTGGGAAGGAGGGAGAATGACGTATAGGGCCATAAAGGACAATAACAAAAAATATGGCCAGGGTGGAGCAAACTTTAAAGGAAGATAGATGGCTGCTGAGTAATGGTGGAAGAGAGAGTTTGAAAGTTATAGTGGTGAACAAGAATTATGCCCATTCCCCATCTTGGTCCTGTATGTCAGAGGAGTATTAGAGAAGAAGTTGTCACTTTTGAGAAGCGTGCCAAAAGATGTAATGTTTTCTGGGGAAATTTGGAAAAAAAATGAAAGGAATATGTTAAGAGATTTAGGATGGAGGGGAGTTTAAAGATTTGTGAGCCGGACTAAGTGATCAGCTTGAACATTCCATTTGAAACTCTCAAAGACCGTCTCAGCCCACGCTGGATTCATCCTTCTAGTGGGAAGGTCTACAACATAGAGTTCAACCCACCCCAAGTACAGGGAATCGATGGGAGCTGCTGATTCAGCAGAAGGCAGATAAACTGGAGGCTGTCTCTGCCCACCGAGACAGTACAAGGAGGTGGCGAAGCCCATCATAGAATTAATTATACGAGGTCCGAGGTATCCTCCACTCCTTTTCTGGGACAGAGATGACAAAATCTGGCCCTATGTTTACTCTCTGTTTTCCAACAAGTTGGCGTCCATTGGATCGAAAGCCTAATGAAGAATGTGGAGGATGTGGTTGTTCATTAAATTGTGTGTGTAGTAAAACAAAACAAACAAACAAACAAAAACAACAAAAAACCCAACCAAGAATACCAGATCTGAATTTATTGTGGAGGGAAGGGAGGACACTATGGCTGATACATGTTGCTTTCTCCAGTGAACAGGCTAATATCCTATATTGGTATTGGATGTTACTGAAGTTTGCACAATAAAGACAATGGACCCCAAATGGGCATTAGTTTGGTAGCCTAGACATGCAAATTGTGCTCTATCAGAAATGGGGAGTGTAAAGGATGAAGATATTGGCACTTAATTCAAAGCCTTACCTACCTTGTACTAGGAACAGAGATCCTATAGAGAGTAAAGAATGAGGAGGTACTTTAGCCCCCAAATGTACCCCAAAATTACTCTCTGGATTTTGAAAATGGTTCAATATTTTGAAGCTGGAATCCTAGTAGTTATTATTTTTAATTTTATTATAATCTTATGTTTATGCTCTATTATATTTAATCTTATATTTATAAGATTGTTTTGATTTCATTTATTTTAATCTTCCATTTAAACAAATTCAGTATTTTAATAGTCTGATAACCATAGGGAAGTTTAACTTATAAAATAATAGTATTTATGTTGCATTTTACAAATGTAATTTAATTTTCTCCTTGCAACAATCCCAACAATTGGGAGGAGATGCTATTATTGTCCTTGTTTTACTGATGAGAAAACTGAGGCAGGCAGAGGTTTAAGTGACTTGCCAAGGGTAACACAGCTAGTAAGTATCTGAGGCTAGATTTGAATTCAGGTTTTCTTGCCTACAGATCCAGCACTCTATCCACTATACTAACTTGCTGCCTGGGGTCTTTATGGTCCCCTTGCTTGCAGAGGTATTTATAGTTCTAGCTCCAACAGTCAGGTCTTGAGACTGGGACTTGCTGGGCCAAAGTTCCATTCCCCTAACTGCCAGGATTGCCTAGGCTGATTTTGCAAATGTAAGAGATCTTGCATCAATCCTGCATTACACTCTAAAAAAATAAAAAGGGCTTTGAAACATTTTCACTTTAATATAGTGAAAATATAATACTGTAATAGAATATACTGTAATATTCTGTGTTTTATAGAGGACTTAGAAATAGAAGAACTAGATTTGAGTCCTATTGCCACCACTTGCCAGCTATCATCTTCAGAAAAGTACAGAAATCCCTTCTAAATTGCATCTTTCTCCATTGTGATTCTGATATGTGGTGGTCTGGGCATAAGAAATTAAATAGGAATTTTGGGGGAGTTTTGTGGAAGTCACAGATGGATGAAGACCAGCAAATCACACAGAAAAAGTTTAGAAACGCAGAAATGTATAAAATATATGTATAGTATCATATTATCAATATATTTTTATCTTTTAGAACCATAAATGTACACATTTTTTAAAAAGTTAAACTAAGTACCAAGTTAAAGTTTGTGAAAAAGAATGTGAAAGCCAGCAAATGACACACAAAGGCTAGAAATATAGAGCTATCTTAAAAATTTAGTAATTTATAAATGCATATAAGGTAGTGCAAACACCTCATAAAAGAAAAAGGGAAAAAAATCAGATTTCTCTGGTGCAAAGGGTGGGTGAAATTTTTTTCATGTGAATTTTCTGGATTGGGGGGAGACAGTGAATCCCCAACCCCCATGATGTGGAAGGGATATCTTTAATTTAAACTCTCCAAACTTCTGTCAGTTCATCTGCAAAATAGATACTTAGTACCTGCCTCATTGAGCTAACACCTTGGCTCTCAGCAGCTATTGGTGAATGTATACAAATTTAATTTTTGACTTCTATACAATATGTAATTTGATCCTGATCTATAAACAGAAAGGTGCTCCCTGGTAAACATGTCTTTTAAAAGCATTACTATGTAACAGGTAGCAGTAATACCAGTAATACTCTGAGACATAAGGCACCGAAGTTACCATCATCACATTCTCCCTATGTTTCTTAGATTCTCTTGGGAAAGTCAGTGGAAGCTATATAGCCTGAAGAGTACAAAGAAAAGGCAAAAGGAGGAATGATGTAAGAAATGGGGTCAGACTGCAGAATTTCAGTTTTGTAAGTGCAATGTAAATTTCTGGAGAATGATGGGTTTTGACAACTGCCGCCTATAGCCTTCCTGGTCTTTTGAAAAGAAATGGATGAATTCAGTTTTTGAACTGTACTCAAAAATTTCCAGGGAGAAAACATCTCCTGAGTTCTCAGCACTAATATTCTCTCATAACACGTAAATGCACTGCACATTTCATATTTCTAGAATGAGAGAAAATGGGACCATTTTCTTCAAATGCTTTATGGCATCATGCCTGAGAGAAGACAGCCAATTTCAATCATTAAGGGAAAATTAATGGAATTGTTAATGGAAAATGGAAGATTGTAGCTTTCAGCGATGTGTTAGACAAGTGCATTTAAACATTTTAGAAGTGAATTTTCCCCATAGGATTCCTTATGTCTCATTTCCAACTCGTTGGTGCCTTTAATTTATTCCAGCTGCTCCTTATTAGTTGTCCATTTTTTTCAAGGTATGCTTTGGGGAGACAGCTTGATTTAGCAGAATGTTCTTTAGAATGGGCATCTAGAAAACCTAGGTTGTAACCCCTACTCTAATCCTTGATGGTTATTTGACATTGAAGGGGTCAGAATCTCTGGATCTCAGTTTCTTCATCTATAAAATGAATAAAGTGAATTAAGAATCTCAAAAAACCTTTCTAGCTCTGAGATGGTACAATGGAATTGAGTGAGCTCAAAGCTTAAAAAAGCTAGGAATGCAACTAGATAAGCAATAGATAATGAACTATGCTCAACTGCCCCCTGGCCTTAGTTGTTTTATTTGTCTAAATTTATTTGCATTGTTAATGAAAATCATTCTGGGCCCACCTCCTCCAAATGCTGCAAGGAATCATCCCCACATAGTTCTATGGCTCAGCTTCCCGCAAAATAAGTTTGAGGGCATGAGATCCCAACTTGGGAATTAAACAAGTTGCCACATAGACTCTCTAGCACTAAACTATACATAAAGATCAGTCTCTGACAGGGATACAGGCTTTGGTGAGCAGGAAATAAGGTTCAAGAAATATATTTAAATCTAAAGGCATTAGTTACTTACGAGTGAGCTCCAATGGTTATGTACTGCCTTGAGGATCAATTGCAAACTCCACCCCACTCCTTTAAAATTTTTTTTGATATTTGTTTATAAACTCTTACCTTCCATCTTTGAATTAATACTATGTATTGGTTTCAAGGCAGAAGATAGGGGTTAAGTGACTTTCCCAGGGTCACACAGTTAGGAAGTATCTGATGTCAAATTTGAACCCAGGACCTCTTGTCTCTAGACCTGGATTTCAATCCACTGAGCCACCCAGCTGCCCCCTCTCCCCTCATTTTGATGTTTAAAGCCCTTCACAACTTGGTCCTTCACATTCAACTTCACATTATTATTTTCTTTCATTTATTTATTTATTCCAGCCAAAGTATCTATCTTTCTTTATATACCTAATACACAATTCTGCTTTCTATCTATGTACCTTTGTAAAGGTTCTCTCTCATTCCTGGAACACTCTCCATCCTCACTTCTGCCTCTTAGAATCCATAGCTTCCTTCAAAACTCAATTCAAATAACATCTCCTTCACCAGCTTTTTTCCTGAAAATACTTCCTCCCTCAACCAGTTGTGCCCCTATGTCAAAATTATATTGTGTTTATTTTTGTACACTTTGCATATATACATATATGTCTGTCTATCTGTCTATCTATCTGTCTGTCTGTCTGTCCATCCATCCATCCACCCATCATCTATCTTATCTATCTATCTATCTATCTATCTATCTATCTATCTATCTATCTATCTATCTACAANTATCTATCTATCTATCTATCTATCTATCTATCTATCTATCTATCTATCTACAAGTGATTCAAGGAACATGTCTAGTCCTTGTCTACACATAGTTCCCCTCTCTGCTTGATGGATTATTTTTATCTGACAAAGAGATCAGGGTACAATATCATCTTGTACACCTTAAATGGAGTATGATAGATAATTGACTGATTTTACTCAATTTACTCCTTCCCTTTCACATCAATCATTTGAAGTACAGCAGCCTTTATTCTCCCTACACTTGCCCAACCTTTCACCTATGTTCAGACATTACATCAGTTTTCCTACTAGCAATCTAATATTTCTCATGACCCTCTACCATTCTGATGCTATTAATAGATAACTCTAACCATTCATTTTTACTATATTTACTCAGGCAGAGGACTCATTGATAGAGAAAATTAGAAATTCTCTACCACAAATTCACATGGTCAGACCTAAGCTAGACTTTGACTGCTGCACTTTAGTAATTCTGTTTCTTGAATCTGGTGCCCTACTTTATTTCTTCAGTCTTGATCCCTTGCTATCAGTTTTTTTTTTAAATTTTAAACCCTTAACTTCTGTGTATTGACTTATAGGTGGAAGAGTGGTAAGGGTAGGCAATGGGGGTCAAGTGACTTGCCCAGGGTCACACAGCTGGGAAGTGTCTGAGGCTGGATTTGAACCTAGGACCTCCCGTCTCTAGGCCTGGCTCTCAATCCACTGAGCTACCCAGCTGCCCCTCTTGCTATCAGTTTTGCAGTGTTATTACTCACTACTTTTTCTCCATTCTTTGATAGTTATTATTTCTCCTATTTCTTATATGTGGATGTCTTCAAAGTGAAGTAGCATTATATTGTGGAAAGAATCATTGTTCTGGAGTCATACTGACATGTCAGTTCAAATCCTTTCTCTGATATTTAGTAACACAATTGTTTTGGGTCTCAGTTTCCTTCTCTGTAAAATAAGGAAGTTGATCCAGATGGCTTCTGAGGTCTTTCAAGCTCTAGATGTATGATCCTATTCAAATAAAGTTCTTTTTTGATACATTTTTTCTTTTCTGTCGCCTTTAATCACTTCATATATTTCTGTGACTCTCAGGGCTATTTAATGATGACCAACTCTATGGCTTCAACCCTGACTTCCTACCAGAGATTAGATCCATCACTTACACTTGGGTATCATGATGTCACTTCATGCTTAATATTGCTGAAACTGAAATCATCTTTCCCTGAAAATTTGACCATCATCCCAACTTCCATACAAACTGTATAATTTCTTTCTATGTTACTGAAAATTGAGACCTTGAAATTATCATTGTCTCCACCTCTCTAACCTCATCTATACTCAGTCAACTGCCAAATTCTATGATTTTATCTATAATAGTTTCTTCCTTTATATTCCTATTTCTCATCATCTCTTGAGTAGACTCTTTCAAAAGTCTTCTATCTAGTGTCATTGTCACTTAATCCCTCTTAACTCAATTCTGTTTTCCATACTCTATCCATGCTTATATTCTTAAGGGACTTCTCTGAACACATTTATCTACTGTTTATGTACTATCAGTGTGTATATTTTGAAACTCATATTTTACTATTCTCTTATGTATATTTTTAAATCCCAAATGGATTTCTAACCATTTAACTGAATGCAGCCAAACCTTTCTTGCCTATGCATGTTCACTTACACCATATTATCCATATCAATGTTGAAATTCTACCCATCCTTCCAGGTCCAGCTCAGAAAAAGACTTTGTCCCTGATTTAATAAATCAACAAGTATTTATAAAGCTCCAACTATGAGTCAAAAACTGTGCTAAGTATCTGAGCTACAGCCACAAAGAATGAAACTCTCTACTCACAATAAACTTACATCCTAATGAGGGATACAAGTACATAAAATAATATTTTCAGCATAAATAAAGGTTGCCAAATGCAAATATACGCAAAGTAGTTAAATATAATATAGATGAGAAAGAAGAGCATATGTAGAAGGAAGGATAAGGAAAATTTTTAAGTAGATGATGGTATATAAGCTGCATCTTAAAAGAAGAGAAAGATGCTATGAAATGGAAATAAGGATAGAGTACATTCCAGGCATATTGTATGGCAAATGGGAATAGAGTCATTGGTGAGGAACAGAGGAGAGAAAGCCAGTTTGATGAGATCAAAGACTGTGGAAGGGAGAATAATGTCTAATATTACTGGAAATATTTGTTGGAGCCAGATTATGTAGGACTTTAAAGGGTAAAAACACATTAATTTCATTTTATCCTAAAAGTACTGGGCAACCACTGGAGGTGATTATGTGGGAGTCATATGGTCTGATCTGTGCTTAAGTAAAATTACTTTTCCAGTTATGTGGGAGATAAACTTAAATGATAAAAGACTTGAGTTAAGAACAATTAAGAAGCTGTTTAAATATCTAGGCAAGAGTTAATGAGGATCTGTGGTGGCTGTGTGAGTGGAGAGAAAGGTTTGGGTGCCAATGACAGTGTAAAGGTAGAAATGATAAGATTTGGCAACACATTGGATATGTGGGGTGTGAAAAGTGAGGACTCTAGTATAAGGATGAGACTGTAAAATGGTGACTTTAGAAGGATTCTGGTGCTTTTGATAGAAATAGGGAGGTATGGAAGAAGGGAAGAATTTAGGGAGAAAAATAATGTATTCAGTTTTAGAGGTATTGAGTTTCAAGATGTCTCTGAGATATCCATTTGGAAATGCCCAATAAACAACAGGTGATGCAGGGCAGAAGTTCAAGAGAGAGAATGAAAGTAAAAACACACACACACACACACACAGACACACATGTGTACACAGTTTCCGTAGAGATGGTAGTAAAACCCATATGGGTTGATGAAGTTAACAAGAAAAAATATGGAGAGAGAATAGAAGTAGGTTCAGGAAAGGATATTGGGAAACACCCTCATCCTGTGGATGTTGTTATTGCTGTTTGTCTTTTGTTTTCAAAGAGGACCAATAACATTATGAGGTTAGGTCTTGACTTTCAGATGAATTGATTTTAAGTGAGGCTGAGTTACAGAAAGTCGTTAGGTTTACTGTTTCTTCCAGAATCATCAAAGTCCAGTGGCAAGACAAAAGTCAGAAGGACTGGCAACGGTCCAGAATGCAATGAATGACTTTGGCATCTTCAGTGTCTGACCAAGTTCTTTGTGTTCCATAGTGCCTATTCCAGTTGACTTTATGGCCATTCAAATGAATTGTTCTTACCTGCCCATTCCACTGGATGAAGTTTTCACATGCTTGGGATAGACATCCCTCTAACTCACCAATGACTTTCAGGCCTGTCAGTTGGCCCCAACCTCTTTCAGTGAGTGTGCTACATCTTTTTGGAGCCACAAGTGAAAGTTGAGTGAAAGGTGGTACTGAAGGTGAATGAGCAGTTCTGAAAATGGTTCAGCAAGCTGTCACATCAGAAGTGCTAGTCCCCTTGGAACACCCCACACTCCTCATGGTATGGATGATGAATTAACAAAGAATTCCTAGAAGGAGTAGTCAGACATATAGGAAGCAAACTAGGCGAAATTGTAAAACTTTCCTTAATCAGTAAAACTGGAAATGAATTCTTCCACCTATTCCTCACACTATCTTTAACCCCTCTTATTCCATACACAGACAATATTCTATTTTGTATCATAGTTATTTTGAGTACTGTCAATTCCCCATCCAGAATATAAATTCTTTGAGAGCAAAGATTTTTAATCCTCTTGGTTATCTTAGCAAAGTGCTTTGCTTTGAGTAGGAATATAATATATGCTGATTTGAAGGACAGCAGTGTTTTAGAGCTACTATCCCAACTCATACTTGCACTGGCATGTGGGCTCCCCAACATATGGTTACTACATCCATTCAAAGCTCTAAGTTTAGTCCCAAAGGTATTGGAAATGACCTAATCTTGTAGCTCATGAAGCCAACCAGTATACTTTATTTCCCCTATGATTGTCAGTTGATATTATTCAGCCAACTTAATTAGGTTTTTGTAAGGTTTTGTTCCCCTTACAGTTGTCATAAAATGTCTTCCAAAAATTATTTGACATATTCTCCCACCAACATATACAAAGTCCAGGGGGAAATAGTTTCAAGCTTGGAGAAAACATATGACAAAGAAGGAACTTAAAGTTTCTAATAGCTGTAAGTCTTTTTCTCCCTTTCATGGAGAACCTAGAAAGTCTTTCTTGGGCATGTTGTAACTTTTTCTATAGGACTTCTTGTGAAGTCTTGGATCTTTTTAATTTGCTCTTGTTTCCCAATTCAGATGCTTCTACCACCAATTACTGTCCTAGGGATATGCTCATGAATAAGCTCAACTTCTCTACTTTTCCAAATTTTATAATGTCTTTCTCCAGCCAAGGAAGAAGACCAAGATCAAGAATAAGGTGCTCCCCTTCCTTCCCATTCAAATGTTTCCTTCTCAGCCCTTGGCTAAATTGCTTTTTCCTAACTTGTCACTCAGCTCTTAAATTTTGACCTAGCTCTTGGTTTTATGTAAGCCCCTCAAGGCATGAGCAAGCCTTTTAAAAAATGAAAAGACTTCCTTTCAATATCAGATCCACTCATCTTGTAACCCAGTGATGGTGAACCTTTTAGAGACTGTGTGCCATCCCCCCTCCCCTATATATCTATATCTATATCTATATACATATAGATATAGATATAGATATAGCCATCACTGCTATAGCCTTTAAGGACTTTTTACTTTTGGCTTAAAGTCTTTTATTGGATAGAGGTGAAAAAGCCTTGCTGATCTCACTTCTGAGTTGATTGATTCAATCATGTGTTTTCACTTGAAAAGTTACCTTGAACTTATTTTAGATGGGATGGACTGATCAGATTTATAAACTCACTGACCACCTATTCTTAAAAAGTAAAATTATTCTTCATGTAGCTCTTGGTGCTATCCCTGGACATCAGGAAAATCAATATGAAAATTTTAGTTTTAAAATATTATTTCAGGGTTCAGTGCTTTTTGCTTTTTAGCTGAGTTTTTTAAGCATTCTAGATTATTTATTAGCATTAAAATTTTATTATATATATATTTTAGTGTCTTCATTCTGTTTTAAGAACTTGTTTTTTAGTCACAAAAAACCCAAGGAATACCTCAAGCTTCTTTCCTTTAAATCTTTCTATTTCTTTATTCTGGTTTTTGAAACCTCTAATCTGATTGTCAGTGAAAGAAAAGAGCTAGTCAGACAAAACATTATCTTCCTAATCTCAAACAAACCTGCACAGATACATTCTGTGATCCATCACTGTACTAAAGAACAAAGAAATTACTATACTGCCCCTAAATAGACATGGCTGCTGATAAGTGGATAAACCCAATCTTGAGGACACAGGTTGAAAAGTTCCCCAAAGAAGCCAAAGTAAAGAGTTAAATTTAGCTCTGGATGTTTGAGTTTCCATGAAATAATCTTAGTAGCTCTCATGACCACACAGGATATTACAATTTAAAATGGGATTGAAAATAAGATAGAATTTAGGCCCAGTTCTGAAACCTTTCATTAATACTAGGGCATAGAAAGGTCAGGGCTCAGACTCATCTTCTCTGAGTTGTAGGGAGCACTTTCAATGTACGCTGTGGGACTCAGAGACTAACCTTTTATACGTATGAGATTATTTTCTAAACTGGAAGTGTTCATCTCACTATGATGATTTTGTCATCTATGTTCATGGAAAGAAACAACAAAGCAAAAGAAGGCAGCCCAAAGCTCAAGCTCACCCAGGCACTACATTTACTGAAATGTTAGAATGGCTTTTGCAATGAGAGAGAGAGAGGGACAGAGAGACAGAGACAGACAGAGACAGAGGCAGAGGCAAAGATAGACAGAGACAGGCAGAGAGATAGTGAGACAAAGAGACAGCAACAAAGACAGAGAGAGACAGAGTCAGAGAGAGACAGGCAGGCAGAGACAGAAACAAAGAGAGAAAAGAGAGAGAGAATAGAGAGAAGGAGAAAGAAGATGAGAGGAGATGGGAGGATAGGGAGTTCTAGCTCATATATCCTGGGGATAGAAAGGAAAAGGTGTTAAAATTATCCCTCCTTTTAAGCATATTGAGTAAATTGACTCTTGTTTGCTCAGTGGCCAATTCTCTTGCCACTATAGAGACCACTATAGAATCCAAAAGATAGTGGTATTATTCCAAAGAACAAACCCCTTCAGCATTAAGCCTCACCTGAGTTTTACCAGTAAGGCTTATTGTCCTGCCAAATCAAAAGGTTTTTAACATTAGGCATAGTAATAGGCTGTGCATCTCTTGTTCAAGGATGAACTAAATTAAGCTTCCAGTGACTCGTCTGTGTGTTGACTGTAGGGTTATGAACTTATAAATTTATTTTTTATTGTATAAATCCTCAAAGATAATTTATGAAGTTGCAAAGAGGTTTCTATCTTCATTAATAGAGGAAGGTTACATACTGATGACATCATAAATTTTTGAAATATTTACCAATAAAAAATCAAAGACAGAGATTCTAAAAAAAAGAAAAAAAACACAAGATTAAGATACTCCATTTAATTCAAGGTTTAATGAGCTGGGAATATCCTTCAATTAATCAAGAGAATGGAGGATTATGTATATTATTTCGAATTCTTTGAAAGAAAATAATGGTTTGATTCCTTCAAAATTCTCTTTAATAGAGCAATTGGCCTCTATGACAAGATTACTCTAAGAAATAGTTCTTTAAAAAAAGTAATTCCAATATGCTATCTATATATTGCATTGAAATTTCTAAAACCAATATCTGCTAATGGATAATTTATTGATGATAACATATTTGGTCTAACATAGAATGTAAAGCCTGTTGGGGAAAAATCTATGTCATTTTTTCCCTCTTTTTTATCCCCAGTGCCTAGCAAAATGTGCTTGAAATTCTTCTGCTTTTATAGGTAGCAACCTTTCACATCTCATTTTGTGCAATTTTAATCCTTTTTTTAAAATCCATAAAAATTTTATCCAGAGAATAAGAGGTGTTCTGGTTCTTTTGCAGTTGAGATTACATTTGAAATACTCAGATCGCCAATCTCTTTTGTTCTTGGGAAATAGAATAATATAGTATACAAAGAGAACTTGAGAGCAGGTAGGTGGAGATGGGAGGTCCTGAGTTCAAATTTGATCTTAGACACTTTTCAGTTTGCTGAATCAATTGAGTCTTCTTTTCTCTTGAACTATTAGAGACTGTTTGTAGGGTTCAATATTGTGTTTCAGGGAATAGAGAGACCAGAAGAGAGGGAGAATGACTGGTCCGTGGAGCAGTCAGAACAGACACAACATTTATCAATTAAGCTTGACATCTTACATGGGCATGCACCCCAAAAAAATTACAATAGAAACATCAAAGATCATTCATCACAGGTCACCACAACAGATATAATAATGAAAAAGTTTAAAATATTGCAAGATTTTCCAAAATGTGATACAGAAACATGATGTGAGCACATGCTATTGAAAAAAAAATGGTGTTGATAGAAATGCTTAATGTAGGGTTGCTATAAACCTTTAATTTGTAAAAAAAAATTAATATCTGTGAAGCACAACAAAGTGAAGCACAATAAAAGGTGTCATGGCCATATATAGGCATGAATTGTCTGAGTATTCTACCAGTTTGTTCTAGTTTCTTTGTACTAGATTTATTATTTCTTTAGTTAGGAAGTTTCTGATTAAAAAAAAAAAAAGAACCCTCTTCTCAAATGCAGATCTGCAACTTTTAAAATTTATTATCTTAATGAGCTTTCTTTGGCACTGGAATGCCAAATGACTTTCAGGTTTTGCTCCTGAAATATACTGACTGTGTGACTCTGGGTGAGTCTTATTATTGTATTGTTCCCATGTTTTCCAGCATTTTACATTGTCTTCCTCTATGTCAGTGATTCCCAAAGTGCGCACTACTACCCCTTGGTGGGTGCTGCAGCGATCCAGGAGGGCGGTGATGGCCCCAGGTGCATTTATCTTTCCTATTAATTGCTATAAAAATTAAAAAAAATAATTTCCAGGTGGTTAAGTAATATTTTTCCTGGAAAGGGGGCAGTAGGCCAAAAAAGTTTGGGAACCACTGCTCTATGTGCACTTTTATATCAAATTACATGTTGATTTAGTTAGAAGGATCTTTGCTGATGTTTCAAGTCATCTCTCTCTTTTTTTCCCTTATTCTTCCTTGTCTCTTGCTCTATTCCAATCCAAAGCTCACTACAGTGCCTGCAAGGTCCCACTTGAGCTAAACTAAGCAGACTTCCCTCTCCATTTTTTATCGAAGGCTGTTCAGACACTATTACTAGTCTTGCTAATTCTTCATTCCCATCTCTTTGGGGACAGAACCTACTATCTTTCTAGTGGTTGGCATAGGAGTATCTTGGAAGACTATTTGAAATTTTGGCAGAAGGAAGAATCCTGAGATTGTTCCAATCTTGGAAAGTGCAAAGGAGTCTAAATTTTGGTAGGTTTGTCAATCTTTTCCCTCTCATGTTTATCCACAGTATGATTTTAGATTAGTTATTATCTGTAAGATGAAGATAATCCTTGGACTACCTATCTCACAGTATCCTATAGGGAGGAAAGTACCTTGCACAACTCAAAAATACGAGGAGTCATTGTTATTATTAGTTATTATTTTATTATCAGAAAGTCATGGAGGTTGCCTGGATGAAAATATGGAGTCGATTAAAGAAACCTTTGTTCTCCTATTGAGTATTAAGTCTACAGGGATGAAAAAAACACATGGGCCTCCTATAATCCTTAGGCAGTGCTGTTGTAAGTCTACCTGCTGTTCAGCAAAAAAGTGTGCTCTGTAGGGACACACATGGTACTTTAATCCCTCACAGCTGTGACTCATTCATGCAATCAATGGGACACAATAGGAGAGGAAGAATGGTGGGTGGATCTAAACTCTAGATTTGGTCACTTGAAGTAGGACCATGTTGTGGCATAAGCACCAAAAGGCACTAGAAGATTAGTGATTATTATATTATATTGTATTAATATATTAACATTAATATATTATGTTATATTAATGGGAAAATTAAATTTGGGCAACAACCATGGTTCCTCCAATTCTCCCCCCCTCCATTTTTAATATAGGTATTCCTTCTACATCATGGGGGTTAGGGACACAGCACCCTTGTGATCTAAAAAAATCTGTGTAAAATTTTTTTTGCCCCTCCCTTTGTACCAGAGAAGTTTAAATTTTTAAGGGGTACCTTTAGTACCCCTTATTTTAATAAAGTACCCTTTTTAAAAATAAAGTACCCTTATTTTAATAAAGTACCCTTTATTAAAAAATAAAATTTGGGTTAAGCATTTGGTTATCGGCTATATGTAGGCCAATGTTAACATTTTTAGCCTTTGTGGACCTTTGCATTCTTTTTGCAAACTTTAACTCTAAAAAAGAGGGCAGCTAGGTGCCTGAGTGTGCAGAGAGCTATGCCTAGAGATGAGAAGTCCTCAGACAGTTCTTAGCTGTGTGACATCAGGTAGGTCATTTAACCCCAAATGGCTATCCCTTACTTCTCTTCTGACTTGGAACCAGTTCACAGTATTGATTCTAAGAGGAAGGTGAGTCTACAAAAATTAAATTGTGTATATTTATGGTATTAAAAGATAAAATATGCTGATATTACGATACTATACATACATTTTTCATATTTCTGAGTTTCTAAACTTTTTGTGTGTTGTCCGCAGCTTCTGCAAACTTTCTCCAAATTCCCATTTAATATCATATGCCAAGCTGTGATATATTGAAACCGTGATGGGCAAAGTCTCTACATGGAAGGGATACCTATATTGTCATAAAAGGATCAGTGGATCTTAATCTGTTCCATTAAAGTTGTCCCTTTACTCCAGTGAGTTTTTAAAAACCATTCTCAGATGTTAATCCTTATTTTTCCTCATATTTTCCCATTTATATTTAGTTATAACTTCCTTGGGAGCCTCATATAGACACATCTGCAAGGACTTTTCTCCCATTGATAGCATTTAAAACATTTTGTCTGCTATGATTTCCACATTGTGTTGATTTTGCGCCATCTTGTTCCCTGCTAACCTGAGTTGCAGTCTTAATGCTTCCCTCCTCCTGAGCAGGAAGAGCCCCAGCTAAAAAGGTAATGATGTTGTTAGTCTACCTGCTGAGGAGCAGAAAGTGTGTTCTGGAGGGAGGCTCGGGGTACTTTAATCCTTCCTCTCCTTTTTCCAAGATCATTCAGCACCCCTTCTTTCCTTCAACCCTAAGGCTCTCTTGTCCTTTGGCATGCTCTGTGTTCCTGACCTTTCTGTAATGACCTAGGAGGAAAAAATAATAAAACTGAGAAATTCAAAGGAGAGGAGTTCATTGGGTAAGGAAGGATTACTAAGCTCCAATGAAAGGATCATTACAAAGAAGAAGAAGAAAAATTGGGGCAACAATTGAGAATTATTTCTCAACAACTGAGTAAAGAGGAGAAAATGTAAGATTAAAATTAATATCCAATACCTCCAAGTATTATATTTTATAAGATTTATTAATAATCACTTGAAGTAGAGGAAATAAAAAGACAAAAGTAAAAGCCTGAGTAAAGAGAAGTTTTCCTGTCCAGGTTAGTGGGAGAAGAGAGAAGAGAGAGGCGGGGTCACATACAACTTTATCTCCAAAATGTAAGGACGTAAGGTGAGAATAAAAGTGGGATGCTGGGAATTGGAGTCCTGGTGAGCAGATTCTACTTATACAGAATGCATGTCAATAACTGCAGAGTATGTGTACTTGTATCACAGTAAGGGGAAAGATTAAATTTGGGGTGTGGAAATACATTTGAATTTAAGTGATCTGGAAGAATTTGGAATAAGCAAAAGGAAGCATGAGGAAAAATGATGTTTAAGTGCCTCATGGGGAGAAGAGTTTATTTTTTTGTGTGAAAACTTGTATGCTCTATTCTCATACTTTAATTCAGGATACCTTAGGTGTGAGAGTAAACTATTTTTATAAAGATTTTGTAGAAATGAATAGGTAGACACATCGTTATTATTGTTAATATTCATATACGCTTTAAGGTTTGTAAATCAATACAACCTTTTTGGAAGTCATAATGTTCATTTTCGATGAGTTTGATATCCTCATTTTTCTCATATATCTTGATGATTTATCCTTTAATGCCCTTAAAATTTCCTCGCCTCCATCATATTTCTCCTTTCTGCATATCTGACATGGTCTAGCCTCAGTTGCATCTCTATTTAGTGCTACCTCTATTTCCTTATTCTGGCCTGCAGGATTGTGATTCACCAAATGGGTGAATATGATTTTAGAGGTAGGGAAGATAATATTTTTAATATAAATTTTTTGGAAGAAATTTAAATGTGAATTTCACTTTTTGCCCCTCTTTTATTTTCAACCTTAAAATTCTCATGTCTCTCAACAAGATTTTTTTAAAGCTATTTTTTCCTTCCACTGCTTCTCATTACTTCATAAGGTGATATCACTGATAACAGTCTCTTTGCTCCTCTTGTAAAATGTTAGAAATTAATTTATATTCTAAGCCAGTATTACCTTTGATTGTCTTATCTCTAATTGTCAAAACAATTTTTTTTTATTATCTATGATGGATTCTAGGCTACTTAGGTGTCTTTGAGTAATTAGTTTTCTGTATAAGCTGAATTCCTTTAGGAAATGGAGATACTGTTTTAATGTCTCTTCTTTTATCTATTTCTCATCTTTTGGTATTCATGGTTTCTTTAAATAGAATAGCTCAGATTTGCCACATTTTTAGTAAATTCTAATTTATTATTGATTTCATTTTTACTTCAAGTTGTTGGAGGCTTGGCTAAGCACATAATTGATTTGGAAATAACTCCCACTTTCAAAACAAATCTTTTAAAATATTTTTAGTGATGTTGTATCCATTGCCTCATAAATGCCTTTCTTCCTCAAAGAAAATATTTATGATGTATAGACATCAGGAATTGGGGTATTTTGTAATACTTTGACTTCCTTTGCTTTTAACTCTCAAACCTTATTTTTCATTTCTCTCCCTTATGTTCACCTTTCACATAGAAGTTACTGAGTATTAAAATATATGCTGATTTAATTTGCAACTTTTATAATACTCATTGTAGCATCACTCTTGTGCTTTATACTTTGCAACAGATATTGATGAATCTGCAATGATTTTCATGCTTATATATTTAAAACTGCTTAATTTATGTGGGTGAGAGGGAGAGATGGCCCAGGAGATTGTTGAAATGTTGGCACTCTTCCCTTTCCTGTGTTTAGGGAAAGGACCTGTTCGGACCTGCAGCTGTGGCCACCATTTATTGCATCTGGTGCTGCTGGCCTTTTAGTTTCTTCAAACTTGGCCCAAAGCCTTTACTTAAAACCAAATGAATAAACAAAAAACAACACCCAATTTCTGCATGTCATTCTCCTGATTTTTGATCAGGCAGCCCTGATACCCTATCAAATGGCAACCATGCCAAATTATTTAATGAAGTATTTCAATCCCTGAAGGATGCTTATAATCTATCTTCCCTGCTTGCACATACTTTATTTTAGGAATGAAATGGTGGTGTGAGTACCATATTTCCATCTATATAAGTTGCTTGGTCATGAGCATCACTGAAATCCTATTGAATGTATCAGCTGTGTGACCTTGGACAAGTAAAAATTCTTTCTCAATTCTCTGTGTCTCAGTTTCCTCATCTGTAAAATGAAGGAGTTGGATAAGAAGATTATCAAAGCAATTTTTGGTTCTAAAGTCTTATGATAGATGTAATATTTACTAGTCTCATCTTATTCTCCCAGGACATTCATAGATGATCCTGATAGCAGCTAATTTATTTATTGGCTAATTTAATTATCAGCACTAAGTGTTTTAATATATCACCCTCCTCCGTGTGAGCAAATGATTTAAGAATTGGAAAGGATATATTACCCAATTCACCAATTTTTATCTTTCATTCCAACGGGATAGCAAACGAACTATGAGGCAATGTGTTATTGTAGATATGGTATTGGGTTTAAAATTGGAAGACCTCTTCAACTCAGAAAGAGAAGACAGGAGTTGCAATCATGATTTCTGACAGAGCTAAAGTAAAGTAAAAATAGATCTGGTTAAAAGAGATAGGGAAGGTAATTACATCCTAATAAAAGGCAGCATGAACAATTAAGAAATATCAGTACTCAATATGTATGCACCAAACAATATAGCATCCAAATTTATAAAAGAGAAGCTAGTGGAACTCAAGGATGAAATAGATAGCAAAACTATACTAGTGGGCGACCTCAACCTTCCCTTATCAGATCTAGATAAACCAAAAAATAAATAAAAAAAGAGATTAGAGAGGTGAATTAAATACTAGAAAAAATAGAGTTAATAGATATATGGAGAAAAATAAATAGGGACAAAAAGGAATACACCTTCTTTTCAGCAGCACATGGAACATTCACAAAGATTGACCATGTACTAGAGCATAGAAACATGGCAAACAAATGCAAAAAAAGGAGAAATAATAAATGCAACCTTATCAGATCATAATGCAATAAAAATAGTTATTAGTAAGAATACATGGAGAAAATCCAGCCTCAGACACTTCCTAGCTGTGTGACCCTGGGCAAGTCACTTGACCCCCATTGCCCACCCTTACCACTCTTCCACCTATAAGTCAATACACAGAAGTTAAGGGTTTAAAAAAAATTAAAAAAAAAAGAATACATGGAGAGACAAGTCAAAAAATAATTGGAAATTGAATAATATGATTCTCCAAAATAAGATAGTGAAAGGAAAAATCATAGAAACAATTAATTTCATTGAAGACAATGACAATGATGAGACTTCTTACCAAAACCTATGGGATACAGCCAAAGCAGTTCTAAGGGGAAAATTTATATTATTGAGTGCGTAGAGGCAGCTAGACCAAGTTGTGGTTTCCCTCTCCCTTGTTGTCTCTCAGACACTCTGGAATGCTATCTGACTGATGAATGGCTTTTATTATTCAGAACTCAGGCATGGGGAAAAGGGTGAAGGGCAGAGGGATTTTGGGGTGCCCTCTTTGCTATTGCTATGGACTTCTCCTCTTAGGTGGGAACCTTAATGGATCCCACTCCTAAGCTTCTTCCGCCTCATTCTTTCTCCTTCTGTTTCTATTTCTAGTTTTCTGTTTCAATGCAACCAAAATCAGAAGGGAAAAAACTCTGACAAAGGTCTAATTACTCAAATATACAAGGAGCTCAATCAATTGTACAAAAAAATCAAGCCATTCTCCAATCAATAAATGGGCAAGAGACATGAATAGGCAATTTTCAGATAAAGAAATCAAAAGTATCAATAAGCACGCGAGAAAGTGTTCTAAATCTCTAATAATTAGAGAAATGCAAATCAAAACAACTCTGAGGTATCACCTCACACCTAGCAGATTGACTAAAATGATAGAAGGGGAGAGTAATGAATGCTGGAGGGGATGTGTCAAAATTGGGACATTAATGCATTGCTGGTGGAGTTGTGAATTGATCCAACCATTCTGGATGGCAATTTAGAACTATGCCCAAAGAGTGCTAAAAGATTGCCTACCCTTTGATGCAGTCATACCATTGCTGGGTTTGTACCCCAAAGATATCATAGGGAAAAAGACATGCACACAAATATTTATAGCTGCACTCTTTGTGGTGGCAAAAAACTGGAAAACAAGGGTATGCCCTTCAATTGGGGAATGGCTTAACAAATTGTGGTATCTATTGGTGATAGAATACTATTGTGCTCAAAGGAATAATAAACTGGAGGAATTCCATGTGAACTGGAATGACCTCCAGGAACTGATGCAGAGTGAAAGGAGCAGAACCAGGAGAACACTGTACACAGAGACTGAAACACTGTGGTACAATCAAATGTAATGGTCTTCTGTACTAGTAGCAATGCAATGACCCAGGACTATTCTGAGGGATTTATGGAAAAGAACACTACCCACATTCAGAGGAAGAACTACAGGAGTAGAAGCACAGAAGAAAAACAACTGCTTGAACGCATGGGTTGATGAGGACATGATTTGGGAAGTAAACTGTAAATGACCACCCTAGTACAACTATCAATATTATGAAAATAGGTCTTGATTGATGACACAAGAAGAAACCATTGGAAATGTGCTTTGGCTATGGGGGATGGGGTTGGGGGTTGGGAGTAAGAACATGAATCATGTAACCATGGAAAAAATTTTTCTAAAAAAAAAATTGGAAGACCTTTGTTTAAACTTGGGCTCTGCCATTTACAATATGTACCATCCTAGACAAATTACTTAATCTCTTTTGGCTTTGATTTTCTCATATGAAAAATGGGTCTAAATTCTTTCTACTGTGTGATGTTCCTTCCTATTCTAAATTTTATGATTGAAATGCTTCAGGTATTAGAAAACTCACTACTACATAAGGCACTATTCTATTTCTGAATAGCTCTTACTTTTACAAAGTATTTCTTAATCAGTATCAAAATCTGTTTCCCTTTAGCTCTGTCAACTTCCTTTCTCTCCCCTACCCTATAGAACAATTTTCTTCCTCTTTCTTTCCATTCTTTTTTAAGCTCATTAAGACATGACTGAAGAACTTTCAGACCTTGTGTAATCGGATTATTTCTGTGACTTCCAGATGATGATAGGGTCCAAAGGGGGCTCATGTATTATCACCAAATATATGAATATTAATAGTTCATCCTTGTCTAATCCCTTAACCTTGTTCATTTATGTTTATCTTTTTATTTTTCTCTTCACACCTGTTTGAACTTCAAAGTTTTCTACTCATCTCTAGACATTTCATTATGAATGCTTGGAAATTCTGTATTTCATTAAGGGTCATTTTCCCCCTTATTTCATTATATTGTTTTATTTTTCTGGGTAATTGATTCTTAGCTGCCCGAACATTTACTTTGCCTTCTAGAATATTATATACCAACATTTCCACTCCTTTATAGTGGCTGCTAAATCATGTGGTCTTGACTTTAGCTCCTTAGTACTTTATTTCTTTCTGGTTGTTGAGTATATTTTTTTCCTTTAACTACATGTTCCAGGGAGTTTTCATTTTGGGGTTTCTTTCCATAGGTAACTGGTGAATTCTTCTCATTTCCACTTACCCCTCTGTTTCTTGGTGATCTGGGCACTTTTCTTTTAAAATTTCTTACAATGGGATGTCTAGGCCTTTTTTTCTGGTTGTGACATTTAGATAGTCCAATGATTTTTAATTATTTCCTCCTCATTCTCTTTTCCAGGTCAGTTGTTTGTGCTATGAGATACCTTATATTTCCTCTCTCTATTTGTTGTTATCTGACTTTGTTTTATTTCTTGTTGCCTTGTGGAGTCATTGGCTTCTATTTGGTCCATTCTAATATTTTGTACTTCTTATGCTAAGTTGTTAGTTCCCTTTCCAATTCCTTCTTCCAATGTTCCCATTTATTTCCCAATTTTTAATTCATTTATTAAAAACTTTAACAATTTTTTCCTTCCTCCCTCCAAAACTTTTGCTTCACCTCTTTCAGGAATTCTAGATAAATTTGTATCCAAGCTTTATTTTTCTCTGAGGTTGCTGGTAGATTTTTTAGTTATCCATTTCTTCTGACTTTTGTCTTGAGCTTTCCTGTCATCCTAATAGGTCTTTGTGGTTGGCTCTTTTCCCCCTCATTTTTTTCCAGCCCACATTGATTTATGACTTGTTGTTAGAGACTAGAATTTCATATTTCTAGAGAGGATTGGGCTGGTTCTATTCTTATTTTCTTGGAGCATTGAGGGTTGAGTTATTCCAGGATATCAGGGATAGGCTGGGAACCTGTCAAGTTTTTGGTAGTCCAAAAGTGTTCTGATTTAGGGCAAAGTGTGTTTGTTGTCTCCCTGGTATGAGCAAGTTCTTGACCTGGATCTAGGTCTGATCAAGAGTCTTAGGCACATTTCGTATTTCACCATCTTATTTAAATATAGGGTCCTTGGGTCCTTGGCAGACATCTAGTTATTTCTCACCTGGCTTTGTTAGGTCATCATCCCTCCCATCCCCCCATGCCAGATACCTACCTTGTTTTATCTCACTCTCTACTTTTTTTTCAGGTTTTAAAACTGTGTTGTCTTTATATCCCTAGTGCTTGACACATAGTATGAACTCAATAAATGTTTATTGATTAACTAATATAACAATGGAATTAAAAGTTCAGTATCTATTAAAAAATATTGGACAGGAGAAGTCCAGTGACAAAATCCTGTAGCAGGCCACCTGAGGCTTTAATTCAAATTGACTCCAATGCTTGAAGGATAAGTAAACTTACCAGTGAATAGTGCAACCTCTCTGGAAATTAGTAGTTAAGACTCTGAGAGTTGTAACCACACAAAATTATAAACCCTATAGCCCAGTGATGTCAAACCTTTTAGAGATGGAGTGCTGGGCTTTGTCCCCAATATACCCACCCCAATGCCATGCCCCCCCCCTCCACATACTGGGTATGTCCTGCCTCCCTTCTACCCCACACAAGGGAGGGAGAAATGTTATTAGCACCATGGAGAGGGGGGAGGGGAGCAGCTCCACCCAAGTCCTTCTGCCTTTCTAGTAACAAAATCAGGGGTGGGGGTGGGGGTGGGGAAGAGAAGGTGGTCTCATGCCCACAGAGAGCACTCTGTGTGCCATTTTTGGCTCCCATGCCATAGGTTCTCCATCACTGCTATGGCCCAACCAAGTGGTGAGAATCTTTGAACTTATCTGGCCTATCCTTGAACAACAGATTGTGAAAGGGGATTTTTATTCCCTTTGTCTATTTTAAGTTAATCAATCAAGAACTTAAAGTACCCCTACTTAACACTTAGTAAGTCACTGACAAAGAAAGTTCATACCCTAAAAGGTCACAGGTACTGCCCCTTCCTTCCCCACAATGCTTGGCAAATTGAAAGCCTATGATTGATTCCTGAGATGTGACAAAGAGAGCTGATGAGTGGAGAAACCTGCATATAAGTGGGAGCCTGAGAGAGATTTGCTCTCTTCATTTTTGGAGTCTCTTCATTCTTTGGGGATTTTTGAGCTCTTCATTTATTGGGCTCTTCATTCTTGGTGGCCTTTAGCCTAGGGAGCATGAGCTCTGGTGTGATTCTTGGCGATCTTGGCCTCATGTGTACTGATAATTCTCAGTGGTTTTTCAGTGTCTTTGGCTTTTCATTTTTTTGGCTTCCTGATCAGGACTTTGGATTCTGGTGAGATTAGAATTGGGATTCACATTCGAGGGTATTTATTTTTAGCTAAGTCATATTTTCTACCTCCTTCCTATATTTTCCACTTTAATATCTCTACTTTGCTATAAATAAAACTCATAGTTTAGCGACTTGTAGTTTAACTTTAATTTTTATAAACAACAACCACAACAATTTTTTTAGTATCATTATTTTTGTCAAACAAAATTTAAATTATTACATTTGGCCACAAATTTTTAATTTTTGCAAGATTAAGTTCATCCTTGAGCCCATTTTTAGTCAAAGAACAAGGATTTATTATTCTTACTCTAGGCACCATCCTAGATGTAGGGGATATAAAGACATAACCAAAATCAAACTAGTGCTTGTTCTTGAGAAACTTATAATTTATCTAGTAAAGACAATATGTCTATTTGTAGTTACATACAAAATGGATACAAGGCAAATTTTTCCCCAAGGGGAAGACACTAGCAGCTTGGTGATGAAGAAAGGATTCATTTTATAATTCATTTTATAATGCTTGAGTTCAACCTTGAAGGAAATTAGGAATTGCAAGGTGCAGAGTTGAAAAGGGAACACATTTTAAGGAGAATAGTCAAAACAGATGAATAAAGATAGAAGATGAGTGGGATGCTTAAAGGAACACTAAAAAGGCCAGTTTGGGTTGACATATATGAAGATGAGTCTACATTAAAGATAGAATGGTCTGGAATAACAAAAGATCAAGAATATCAAGGGAAATAATGAAAAAAAAGTGAAGGAATGGGGCCTAGCAGTACCAGTTATTAAACTGTACTATAAAGCAGCAGTCATCAAAATGATATGGTACTGGCTAAGAGACAGAAGGGAGGATCAGTGGAATAGACTTGGGGTAAGTGACATCAGCAAGACAGTGTATGATAAACCCAAAGAGCCCAACTTTTGGGAAAAAATCCACTATTTGACAAAAACTGCTGGGAAATTTGGAAAACAATATGGGAGAGATTAGGTTTAGATCAACATCTCACACCCTACATCAAGATAAATTCAGGATGGGTGAATGACTTGAATGTAAAGAGGGAAACTATAAATAAGTGAACATAGAATAGTTTACTTGTCAGATCTCTGGGAAAGGAAAGACTTTAAAACCGAGCAAGAGTTAGAGAAAATTACAAGATGTAAAATAAATGATTTTGATTATATCAAACTAAAAAGCTTTTGTACAAACAAAAACAATGTAGCCAAAATCAGAAGGGAAATAACAAATTGGGGAAAAATCTTTATAACAAAAAACTCTGACAGGGGTCTAATTACTCAAATATACAAGGAGTTAAACCAATTGTATAAAAATCAAGCCATTCCCCAATTGATAAATGGGCAAGAGACATGAATAGACAATTTTCAGATAAAGAAATCAAAAGTATCCATAAGCACATGAGAAAGTGCTCTAAATCTCTGATAATTAGAGAAATGCAAATCAAAACAACTCTGAGGTATCACCTCACACCTAGCAGATTGACTAAACTGATAGAGGGGGAGAGTAATGAATGCTGGAGGGGATGTGTCAAAATTGGGACATTAATGCATTGCTGGTGGAGTTGTGAACAGATCCAACCATTCTAGCTGGCAATTTGGAACTATGCTCAAAGGGCTATAAAAGAATGCCTGCCCTTTGATCCAGCCATACCATTGTTGGGTTTGTACTCCAAAGAGATCATAGATAAACAGACTTATATGAAAATATTTATAGCTGTGCTTTTTGTGGTGGCCAAAAACTGGAAAAGGAGGGTATGTCCTTCAATTGGGGAATGGCTGAACAAACTGTGGTATATGCTGGTGATGGAATACTATTGTGCTCAAAGGAATAATAAACTGGAGGAATTCCATGTGAACTGGAAAGACCTCCAGGAATTGATGCAGAGTGAAAGGAGCAGAGCCAGAAGAACATTGTACACAGAGACCAATACACTGTGGTAAAATAGAATGTAATGAACTTCTGTACTAGTAGCAATGCAATGACCCAGGACTATTCTGAGGGATTTATGGAAAAGAACACTACCCACATTCAGAGGAAGAACTACAGGAGTGGAAGCACAGAAGAAAAACAACTGCTTGAACACATGGGTTGAGGCGGACATGATTGGGGATGTAGACTTGAAACTACCACACCAATGCTATGATCAACAATTTGGAAATAGTTCTTGATCAATGACACATCAGCCATTGGGGGCAGGGAGTTTGGGCGGTGAAGGGGAAAGTAAGAGCATGAATTATGTAACCATGTTAACTTTTCTAAAAAATATATATTAATAAATGTTTAATAAAAAAAGATAGAATGGTCTATTAAAACCAGGTTGAAAGAACTTTAGATATCAAATGGAGGAGTTTATAATGGATCCTTAAATAGTGAGTCAAGTTTATTGAGTAGAAGAGTGACATGGTCAGATGGCATTTGTGTGGAAGATGGATCAAACTAGGGAGAGACAAGGCAACTAGACCAATCAGAAGGCTTGGTCTAGTTAGATGGTCTCATTGATAAGGCTCTTAACTAGGGTAGTGACTGTATTAAATGGAGAGAAGGGAATAGAAGACAGATTTCTGTGGGTGTAGAAATGACGAGAATTGGAATATGATTGGATATGCGAGGCAAGTGGTATTAAGGAGTTGAGAATGGCACCAAGGTTGCAAACTTAGATGACTGGAAATATGGCCCTGTCTTTTATAGAAATATGCGTATTTGGAAGAAGTATCAGTTTTGGGAGAAAGGCAGAGAATTTCAGACTTGGGGACGTGCAAAGGAAGGGCACACAGATAGGAGATGGAGGATGAAATGCGATGAATAGGAAATAGGTCAATGTAGCTACATTATAGGATATGTGAAAAGGAGTAAGTTATGAGAAGACTGCAAAAGTAGGTAGGGGCCAAAAAAGCTTTAAATGTCAGGTAGAAGCTTATGTTTACTCTTGTCAGGACAAAGAGCCACTGAGGTTTATGAAGTAGGAGGTAACAATTGTATTTATATTTTAGGAAAATCACTTTAGTAGCTAGTATAAGATTGGTTGGAGAGGGAAAAAATCAGAGGTGGGGGAGATAAATTAAAAAGATATTGTAATTCTAATGGTGAGAGGTAACAGGCACCTGAATGATAATGATGGTTATATGAGAGCAGAGAGGAAGATATCTAAGAGAGTTGTTATGAAGATAGAAATGATAAAATTTTGCTATGAATTGAACATGTGGAGTGAATGAGTGTGAGAAGTTAAGCAACAACTAATTTGGTTAATGGTTTTTATCTTTCAAATTCTTCTCTTGGGACTTTACCCTAAAAAAGGTAATGACTTTAAGAAAAGATTTAGATGCACAAAATATTAATAGCAACACAATTTGTGATAATCCAAATCTTGGAAAAATATTGGTGTTTAGTTATTGAGGAATGGCAAGCAAATTCTGGTAGATAAGTATAATGTATTACTATAGTATAAGAACTGATACATATAAATATAAAGAATTCAGAATTAAGAAAGTATGTCTCATTGCTGGGTGCAGATTGTGAACTGCATAAATATATCCAGGCCCTGCAACAAAGACTCACAGAACTCCATGAACTTGGTTTGATTCAACAGAGAGTTCCCCTTGATTATGACTTGCATAATTTGAAACCAAGAGACAAAGTGTACATAAGAAACTTCACAAGAAAATCAGTAACAGACTCCAAATGGTAAAGACCTATAAATTTTTGCTCACTACCCCTACAAGTATAAAAGTAGAAGGACAAGATTTGTGGTTCCACGTGACCTACATGAAACCTGAAAAGAAACATCCAGAAATAGTTCAAGATAGACAAATTACAGAAAGTGTTGAGGACTGAGAATTGAAATTCAAAATCATTGCAAAACATCTGAAAGTGCATATAACATACACATATACACACACACACACACACAATCCGTACTGTTCCTGTATCCAGACCAGAGAGCCTGTCTGACAACATGTATGATGACAGACAACATGTGATGGAGATACAGAGAAGGGGAAAAGAATCGAGAGAAGAAAAGGAAATTGAGAAAATCACCAAGAAGATGCAAGAAAAGAGTACTTGAAAAGACATTGTGAAAAAACGTTTGAACTTTGCAAAAATGGACAATTGCACAAAGAAGAGGACAGAAGGAAATGGTTTATGTAAGACTATGGTGCAGCAATACCACAAAAACACAAATTAACCTCACACTTTAGGGAAAATGCAACCACAGTACATAGCATCAAGATAAAAGCGAAATCTACAGACAACTTGAAAAAAAATTGACAACTTTGAAAATGAGTATTTTGCATGCACAATACATAAAGAGAACACAAAACACAACACAAAATTGATATCTAGCCAAGACCTCATGTGAACAAGTAAGGGTCTAAAAATTGTGTAAACATAAAATGTATATATATGTCTATAATGTAAATAGTTGCAAGTTCCATAAGATTTTAACCACATAAGAAAATCAAGCCATTTTCTTTTCTGGTTAACACCGATATGCAGAACTAATGTACGTACAAAATGTATAATAGTGTAAATAATGTAAATTTTATATATACCTGTAACATACTAATAATTTAGCAGATAATTTGGACATAAGACATAGGAAAAGTGCAGAAAGGGCTAGGGAAGTTAAAAAAATTTTTAGCGAGCTAGTACAGGGAAAGCATAAGAATAAAATGTATAAGTATTGTTGTATAGATAACTAAGAATACTAACATACTAAAATAGATTCTCAATATAAAAAACTAACATTGCATTTAAAACATAGGTAGTTTAAACATAATTTGATAACAGCCAAAAATAATAAGATAGTTGTATTGCATTACATACATTAAAAGTAGAAACAAGTTAAAATTTTGTTAAAATCAAAATGGGTTAAATAATAACTCAGAAGAGTTTAAGGATAAGAAAATTGTTTCACTGTAAGCTTGGGATATTGTGTGATATGGAAAACTTTTTGCGTTACAAAATTGTTTTGTACCCTGTAAATATTGTTATATAAATTGCAACCCTCATCCCCTTACCAACCTCTCCAAAACCCATATTAAAATAGGAATAGATAGAAAATTAGTAAAATGACAAGACTAGATAAGGATTTATTATTTTAGAGGGAGGGGGAACATAAGATAGGACTAGGAAATAGTGATGCATGAATTAAGTGGGAATTTTGGAAAAAGTCCCACCACACAAAACCAAGATAGTGTAAGGATGGAATTTGTGCAAAGGGGGATGGGACAGAAGGAGCCAGAGAAGGAGTGACTGACGATTGGTGACAGTTGGTGACAGTTAAGACCAGAGGGGATTCTGGGTAATTCTCCGGAGGAGGAAGGAGAAGAAGACTTCCAGCGGAGGATTGTGAGAGGAGGAGAACATCTCAGCTCGGATCCAGTCCTGAGGGCTTCCTGAGGATCTTTTATTTTTGGACATTGAAACCCCAATTCCCTGGTCAAAGACATCCCATTGCATCTCACCCAGCAAGACTTCAATCATAGAGTAAGCTAAGTTTTGGGACTCCATTTTGGGAGCGATCTCTTGGGCTCCTTCTCCCATTACCCAACCTTGCTGAGAGACCCTTTCTGGTCTAACTTGCAATTATAGAAAAGGATAGAAACAGAAACAGGAGAAGGGGAGGGAGATGCTTAGGAGTGGGAACCTCAAAGGTTCCCACACAAGTGACTGATCCCACAGAAATAGAAAAGAGGGCACCCCAAATCCCTCTGCCCTTCACCCCTTTCTCCAACCTCTGAATTGTGTTTAATAAAAGCCATTCATTAGTGAGATAGTGTTCCAGAGTGCCTGAGAGACAACGAGGGGGAGGGAAATCATAGCTTGGTCTGGCTGCCTCCATCTTGGAGCCAAACCACCTGCTGTGTGTGAATAGAATTAGCTTAAAACCCATTCATAGTCAAAACTCTACTTACCTGAGATGATTTCATCCCCACTTCCCTTAGTGGGGAGGGGAAGTGAGTTACAAAATAAGTAACAAATCAAGAACAAGCGACTGCCCTTTGGGCAGTCCAAATCAGTGTAGAGGCTGCCATTTGTCCACTTGAATTAGAGGTGGGCCCACGGGAAGTGACAAGAGACACTTTCTCTTCAAGTATGTTGGTTACTTCCTGTTGGGGCAGTTCCTGCTTTGAACTTGGTGCTGAAGGTTCTTGGCTGAGAACTCAGAATGCTTCCACTCGGAATGGTCACGTGGGTAAGTTAGGCTGACTTCCTTGGCCTACCTTGGCATTTTTCCAGACTCTATCTTAAGTAGGCTTCTAGCCTCTCTGATTGCTAAGGCCTTGTGGCATGTAATGTAGTTTAATTAGCCTTTTAACCCTCTCTCTCCATCCAGGCCTCTGCAAGCCTGGACTAGCCTCTCCCTCTTTTTCCCTACCTTTTACCTTCCTAATTGTAAATAAACTACCTTAAACCCGATCCCGACTTGGGTCTATTTTAATTATGGAATCAATCTGAATTATTCATTCCTGGTGGCCACACATTAAATATATATCTATAAAATATCTAAAATCTCCCTCTTACAGCTGTGAAGTTGACTGACCTTGGGGGAGGCTTGCGTGAACCTCTCCCTCATTCAGAATCAGATTGGGGTACCGAATACCTTATCTTATAGAGAAGCCTCATTCCCAACTCCTGTGGGGTGGCATGACAGTCCAGGTCACCCAGTTTTGGGGTGACACTTCCTTGAAGTCTCAGCAGTGTATATTTGGCAGGAGGGGAGAGCTCCAAGAAAGTCTCCATCATAGACTCTCTATCTTCCCTCTATTATAACATTGGTTTCTGGCTCTCATTATTATACATTGATCATCTGTTTTCTCAAAGAACAGTACTTTGTAAATAAGTTAGTAAGTTTGTTTGGAACATATTCAAAACAAAAAAATCTAAAATTATTTGAAAATAAAATTGTTAGGAACTCTACTACTTTTTAATTTCCTATTCTGGATTTCAGTTCCTAAGAATATTTGTTACACCTTTTCCCACCTGGAGATTATTTTTAATGGAAAAGGTAGAAACCATAAAAAGCTGAGTAGCTGGGCTTTTTCTCAACTATCACCTTTACATCATTAGCCCTATACAGTAGGTTCATGTCTTTGTTTTTTTTTTTTTTTAAGAATAGTTCTAACCTTCTTGTTCTAGGCAACAACCAAAGAAAATTTAAAGTACTATTTAATTTTATTCCTCTTTTTTTTCATCTGCATCAGGCACTTTAGGTTTTTGCCTTCTTGACATTCTTACAAAGATTGTATTACCTTTTTATTCATCCTAAATTATAATCTGCATGTGTCCCTCTAAAATCAACTTTATCAAAAAATTCCCTGTGATACTTTATTGGTCTTTATCAAAGTTTTCTGTTTTCTGCATTGAATATATTTATTTTTTAAGCCTTCAAATTCTCTTTAGTCATCTTCCCCTTTAATGTTTCAGACAACAGAGCCTTTCCTCTGGATTTTTTGAAACTTGTTTTTCTTAAATCTTGGAGATCAAGTCATATATATATATGACTTGAATTTTCCTCACCAACAATGGAGAATTTTAAGATAGTATGGCAACAGGGGCAGCTGGGTATCTCAGTGGATTGACAGCCAGGCCTAGAGATGGAAGGTCCTAGGTTTAAATCTGACTTCAGACACTTCCTAGCTGGGGGACCCTGGGCAAGTCACTTGACCCCCATTGCCTACCCTTACCACTCTTCTGCCTTGGAACCAATACACAGTATTGACTCCAAGACGGAAGGTAAGGGTTTAAAAAAAAGATAGTATGGCAACTTTAAAGAAAAGGCTCTAATTTTTCCTTTTTGATGAGGAAAAAATCCCATTTATCAGTACCTCTTGTTACATACTCAATCTTCAGGGAGATGACAGTGTTTATCAGTTGCCCTGATAAAACATATTTCTATTTTAATAGTGTCTTTTGGTAGATAACTTAAAATCCAAATAGACACTCTAAAAGTCATCATGTCAGGCACTATAGTAGGATGAATTCTGACAGGTGGGACTTTGAATATTCCTAAAATCACATTGTAAATGGCCACCTATTTTATGTATTGGTAAAGCTGTCTTTAAATCCGTAACATGGCTCATAGTCTTTATGGGGCCACAAGTGATTGTTTGTGTCATTTTGTAATGAGGCAGGCTGTCCTATGAGGATGCACCACTTCGTATGGATTCTTCCTCTTTTTCCCCTTTTTACATACATGTCAGTACTCTATGCTTTACCTGGAATAGGAGGCCACTGTTGGCTTTGTGAAAGTCATCTAATTTATTTCTCCATTAAAGGCTGTAGTTAAAAAAAAACCAGCAAAACAATATATGTAGCCATTGGGTTTTGTGTTAGATAATTTCATTATGTTGTGAGGAAATAATTTTTCGGTCATTCACTTAGGGTACCTATTTTTAAAGACCCGACACAAGTACTTGTGTTCCCTAGTGGTTTCCTAGGATACAGTCAGACCACTCTAATTAGAAGAGATGAAGCTTAGAATTTTCCCTCATTTCTGTCTTGGTCCTTGATCTACATAAATCTCATAGCTACTATAACTTATACAATAAAGGAAAGCAGAAAGGAAATTGTTTGGGGATCCTGTGTAGGATTACAAAAGACTGCCAAACTTAAACTATCTCCTTGTTAGCCCGTGACTGAAATTTCACTATTAGAGATTTACAACTTTGGATTTTTGGAGTTTTTGGTCACCAAGCAACCTCCATTAAAAAGCAAACCATCCATGGGAGAAGGATAGCACAAATGGATAGAATTGTAAGTTGGAAGAGATGATTAAATTCACCTAATCCAATCCCTTCATTATGAAGATGATGAAACTCAGGGTCAGAGAAAGCTAAGTCAAGATCACTAGGAGGAGGAAAGGGACATGAATCCAGGTGTCCTAACTCCCAGTCCAGTATTCTTTGAAATATACCTCATTGATTCAAGGTTATTTTAAAAGTCAGCCTCTTTAGATCAGCTATTTAGATACTTTTCAAACTTGACTGATATAGCTAAGGGATTGACCCTAAAGGGACCTCGAAAAAATATCTAAGAAGTACTTAGAGGGAAGGGGGTATTGTTGAAAAGAAAGGTTGATAGATAAATTTCACTAACTTGACAATTCTACCAGCTCTCTGTTCTGGGTTTGTGCAGTGAAATATCTTTTCTGGGACAAGGGCAAGTTTCTGTGGGGCTAAGGAATTATCTTCAAAGAGTACAGTCTGGTCAGCCAGTTAATAAGTATTCCTTGAATGCCCACTATTTGCTAAGGGCTGCGAATATAAAGAAAGATAAAAGAAAGTCACTGCCCTTTAGGAGCTAACAATCTAATGGAGGAAATGGAATGTAAATAAATATGTAAAAACCAGCTATTTATGGGCTAAATGGGAAATAATCAATCAAGTGAAGGCTCTAGAAATAGGAGGGATTTGCTTCCTGTGGAAGGTGAACTTTTAGCTAGAAAGCAAAGGTAGCCAAGGAAACTAGGAAGCAGCAATGAGGAGGGAGAGCCTTCTTGGCATGGAGAACAGTAGAAAATGCCTAGATCTGAGAGATGGAGTCTTATTTGGGAAAAAGTAAGGAGGTCAATGTCACTAACCTTCTGAAGAGTACATTTAAAAATGCATAGAGGTGCAGAATCTATAGAATCTATAAAAATGTTGAGATGATAGTTACATCAAGATTAGAAAAAGACCCAAGAATTAAAACTTAAACATGTACGCAGTCCTGGGAGCAGCCACTTAAAAGAAAGTCATGATACCCTCTTTCAATTCAACTTGATAAACATTTATTGAGTGCTTTCTATGTATTAGGCTCTCAGCTTAGTGCTGAGGATACAAATAAGAAAAAGAAAGATAGTTACCGCCCTCAAGGAACTTACAATCTAATGGGAGAAGAGAACTGCACAAAATGAAACTGGAAAGCTGATTTGGGGGAAGAGAGCTGGAATTGGGGAATGGACCTCAGGGGATATTCTTGTTGCATAGAGTTCAGACCAAGCTGTGCCACAGATGGAAAGTGCATTGAGCTGGAAAATTCAGGAACTGCTCTCTATAAAGGTAAGCTTTGGTGGCTGAGGCCCAAAGGACCCAAGACCTCATTTTTTCAAGTCTGGCTCTCTATTCACTGAACCACCTAGCTGCCCCCTCTTATCTTACTACTACATAAGGAGCTTCCGGGAGTTGTCCATGGTCACACTCTTTTTTCTACTCCTTCCTATTGCCTTGGAGATGTCAGTCCCAGATTTAGTTTGAGGGGGTTGGTGGGTTGCTTGACTACTTTTCCCTTAGTGTGCCTGCCTTCCATTCCCTTAGGTGTTTCCACTAAAAGCCTGAGATTTCCCCTTTCAGTGACATTGCTTTAAACTTATCAAATAAAAGTGACCATTGTCTGATTCGTCTGTCAAGTCCTTTTCGAATTGAGTAACAGATCATGACATTCTCTTCTGAGTCTTCTGAAGAGACTTTAGCCAATGTTGTTGGGATCATTCAATTTTTTGGTACCCAGCAGGCTTAATGTACTACACAGAAACACAAATCCTTTCCTGTACAATCTCAGTACACAGTAAATTGGAGCCTAATTCTCATGTTTCTTTAGTTTGCAGATCTGTTTACTCTCTTTTCAGGTCACACATTTTTATTTGTTTTTACTCTTTTGTCCTTTTATGTCAATCACTTATCTGACTTTCTCTCCTTGGTTTTAAAATACTCACAATCAAGAAATTTTTTATTCAAAACTTTACTAACTACATTTAGGAGCACCAACATGTTATTTCTCATAGACACAAGCAAATTCTGTCACAAGTATTTTATATGTTATTTTTATAAAGTAATGAGACTGACTTTCAGAGATTCATGGAATGCTAAAGTCAAAAGGGACCTGAAATATCATGTACAATTCCTCCATACAGGTCATTATTTGTCCTTTATTTAAATATTCTCAGTAATAGGGAGGTTATTACCTACCAAGGCAGCCCATTCTATTCTTCCTTTAGGCAATTCCATTTAATCCCCAATTGCTTCAGTTTCCTGAACTGTAAAATGGGAATAATGTTGCCTATTCCTCCAGTTGTTTTGCAGATCAAATAAAATATTTATAAAGCACTTAGCTCAGTGTTGGTGCTTAATAAATCCCTCCTTCTCTCCTTCCTTCCTTTCTTCTTTCAAGAGCCATGGATGATTTTCCAGATGTGTTCTAGATCATTCAGAGTAAAGTGAAAATCTCACTTCCCTTATTCTGACCATATTTTGGAAATTTTTAGCAGAGTTCCTTTATGGGAAGTTGGATTGGAAGACTTCCAAAGTCTAATATGATTCTTTAAAAGAGATTTAAAGATCTCTTTTGCTTCTTAACCCTTTCACCATTCTCTGAAGGCATTCTAGCCATTGTCCTCAGCTCCCAAGTGCATCACGGATGCACAAGACCAAATCACTCCCTTCATGACTCCTCCAGCACTTTCTGTCATTCTTAACACATGTAGCAAAACTCAACTTGTGGACTTATACCTTTCCGCCACTATTCTTACAGGACTATTCTATTCCTTTGTATTCATCCTTGGTCCTCATCTTCATTTTCATCTTTTGTACACTTCATCTTAGTTAATGGTCAGGTTGGAAGGCACAGAGAATCTGCCATGAAGGGATGAAATAGAGGTTAGGTCAGAGGGAGGGAGGAATATATGTGACAAGATCTTTAGAGGGTCTTGGCAAATTCAAGCTATTGCTAATGAAGATAGTTTAGACATGCAGGAAGAACAAAGCCTAGATGAACTTGAACAGGCACTTCAAATGGAGGTACTGAAATGGAAATGGGCTCTAAAATTGGGAGAGCCTCTAAAGGGGAAATGGGCAACATCAGCAAACCACCTGCTTTCCAACAATGCTCATGGCTTGGGAATGAATGTTTCCCTTAGTTTTCACTATCATCCTATAGAGCTCTGGTGAATTCTGATGTTGTTATGAATGGGGAATGTGCATGTACCAGATGTTGTGTACTTAAAATTCCTACAATTAGACTCAAAAGGAGAAAATAGCCTTTACCCATCTCTGAACTAATCATTGCTGTTACATATTTGAAAACCACCTGATATTTGCAATATAATTAATAATGTTATGACTCCTGCTTAAAGCATTTAACTAACATTCAGTGTATCATTCTCAAATGTTTAAGTTAAGCAAGTGATACAGTCCCATTTATTGCCAGAAAGAACATTTTATTTGCTTGTTTCTTGCAACCCAATGATAAACTGACGTGAAAATTCTTTCCTCTTTCACATGAACCTTGCTTTTCTGTTCTTTCCCCTTAATGTAGTTGTCTGATCTAGCCCTAGTACAGTTCTGATCACATAGATCTCTACAGCAATTTGTGGCTTCTCAATTTTTATTAATTTGAAATATAATACTATAAATTCAAGTTACTCTTGAACTAATGGAATATTATGTTCCCAGAAAGGCCATGAAAGTCAAAATAATGTAACTTAAATAAATCTGTTTTCTTCATAAAAACATTAAAATAGAAGTTATTTATAAAATTTTACAAAAAAATCACAAACACAATATTTCAACCATAAATGACATATGAGCAATGAATATCAGAGATTTCTAATGTACATGCAAATCAATTAAGGGAGGCAAATTAATTAGCTTTGACATTGACTTTTATTTTCTGTTACCTCACAGAATGATAGAATCTTAGAGTGGAAAGGAGGTCATCACCTAGTTTACCTGAAAAGAAATTTCTCTACAACATTTTCAGCAAATGAACATCCATCATTTCTTTGATGGTACTCGACTATCACCAGGCAATCCATTATACTTCTCCACAGTTATAATTATTATGGATTTTCCTTAAATTGAGCCTAAATTTTCTTCCCTGTCATTTTCAATCAATAATTCAATTCACATTCATTTATTAAACTTACTATATGGGGCCATATCTTATGATAAGTGGTGAAGACACAGATAAAAATGAAATGATCCCTATTTCAAGGAGCTTATATTTACAATAGAAAAGCAATATATGTGTATATTTTTGTATATATACATACATATATAAGTACTTATAAAATATATACAAAATTAATACAAAACAGTTTTGGAGGGCAGGCACTACTATATAGAAGGATCAGAAAAGGCTTCCTATAGAAGGCATTTGAATTTTAAAGGGAACAATGTCTTTTTTTTTTTACTCTTTTTTTTTAAACCCTTAACTTCTATGAACTGGCTCCTTGGTGGAAGAGTGGTAAGGGTGGGCAATGAGGGTCAAGTGACTTGCCCAGGGTCACACAGCTGGGAAGTGTCTGAGGCTGGATTTGAACCTAGGACCTCCCGTCTCTAGGCCTGAGGAACAATGTCTTTTAATAGTGGAAAGGCTTTTATTTGAGGAATCAGTCCATTGTAAGTAGAGAAGACAGTCTCTACAAAATCACAGAGATGAGAAATTAAGTGTCACATGTGAGAAACAGCAAAGAGGCCAGTATGGCTAGACTGGAGAGTACATGGGAGGAGTAATGTATATAAAGACTGGAAAATGAAAGAAGCACATGTTTTCTTTAAATGTTAGATAAGTAGTTTACCCTAGAGGTAATTAGGAAGCTCTTAGATTTTATCAGAGAAGGAGATGTAGTGAAAAAAGAAGAACTTATAATCATTTCATGACACTGGTAAATGAATAACATGGAAATATCTGAATCACTGGTAGCTTAATATTAGAAAATCTCCAACCCTGTGCAAGGATGTGGTAAAGCAGATCCTTTGTTGTTATGATGACTGCTAAACTTGGATAACTGATATGCATTTTTTTCCTGAAAGAACTATATTTACAATTGTAAAAGTATTTCGTCTCCTACTTTTTTCAATCCTTGAACAGGGAATATTTTCATATCCTGATGATAAATTTTGCCACTCAAATTTTGAATATTCCCTTTTCTCCCATCACACCCTTTCTCTACTCATTCATCTCTTATGCGATACTTTAAGTTTTTATCCTCAGTTTCCCCAGAATACTGCTAATAGGCAGTGTACACTAAGCATATCTGGAAGATTATAAAAGTTAAATCTTATACTTCAAAAATCTGAATTAATTGACATGAAGAGCAGATTCCTTAGCATGCCAGAAAATCTTTTTACTTTCAGTTTGACCTTCTATCTGATGTATATGACTTTCCAATGAGACTGAGATAATTCCTTAACAGAGGTGACATATTCACATTTTTGTTTTAGGAAACTGGTACCTGTGTGGAAGATGGATTGAAATAGGAAGAAACTTGAATTCGAGAGAACAAATAGGAGGTTACTGTAAAAGAGGCTATATAAAGGAGAAACAATGTGGAGCTAAACAATATTATTTGGAAGCTGATTATATCGTGTAGGGTAAGAGCGAGGACTGAAGGATGACAGCAATATTTTCCACCTGGGAAGGATGTTGGAGTCTTAAACAGAAATTGGGAAGTATGAAGAAGAATGAGGTTTTGGGGAAAATAATGAATTCTTTTTTGGATATGTTGAATTTGATATGCATAAGGGGCATTCATGTTAAAATATATAATAAGCAGTTTGTGATGCAGTACTGTGAATCTCAGGAAAGGGCTAGATATTAAACTTGGGAGTCAACCTTAGAGATCATAATTAAACCTATGGCAAATGATGAGGTCACCCAATCAGAAAATGAATAAAGATAAAAGAATAGAGCTTTGGGCAAAGCCTTGGTGGTACCCCACAGTTAGATTGTGTTATATGTGTGGTATTTTGCAAAGGATGTTGAAAAAGAAAAGTAAGGGGAAAAAAGAGAATCAGGAAATGTCATTGTTATAAAAACCCTAAGAAAAAGAGAATCCTTGAGGGAGATCAACAGCACGATATGTTAAAGAGATGTAAAGAAGGATTAGGACTGAAAATTGGTTTGGTCAATTAAGAGATCTTTGATAACTTTGGAAAGATATAGCATGCTATAGAAATGGTAGGACATAGTAAGGTTTTTAAGAATGGGAGGAGACTACAGCATGCATGTAAATAGGAAAGAAGAAATCCATTGATATAGAGGTACTAAAGTGGAGACTAGAGTGAAAAATGTTTCTTGGAGAAGATAATAAACTATGGTATAAAGTGTTAATGAAGATGAATACATCAAAGTGAAAAGTTTTTGTACAAATAAAGCAAATGTTGCTAAGATGGGAAGAAAAGGAGAAAATAAGGAAAAGAAATTAGAAAAAATACTTGGAAAATTTTGTCAGATTTATAAGAATAAGAGCAATCCCCCCCACGGATAAATAGGTAAAAGATATGAACAGATAATTTATCGATGAAGAAATAAAAGCTAAATGCAGGTATATGAAAAATGCTCTAATCACAACTGATTAGATACATGCAAATCAAAACAATTCTCAGATCTCACCTCACACCCATCAAAATGGCTAAAATGACAAATATTGGAAGAGATGTGGATAAATGGTGACACGAATACACTGTTGGTGGAGCTGCGAATTGATCCAACCATTTTGGAGAGCAATGTGGAATTAAACTCAAAGAGTTCTACAACTGTGCATACCATTAGACCCAGCAGTGCCATTGCTTGGCCTGTTTCCCAAGGAAGAAAAAGGGGAAAAGGAAAAGAATCTATATATTTCAAAGTATTTGTAGCAGTTCTTTTTGTGGTGACAAAGAATTGGAGATTGGCTAAACAAATTGTGATATATAATTGTGATGGAATACAACTGTACCATAAGAAATAATGAGTAGACTTATTAAAAAATAAGAACCTACATGGGATACTGAACAAATGAGAAGAACCAAGACAACATTATATACAGCTATAGATTTAATACTTGAAGAATAAATTGTGAATGTCACTTCCAGAGAATGAACTGAAAAACGGAAACATGGAAGACATAATTGATATATACATATCTGTCTTCTGGAGGACGGCTTCTATGATGTGGGGAGAGGAGGGAAGGGTTTAGACACTTGTAAATAAGTTCTATTAATAAAAAAATCTAGAAAGGATAAAAAAGGTTAATGTCGCATGGTCAGCTTTAGTGAAGAGAAAGATCTTCTCTTTTTCAGGGGATCAATTAAAGGATGAAATAATTATGGATAAAGTCAAGGATATTTGAAATAAGAATGAAGAGTTGTGAGATAAGGAAGAGGTAAGAGAAGAAACCTTATGGGAAATGGCTTAAATCTCCTTTGGAAAGTATAGAGACCTTCAGCTAAGAGAGTGAAGGAAATAAATATCTTGAGTAGTTTAAGGAAAGGAGCAAAGATTTGAAATAGCCATGTATTAGATAGAATCCTAGGCTTTGAGTCATGAAGACCTGAGTTCAAATCCTATTTCAGATATAAGCTTTGTGATCAGGGGCAAATCACTTAGTCTCTTTCAACCCTCAGTTTCCTTATCTATTAGATGAGGAAGTTAGATCTAATGACTTCTAAGAACCTTAGGTGGTAGTATGGTGAATAGAGTGCTGGTCCTGGAATTGGAAAGACCTGAGTACAAATTTGACCTCAGGCACAAGCTGTGTGACTCTGGGCCAGATACTTAACCTTGCTTGCCTTAGTTTTCTCATCTGTAAAATGAGCTGGAGAAGGAAATGGCAAACTGTTCCAGCATCTTTGCTAAGAAAACCCCATAATAAGATCATAAACAGTTGGACACAAATGAAAATGACAACAACAAAAACGAGAAAATCCCTTCTATTTCTAATTCTATGATCCTATGATTACCTTTGATGAAGGGAGGGTCAAATTGAGATTAGATCACACAAATTTATAAAAGACATAGGAAACAGGTGTGTGACTTCCTCCAGCTTCATTCAATATCACCCAAACAGAAGCAAAGGAAAATGCCTATTAGAATAACCTAGGATGAGTTTTGGCAAGATGTAAGACACAGTGGATCAAGGGAAGAAAAGGGTAGTATAGGGATGGACTGGTTCTAGAAAAAGTTGCAATTTAGAAAGAAAGAGAGTGTCGCAAGGGCAGAAGTATTAGGCTAAGAAAATACAGGTTATTAGAGGTTCATATGAGGAAGATAGTTAGGTTTAGGGTTAAATATGGAGGATTATGATGGGATGAGGCAATTCCAAGTTCTTTTCACCAAGTGAAAATGGGAGATTTATCAGTAATTTAAAGATTAGGAATATGACTATGCATTTACATAGCTGAGATGAAAGAATGAAGTAGGTCTTGGGATTTTGAATAGGAGGGGGAACTCATTAGATGAGTTCATTTGAAGTAACATTGGCCAGAATGTAGTAATCCTCTAATGTGACAAGAATTGGGGTGAAGAGAATTTGGAACCAGAGACTAAACTCATTGAAATAAGAAGAAGAATGTCCTGGGGTCAGTAAATATTTGCCACAAAGGTCTGGAGTGGTTGACAAATTTGGGTAGAGTAAACTCCAAGGGAACAGAAGTTCTTAGCTCATGGAAGTAGAAGAACGATCTGAAAGATCCGAAAGTGGAGTGGGGAAAAAAAAGAGCAATCCAACTATCTCTCTATGATCAGTGGCTTTAGGGGGTATGAGAGGAGATAAAATCGGTTCTGAAAAGTTTTTCCTCCCATACCCCATAAATTAATCTCTTTGCAACTTCCTCTCTTTACTCATTGTTTTGTCCTTTCGGATCAAATAAAATTCCTCAAATAGTACAGCAGTTTAAATTCTTTGAAGACAGTTATTATAATTCTCCTAAGTCCTAATTTCCTCCAAGCTAAAGATGTCCATTAATAAGTTTGTCGAATGAATGAAAAGATGGCCATTGCTACTCAAACTCTACTGCAGTTTTATTTAAAACTTCTGTGCCAACAGAGCTGAAGCTACTGATGTCTCAGGAGATGGAGTTATTGCTGCTTCTTCTTGAGGGAGCCAATGCCTAATATGCTTCTGCCCTTGTCCTAGGAGAGCTACAGTCATATAATTTTTCCTTATCTCTTTCTTGCCTGAGTCCTTGCTCCATATTCCCATCGATATTTCTCCGTACGTGTCCTATCTATTTGGGAGGCTTATTGTAAGCATCAAATTAAATAATGGGAAATGAGAAGGTCCTTTAAAAAAGTTAATAAAAGGTACTGTGCAAAAGACAGTCTTTTAAAAGCTATCTTATTTTTCCTTCTTGTGTTAGTATTACTTCAGGAGGTAAAACAAGCCAGCTGAACATTCAGTTACAAGGAGATACAGACAGAGTAGATTGAGTGTAAGAAACTTTAGGGCAGGGACTGTTTCTTTTTCTCCTAGTATTGTGACTGTGTCTGACTCTCAGTGACCCTATTTGGGATTTTCTTGGCAGAGATACTAGAATGGTTTGCATTCCCTTTTCCAGCTTGTTTTACAGATGAGGAAACTGAGGCAAACAGGGTGAAGGGTCTTGCCCAGGGTCACAAAGCTAGGAAGTATCTGAACTCAGGAAGATGAGCCTTTTTCTTACTCTATGCCCAGTACTCAAGCCACTGTACCACCTATCTGCTCTGACACAAAGTAGGTGTCTAATAAATGCTTTTCCATTGATTGAGGAACATATTTTAGCAGGAATCAGTGGGATTGTATCATAATGGACACAGATTCATCAGCCCAAAGGAAAATGAAACTATTAATTCCTTGGATAGGTTCAGGGGAGAAGAACAACTACACTGCCTCCCTTTTGGAACCCTAATCCAATTGGGTTTCTTGCCCCTAGGACTCCATTCACCATTCCTGTTATTTCTCAAACCAAAATACCCCAACTTGACTACTGTGATTCCTCTATATGCGTGGCTTCTTCTTAGTAGAATGTAAGCTCTTTGAAGGAAGGGACTTAATTACTTTTGTATTTCTATCTCCAATGCACAGTGCTTAGCATATATAAGTACTTAACAAATGCTTTTAAAAGCTATTAATTGGGGCAGCTAGGTAGTGCAGTGGATAAATCATCAGACTTGTTGTAAAGAGGACCCAGGTTTAAATCTGACCTCTGGCCCTTTCTAATTGTGTGACCCTGGGCAAATGACGTAATCCCCAACACCTTGTCCTTGTCGTTCTTCTGTCTTAGAATTGATACTAAGGGAGAAAGTAAGGGTTAAGAAATAAGGTAATTAATTTATTTATTCAACTTTAGAATGTTGAACTATGAACAATTGGGAAATTGCAATAGTAGGATAGACTAACTCATTGCCTGGTAATACACTGACTATTCTTTAATGTATCTAAAATTAATACCAATAGCTCCTACATTTGGAAGAGGGTACTATTAAATTTTTTAAAATAGTAAAGGAGGTCCTTACTTCTGCTGCGTCATACCTCATTTCCACAAATCTAGACAATCATGACTTTTCAGAACTGCCCAACTCTCTCTGAACTCACATATTCTTTACCTGCCCTTTCTTACCAGTTACAATGGCATTAAGTCTGATAGACATTCTCATGAGTTTGGACCCTTTTTAATCCTTTAGGAATTAGCCATACACAAGACTTTATTCTCTTAGATGGGTTTAAATGAGGGCTAAAATAAGGGTAAAGAGATTTCACAAGAGACTTCTGAGAAGCTAAATGAATTTTCTAGGAATCTAAAATAAGCACATTAAGAAAAGAGTATTATCTCATAGAATACTATTCCATTTTCATTAGTGCATTTTATGTTGCACAGGCAATGTCTTTTGTTCAGATCAGTTTGATATTTTACTTTATGTTCAGTTGTAATCCATAGTCAGAAATGCTTGAGATGGAGCTTTTTGGACCAAATGGGACTGTAACACTCTCTAGTACATTGAGTCCAAATCTATATCCTAGCCCTTGTATTCACTGAGAAAGTGGTTCAGAAAAGTAAAGCTAATTCATCAGGCTGTGTCTATTTGACTTTGGATAAGAGAAAGTCTTTATTTAATTAAACTTAAAATGGTAGTGGCTAAGATTTAGGTGGATGATATGAAGAAAAATTGCTTGAGAATGAAGGTTATTAAAGACTGGCAGGATCAGGGAAGGGCACAAGAAGAACATTTTCCCCCTCTAGAGGTCTTTAAAAATATATGAGAGCAATATTTCCTCTATTTTATTAAAGTTTTGAGCTGACAGCCTTGCTGGATAAGCAACCAATTTTGGAAATTGGTGTGACAGGAAAGCAAAGAGATAGACCTCAGTATAACTTTATAAAGCAACCTTGCTATCTTTTAGTTGCAATGTGGACACCTACTTATTAATTGAATAAACATAGTGTCTACTACGTGCAGAGATCTGTTGTGGGAAAAATAAAAGGAAAAATGAACAAGACCTCTGCCTTCATGGAGCGTTACAATCTAGCAAATGGTGCAAAAGAAGGATACAAACAGTTGTAGTGATTTTGGAATCAGATCTTTAAGCCAAAGTTGGGTAGCCACTGGTTGCATACACTATAGAGGGGATACTTCATAATACACTATAGAGGTATGGGTTGGACTAAATGGTCTCTGAGGTCCTTTCTAATTATGAGGTTTTAGGATTATGTGACAAGTTCAAATCCCAGATCTGACACTCAACAATTATATGACCATCAGTATGTCACTTAACTTCTCTGAGGTCCAATTTTCTCATCTTGAAGATGGGGCCAGTAATATTTGCACCAGATGCTATTATAAATATACAACACATCACAAGAAATATATATGAGAAATATACAATGTTTGATGAAGTCCCCAAACAGAAAGCTGAGTTTTCAGGTGAGGTTGTATGAAAAAAACAAAGATATTTTGAGCTCTGTCTTAAAAGACAACCACATAGTTAAGAGGCAGAAATGGAAAGGATTGGAACAGGGAATAGATAATAGTCTTGTTTGGTTATGGCACAGGATTTATACAAGGGAATCATGTGAAACAATACTAGAAAGATATGGTCATGTGAAATTTTGCAGTGGTTGAATTACAATTATGACTTAGTGAGCAAAGAAAAGAAGACATTTTTGAGAAATGCTGTAGAGAAAGAAATGTTAAAGACCATCATTTGACTCAGTATGTTAAGTGGGAAAGAGAGAAGAATCTAGGATGACATTGAGGTTGTGAACTTGGATGACAGGGAAGGTGATGATACCCTCAGTAGTAATCAGAATGTTCAGAAGAGGGAAAGATTTAGGAAGAGGGGATGAGTGATGTTTCAGACATATGAACTTTCTGCCAACAGGACACTTCTTTGAAGAAGTTTATTCCCGCTCCCCACCTCACCCCTGCCAACTTTTTTGGTTAATAAACTACAGTGCCTATCTATTTCTTCAGGATCAAATGTAAGGTACTTAATTTGGTATCTAAAGGTTTTAATAATCTGATCCCTCTCTACCATCCTGATCTTCTGACATTTTGTTCCTCTTCATACAATCTATGATCTAGTGCGTTGATTCCCAAAGTGGGCGCTACTGCCCCCTGGTGTGTGCTGCAGCGATCCAGGAGTATTGTGATGGCCACAGGTGCATTTATCTTTCCTATTAATTGCTATTAAAATTTAAAAAAATTAATTTCCAGGGGGCTAAGTAATATTTTTTCTGGAAAGGGGGCGGTAGGCCAAAAAAGTTTGGGAACCACTGATCTAGTGTAACGAGTAAAAGAGGAAACAAAAAAAAAAAAGACTGAGGAAACAAAGGTTTGAACTTTTAAGCATATTGATTCATTAAACAATGCATGCTAAATGCCTAACAAATTGGAACCAATCCCATTCATCAGTTTAGGGCTGGACCCTTAATATAGGGGGAGATAGTCTTTTAATTGCAGGGCTAGGTTCAAACAGTGCAATAAGACTTTCTCTCAAATCCCTCAATTGAATAAAGTTTTCTGATAGGACAGAATTTGGAACAGGGTTAGCTGCCCTCTTGCTGTTCATCTTATTTTCATCATGTTTTTGGCAATTGATCTCTTATCTCTGTTTCCCACATTTGGAATTCTTTCCCAATCTCTGCTTTGTAAAATTCCTGGCTTAAAAAGCATACTCAGCTCAAATGCTACTACTTACTGGAGACATTTCCTTATTCCCTCAGCTATTAATACCATATTCTTCAAGAACTCTGCATTTATTTTATAGGTTGTGATTTATAGATGATATATTCTCTATTAGAATTAAAAATCCTTGAAGTCATGGACTTTTTTTTTCTTTTTTATTCATATCACTACAATTTTTTAACACTATGCTAGCACATAGTGCTTAGTAAACTGAAAATTTCTTGCTCAGGATAATTTCTCTATATTCACCTTTGATCCAGTTCCTTCCCACCTTCTCCAGAACACTGCCCTTAAAAGCATACTTACTCTCTTCTTAATCTTCAGACTTTCATAGACTAGGTTATTACTGATGTCTAAAAATGCTCTCCATCCTTAAAGGATACTTCATCTCACTCTTCCCATTAGTTATTATCCTGTATTTCTCTTTCCTGTATTAACTAAAGTCTTGACATTGCCCTCTGTGTTAGATGCCTCTACTTTTTTTTCCTCTTGTTTTCTTCTAAAACCTTTGAAATCTGGATTCTGACTCTATTACTCCAGTGACATTTTTCTCTTCAAAGTTATTTGTGGTTTCTCAGTTATCAAATCTAATGGCTTCCCCCAATCCCAATCCTATTCCTCCTCTATACCATTTGATGTTATTGATATCTTTTTCTTGATACTTCTTTTTAATTTCTGTGATACCATTCTCTGTTGATTCTTCTTCAACCTATATGACTACTCATGACTATGTAGCTCCCCAGTCACATTGTACCCACTAATTATAAGTATCCTGCAAGTCTCTATCCTTGACTCTGTTCTCTTTTATCTTTATACTATTTCATTTGGTGATCTGATCTTCTCCCATGGAACTAATGTCTATGCAAATGACTCAGATCAATACATCCAGCCCCTACCTCTCACCATATCTGCAGTTCTGCATTATACACTTTGAGATGGCGAAAACTAGTTTGACTGTATAGCCCTAGCCTCCTGGGATGCATATATGCTAATGCTTAATAAACCTGGAGATGATACATTATGTCCCCTTCCCAAATCCTTCCCCCTTGCTTTCATGTTGTATTTAGTACCAATGGAAACAACATATACACATACAATTATATACAAAATGAATCAAAAGCATTTTGAAGAAGCAGACAGTAGTAACTGAGAAGAATAAGGAACACCATGAAAAATGCAAGGCTTAACTTGAGTTTTAAAGGAAATGAAACTCTATAAAACATAGATGAAGAATGAATCAGTGCATTCCAGGCATGAGACATATCCAGAGCAAAGGCATATAGATATAGGAGATAAAATGTTGTTTAATGAGAAATCACAGGAAGAAGAGTTTCTCTAGAAACTGTGGAGGAGGGAAAATGTACAATAATGTTGAAAATGCGGACTGAGTACAATTTATTAAAGGCTTTAAATGCCAAACAGAGGAGTTATTATTTGAGGCTAAAGGTTATATGGGGCTACTGCAGTTTATGGAGGAGAGGATAATATGTACTTTAGACCTGTGGATAGAAAACATTGGCAGGTGGGTGGATGACAAACTGGAGAATAATCAAGAAATATGTGTCATGAAAGCCAAGAGAAAAGATAGTGTCTGGAAGGAATGGTGGCTAAACAGGTCAAGAAATAGAAGGACTGGGAAATAGCTATGATTGGTAACTTTGGAAGAAGTTTTGTATGAATAAGCATTTATTAAGCATCTACTCCTATATATTCCAGGCACTGTTGTTATGTATCAACTGGAAGCTGGGTTAATTGTGGGTGATGAATCCTAAATGGGACATCTAGATAGGATAGTGAACCCAAAAGGATCAGCCACTGCAGTAGATGTTGCTAGAATTTATTGAATCTGCTTAACCCAAACTCCAGATGCTTACAGTATCCCAGGGCTACCAGCCAAGCAAGGAATCAGCTGATAGATTTATTCAGATAACTCTGCCCAACTGAAGCCCTGTGCCTTTGGATAACGCTTATGAATGACTGCGGATTGAGCACTAAAGTAGAAGGGTATAATAAGCTTCTTCCCTTAAATTGTCACAGGATATAATCCACTAAAGCCCAATAGATCTTTGATGAAGCTCAAGTCAGTTGTAAGTTTAAAGATGATTTAATATTTAATAGACTTAGGGAGGAGGAGCTGGTTAATGGCTGGGAAAGTGGGAATAGGAAATCCTTAACTATATTTAGATGACTATATTATTGATGAATCTTCTCATATATTGCCGATCAAATTTGGTTGTTAACAGCCTGGCTGGGCCGGACAGGCCCAACCTAAAGTCAATGTTTGTTGGTTTTCTTGGGCTTGTTGGTCTTCTTGATCAATGTAATTCAGGAACAGGGATTGATGAATCAGAGTTAGAGCTGGTTGCTGGTTGACGATTGAATAGAGCACTCCTAGGCCTACTCCAAAACCTTCCTTCACCCAACTAAATATCTCATTACTGAGAACTAGATGGCTTCAAATCCCTGGTTTTTATATCTGAGCCTAACTGCCCTGGCTCCTGCCAAGCTTGGTCCATTCCACATTCTAAGCAGGTAACTGTCCATCTTCTTGACTCCAACATGGTTGTTAAATATTTTCTTACACTGTACATGCTCTGGGTTACAAAGATAGAAATGAAATGCCTTCTGACCTGAAGTGGCTTATATCTACCAAGGGAGACTTGTACATATATAATTTCATACAAGATAAGTCAAAGTAATTTGGAAGGAGGGGCCACTAATAATTGAGAAGTACAGAGAAGGCTTTCTGAAGAATGCAATTCTTAAGCTGGGTTTTAAGAGAAATGAAAGAAGAGAGGCATTTTAAGATAGTAAGAATGGATAAATAGATATGGATGGTTGGATAAATGAATAAAATATTAATTGAAGTCTTACTATATGACAAATGCTGGTGATACAGAAGGGAGGACAATCTCTGTGCAAAGTCCTTATTTTCTAATGTGGGAGAGAACACCTTTAGGATTGGTTGGTTCATGGATTGTTGCCCTTTTCACTCAGAGAATACCAAAATGACACCACTGTAGTAGGGTACTGTGTGTCCTACTGTGACTGATTAGACCAATATGAACATGGAAGGCTCTACAACAGTGTGGATACAAATGACCCATATGAACATTAGCATGGTCTTTAAATTTGATTTGTGGATCTCACGCTTCTTTTGAGGAAAGTGGTGATCAGAAGAGGGCATTTTGGTTTGGAAAGTTATGATGAGGCTGAGCAGAGTCATAGAGAGTAGAATAATAGACCTTTTGAGGAGTAATAACTGTATGATGGTATTGGTTTGATTATTGTTCCATAATTAGAAAGTGAGAGAGGGAAAAGTTCCAGAGATGAAGCCTTGACTTCAAAGATGACTGAACAACAATAGTACTTTTCACTCTGTCTTGTGTTATTTGTCTTTTTTATATATGTACATATATATGCACTGACCAGATTTTCATTTGTAATCCTTATTATATCTTGCTTATAGCATACATTATGCAACTATTTGTTGGTGGGGGTAATAATAATTATAGCTAGTATTTTATGTCAATCAATAAACATTTATTAAGTGCCTACCAAATGCCAAGCACTTTGATAAGCACTGGGGATATAAAAAGAGTTAAAAGACAATTGCTCAAGGAGTTTATAATCTAATGTGGATTAATCTAAGTCATAGAGCACTTTTAGGGTGGTAAAGTGCTTTTTAATTTTGACTTTTTGTTTGATTACCTTATTAGGTGGCAGGTACTTATTATCCACATTTAACAGATAGAAAAAACTGAGGCAGAATTTAAGGGATGTGCCCAAGGTCATACACCTGAGTATGAACTTGAACTTAGGTCTTCCTGACTCAGGTCCAGCACACTCTTCACTGAATCTACTAGTTGTATTAGCTGAAGATGAACATCATAATCAGATTGGCATAATGGAAAAAGAGCCATACTTAAATTTAGGAAAGATACTGTAACTACATATGTATATATATAAATTATATATATATGCATATATATATATTCTCCCCTAGTAAAATGTAAGTTCTCATTTTATTTATTTATTTAATCTTTAGATCCTAGCACAATGTCTGGCACAAAGTAGTAGCTTATTAATAAATTCTTCAAGATGAATTGTGTTCAAATTCTGGCCCTACCTCTTACTAGTCATCTAGCCCTAGGCAAATCACTTAAATTTTACAGGTTTCAGCACCATTGGTAACACAGTGGATAGAACCAGATCTGGAATTGGGAAGACAGAGGTTCAAATATGGCATTGGATTCTATCTAACTACATGCCCCTGGGCAAGTCATTTAATGCTAGTTGCTTTGCCTTTGCCACTCTTTTTTTTTTAAATTAATACTAAAAAAGGTAAGGGTTAAAAATACTTTAGAGTTCTGTGTTTCCTGTTCTGTAAAACAGAAATAATAATCCTTTTGTTAGATATATTGTAGGATTTTGAGGAAAGCAATTTTAATTCTCTATAAATGTCATCAGAAAAAAAAGACATGCAGGCTGGTCATATAGCAACAGCAAAGGATGGCTGCTCCATATGATTTCAAGTGAAGATAAAGAAAGCCCCCAAACTGTTAAGTAGCTATATTGTGGCAGACTTATTAGAAAACATAGAAAGCATCTGGAGAATGGCTAGGAATGGCTAGATTGTCATCAGCATTGCTGAAGGGGTACACACACATTCCCACATTCATTGGAATATGGGAGTATCATTAACAATAGATAACTAGCACTGTGCCTGGCAGCAGGAAGACCCGAGTCCAATTTTGACTTTAGGTATTTACTAGCTGTGTGACCTTGGGCAAATCCCTTTTATGTCTCCCTTAGTTTTGTCATCTATACATCCAGGATGGTAATAGCCCCTATTACCTAGGGTTGTTGTGAGGATCAGATGAGTTAATATTTGTAAAGCATCCCCTAAATTTGAAGTGCTATAGAAATGCTAGCTGTTATTATTAACAGGGCTGGATATTTTATTGGCATAAGGAATTCTGGGTAAAGAAAACCTTCTCTAGATGCTGGTCAGCACCTTCTCTGTGACTTACAGTCTTAGACAGCTTCTTAGAGTCATACAGTCTTAAATGACATACCTAAAATCAAAGAACCAGCATATATTAGTCACGTTTTCTGGCTTTAAAGATGGCTTTCCAACTATTAAATGACATTGCCTCTTGATAAAAGTAGTCTCTTTGGAAAGGTTATCAGGATTAAGAGCAGAGCAAATAGAAGGATGTTCTAGGAAGGAGGAATATTTTTTATTATTTTTCAGAGGTAAAAGATGAAATATCTTCTCCCGTGGTAGATAATTGGTTTATCTTTGGCTTGCAGTTCGCAGAAAGGAACACCATCCTTTTCTCTATTTCCTAGAAAATATGGTTATCTTAGAGAAGATTATAACATGAAGGTTTAAGTTTATTTTCATGACCAGGGAAACCAAGAAATAGACCACAAATGGGCCTTCAGGGCTTGCAAAGAAAGACTAGAGGCTTAAAAGTAGTAGAATAATAATAATAGCCAACATTTATATAGCACTTATTATGTGCCTGGTACTGTGCTGGGTGTTTTACAATTACTATTCCATTTGGTTTTTGTAACAATCTTGGGAGGTAGTACTATTATTATCCTCTTTTTACAGAAGAAGAAAATGAAACAAATGGAGGCTAGGCATTTCCCTGGGGTTATACGACTAGTGATTTTCTGAGGCTGAATTTAAACTCAGGTGTTCCTGACTTCAGGTACAGCACTCTAGGTCCATTGGACTTCTGGCTGCTTCTGATGAGGGGTGTGTTATTTTAGGGAAGGGACTACAAATAATCTTGAAAGTAAAAATAAATCTCAGAGATCAGTCCAAGAAGAACATCTGACAGCATGTATTGACTGAAAAAAAAATCTGAGAGCTAGCATATCGGTCCAAGATGTAATCAGTTAGAAAATCACTGGATGTCCAATGAGATAATATTTATAAAATATTAAAGTACTCAGCCCAGTGCCTGGAATATAATTGTGACCATAAAAGGACTTAATTTCCTTCTTTTTCTCTAGGATGTAATAATAACACATATGGGGGGCTTGGGTCCTTGGATACTTTGGAACACAGACAGAAAACCCTGTTGGGGTTCTGGAAAAAAACACAGGAGACTTGGAAGTTCTGTTTTTTCCCTCTTTTATGACTTTCCCAAAGGAATAATAGTGATTTTAAATGTATTATATCTATGGGCAAGAACTTAAGGCTAGACTAGCCTAAGGACCAATTTTCATTCCAAGTCTATGACTCCCATTGGAATATGAGATTCTCAAGGGCAGGAGATGTTTACTTTTTTTCTTCGTTATTTCCAGCACTTGTCACAGTGCTTGAAACATAGAGGCACTTAGGAAATACCTTTTGATTGTAGCTCCTTGTTGATTGATTTGATCCATGATTCGATTCATGACCAGTCCAGGAGCAGGCCAAGAATTCCTCTGCCATTTTTAAAATGAGGGTGTTACTCTAGGCAGCTTCTAAGGTCACTTCTAACCCTACATCTATGATCTTGGTTTTTTTAAGTTCAGTAACATTTGATTTTTTCCAATTCTACTTAAAACAATTTTTAATATTTGTTTTCTAACAACTTCAGTTCCAAATTTTCTCCCTTCCTCCCTCTGCCTTTCCTCTTCCTCTTCCTTGTGACAGTAAGACATTTGAAATAGGTTATATATGTGCTATCATGTAAAACTTATTTCCATAGTCATCATATTATGGAAGAAGACATATATGATTTCATTTTGGGAAGCTAATATCAGCTCATGCAATCACTGTCCAAGGTTGTTCAGTGATAGGGCAGAGGTAGCAGATAGTAGTATATGTCATTTAGAAATCAGAACAGTTATATTTAATACAACTATTATGTACTATCCCAGGGCTGCCAAGATCATGGAATTCTTGCATTTCTCTCAGTGACAGTGAGTATCACTGTTAAAGAATAGGTAAATGGTTTCTAGAAAACAAATACATGTACCTTCAAAATGGTTCTTTTTTCTTTTTCCTGGGAGAGAAAATGGAGATGAAGTAAAATGTAAAAATCATTTCTTTGCGTTGGTTGTGATATACAAATGCACTCTCTGTTGTGAAACCTGCTTTTTGTCAAATCCCAAGGTATAGAGGGTGAGGGTGGAGGAATGAGAATGTATGTAGCAAGAGGCCTTGTTGCCTCAGTCTACGTGTTCAGCAGCAGAAGCAGCATATTTCTGATTGCAAACCTATGAGAAATTTCTTCACGTCAGTCACTCTTATCATTTATTGATCTAGGAAAACCAGGCATTGACTGTCTTACCTTGTTGACAGAGGGGGACTGAGTAATTGAAAGTCTTTGTCAGAATGTGCTAGAATATTCTGCTATGGCGTGGACAAAGTTTTTCTTCAGAATTAATTCCATTTTCCATATTTCTTGATTCTCTAGCTCTACCTTATTATGGTGTTATTTGGTTGCCTTTAGAGAAAAAAATAGATATTTTCTATTTTTTAAAAGGTTATTTAAAAGTTAATTTTAAATTCACAAGTTGTTCCATGACTTTTACATGGCCTCTTTAAGTGTGAGACAGCACAGTTCTCTCTACAGAGCATTGGCAATCAATAATGAGGTGTCAGCTTCAAACTTCCAACTCCTCCATACATCTCAACTCAAGGGAGTCAGGGTGAAGAACATATTATAGAAGGAAAGGTCAAAAGACCAGGATAACCTTTGGAAAAACTTGAATCTTCTTTATTGGCCTCAATTTCCTCATTTCTAAAATGAAAAGGTTGGCCTGGATGACTTCTAAGATTCCTTCCAGCTCTAAATCTTTGATCTCATCATCCTATTTTTTGTAAGCTTACTTCAGTTCCCTATAATTGAGGATCAGTAGAAGAATGTGACTGAAAAGCCTCTAATAATAACTTGCTTGAGTGTATTAATTAAAAAACCTCTGAGTAAGTTGCTTTTCTTATGTTTTAAGGATAAAGCATATACCCAGGTTCTGAATGACCTGATAAGTAGTTCTAAAACTAGAAAATTCACAGCTAGGCAAGAAATAAAAGAAAATGGTTGAACCTTCAAAGGATTTCAGAAATGGAAGAGACTTTGGTAATAATCTAGACATAGAATCTGAGCTAACAGAGTCCTCATCCAATCTAGTCCATCTAGTCCAATCCAAACGTAAATGGGGAATCTTCTGTCCAAAGCCCCAACAAGTGGTCATCCAGTCAATTCTTGAAAATTTAAAATGAGGAAGAATTCCTTTACTTCTTAAGGTAACATTCTATTTTCAAATAGTGCAATTATTGGGAAGTGTTTCCTCATATTTTCTTATATTTGCCTCTCTGTGACTTCAATGCCTTGTTCCCTATTTCTGCATTTAGGGCTGAAGAAAATAAGTATGATCTCTTTTCCATATGAAGGTACTTAAGTGCTTGAAAGCAGGTAGAATATTTTCCCATAAGTATTTCTACTTCCTGGCTATGAATTCAATTTACTTTTAATATGATATGATCTTAAAGCCTATCATTCAATTAAATAAGCCCTTATCAAGCATCTATTCCCTGCCAGGAATATCCTATTGGGGAAAACAACATGTAAACAGATAAATCAATTATATATATGTATGTATATATATATATATAAAATATATATGCAAATTATTTCTGTGGTTGGAAGAGGAGAAATAAACAATTGGGGAGGGTATTAGAATAAGTTTCAAATATGTGTCACTAAAGCTGAGATATGAAGGAAATCAAGGATTCTATGAGGCATAAATGAGAACAAATTAGTGTATTCTAGGTATGGTGGTGGTGGAGGGATAACCTTTGCAAAGGTGTGTAGGTAGGAGTGGAAATTAGTATACAGGGAAGAGAGCAAGTAGGTCCATTTGAGTGAAGCTTAAAATGGATTGAGAGCTATAATTAACCTGGAAAGATGGGCTGGAATCATATCATGAAAGACTTCAAAAGCCCAACAAAAAAATTTATAATCTATCATAGAGGAAAAAGAGAATCATTTATTCCCCTTCTTTCCCTTTTGTAAGAAGGGGAAAGGCTTGATTATACTTTGGTTTTAGGAAAATACAATTGATAACTCTTATGGAGCCTGAATACGATAGAGGTAGAGAAACCATTTGGGAGGCTATTGAAATAGTCAAAGTGAGAGATAATGAAGTCCTGAACTTGAGTGATGACTACATTAGTCTCTATAAGGGGAAGAATATAGTATTCATTGTAGATATGGTATTAATAAGACTTGGAAGGAGTTGACTGAATGTGAAGGGTGGGAAAGATGGAGAGATAAGTTATGAACCTGGATTACTGAATCAATGGTGGTGCCATTAATAGAAATAAGTTTAAGAAGAGGGGAAAGTTTCAAGAGAGGGATAATGTTATGTTATGATCATGTTACCAAAATGACTTTGAGTTGAAGATTTGCAGAATCTTGGTGATATAGGACTAGGGCTTATTTTAGAGACTGGACCTGATTATATATGTCTGGGAGTCATCTACATATTGAATTCCCAGTTGCTGATGAGATTACCGAGAGAGGAAAATATAAAGAGAAAACAAAAGAGAGATTAGGAGAGAAATCTGGTATGCAACCAGGCATAGAGGAGATAGCATAAGGTTGATGATTCTAAAAAGGAGACTGAGGAGAAACCAGATCAGAGAAACGCAGGCAAAAATATAAAACAAAGGAATTGGTGTCTAGGAAGAGAAGTTTGGCAGAGTGTCAAATACTTTATAGGGGTCAAGAAGGAAAAAGAACTGAGAAAAAGTCATTAGATTTGGAAGCTAAGAAATAAGCACTAACCTTGAATAGAACACTTTCAGTTGAACAATAGATTTGGAAGCCAGACTACAAAGTGTTGAGAAGAATATGTGAGGTGAGAAAATTGAGGTAACTAGAGTAGACAGTTTTTTATGATATCGACTGTAAAATAGACAAATTGAAGAATAGTGTCTTGAAGGGATGGTAAGATCAAGTGAAAGTTTTTTTAAATATGGGGAGATCTGAACAGATTTATAAGCAGTAGAGGGAAGGAATTAGTGAAAAGAGAGAGAGAGAGAGAGAGAGAGAGAGAGAGAGAGAGAGAGAAAATAATTGAAGGGACAATCTCTCATATAGGAAAGCATGGTGTTTAGGACACAAAATAGATTGGTTGGCTTTTTGTGAAGAAAAGGGTCAGCTCTTCCTCTGAGATTGGAACAAATGAGGAGAAAGTAGAGATCATGTTGAAGTGATGTATAGTGTGAAGTGTATGGTCTCAGATTGGTCAAAAAAGACTTTTTTGGTTAAGTTCACTGCTAAGAGGTATGGGATAGGGTGTAGTAATTGTCTTGAGGAGATATGTGGAACAAACAATGAGAGGAGTGGGGTAGAAAGTCAATCAATAAGAGCAATGGTGTGCTGCAGGGAGGGCCAAGTTGAGATTATAAAACAGATAAATGTAATGGACTCAGTCAGCACAGACATGTGACTTCATCTATGTTTGGTAGTACTTTGTAGGAGTAGAGAAAGCAAATGATAAGAAGAGTAATTTAGTGTTGGAGTTTTCAAAAAGGACAAGCAGGACAAAAAGAAATGGGCAGGAAAAATAGGCAAGGGACTTAGGGATAGAAGACTGTACAAAGTTAAATTGATTAACTATCAAAGTAAGATTTTTGTGGGAGAATAAGGTCAGAGTAGGAGTGATAGTCGGGGAAAGGAAGGTGAATTGGAGGGGCTGGATGTTGCAGTGAATATAGAAAATAGGTTTTAGGTAGGTGAGATACAGAGAAAGATGGAAAAATGGGAGGTTATGGTTATATAAATGAAAGTCATAACTCTAGCTAGTGGAGGAGAAATAATTATAGATGATGGCCAGATTAAGAGAATTAGTCATTTCTCTATATGATAGTGGTGGAGAGAAGGCCATGAGAGCTAAGGTGGCTTATGAATTTGGAATCAAGACAATTTAAGAAGAGATAAGCATCTCAAATCACCTATTGCCTTCCTATAGGTAGAACCTCATTTTGCTAAACTGAAAACTAAGATCCAAGCACATTAAATGACTTATACAAATTCATATAGCTAAAAAGTAGAAGAACTGACTAAAATTCACACCTGCTACCTTTCTACTACAACAAATTGAAAGCATCATCAGTGATACTTCTACTCTGGTACTGATGAATTGAAATACCCAAAGAATAAAGTATGTATGCCTTTATGAAAACATTAAAAAATAAATTAATTAAACTACCAGTTAATTCTAAACTGTTAAGGTTCAGAAAACAAAGTTTAGAAGTGCCACTTAAAAATACTCTTTTTTTCCTACTTCACTGGTTTTTAAGTAGTGTCATGCCATGGTAATTTTTTCTTCTGGCAGCCTCAGCAACCACAAGCCATCTTCACCACAAATCAGAAAATCACAAATAGCCACCATACTTTTGAACAGGAGCAATAGCAGTCATTAAGTTGCATAACTTGTAAGGTAAAATTTAAGGACTTTTAAAGAAATCATAGGTGGAATTTCCTAAAATTCTTCAGATTAAGTAAAGCTAGGACATTTGAAAAGCTCTCCAGAAGCAAATTCACAAAAGAAAAAAAGAAAAAAAGTTCCATTGAGGAGGAAATTTTATATACTTTTATTCTAGTTTATATTACATTTATCTGAGAAAATATCTTATTCTAATTTTTAAGCTAAAATCTCATTATGTTGTGAAGGTGATTCTGAATTTTAGAAGATCATGCCAGCAAAACACAAATGCTGGCAGGCCTAATAAAGCTAGAAATGTATGATATTTGGGTCTAGACATAGACTGTGTGTTTTTTGCTTGAGGATCAGCTTTGCCAAGTGCTGAAAATCATTACATTAGAGGATTGACCACAATTCCTTATTAAGCTATGTAACCCTGATTTGGCAACATGCCCAGAATGTCTGTATGGATGCACCTATATAGAAGATTAGACAGATGCCTGATTCTGAGAGACCACATCCTACCACATGGATGGGAGTAGTCCCTCACCATTGGCTACATGACTAGAGAGGGCTAGATCTTTAAAACTACTAGATTGGGACAATCTTGAAATAGAAAAGCTATCTTTCTTTTCCTTCATAGGTCCTTTGGCCCCAAGAAATGGTGTGGATAGTAGAGTCTTGGACTCCAAACATGAACCATGGAGACCCTGAAGCCAGGAGTCTAGGTTTGATAACTATCCCATTTGGGAAGCTCTGAGATGCTAGAATGCTAGGACATAATCCCAAGGGATCTTTGGAATTGAAATTTGGTGGGACAGTATTATATAGAAAGTGAATTAAGTTGTGGATCTAATCCTCCTACCTTCCCTAGAGATTGAGGTGTTTTAGGGGGAAAATTATTTCCTTAGGTTTTGGGAAGGATGTTTGTATCCTTGCTTTTGACATACTTTAAAATAAATATTTATTTTTTAATTAAAAAATTTAAATTGATTCGTTTGTTGGTTGCATTAAAATTCCTGGGTATTTCTCTCCCTCCTTCAAGTCCTCACACTAGAGAAGGATCATTTGACAAAAAAATATATGTATATATAAACCATGACTTTCGCGTTTCCATTTATTGGTTCTTTCTCTGGAGGTGGACATTTACAAGTTATTTTTTAAGCATTATTGCTTTAGTTGTATATAATGTTTTCTTTTTTTAAATTTTAAACATTTATTAATATTCATTTTTAACATGGTTACATGATTCATGCTCCTACTTTCCCCTTCACCCCTCGCATTCCCCCCACCCATGGCCTACACACATTTCCACTGGTTTTATCATGTATCATTGATCAAGACCTATTTCCAAATTGTTGGTAGTTGCATTAGTGTGGTAGTTTCGAGTCCACATCCTCAATCATGTCCACCCCAACCGTTGTGTTCAAGCAGCTGTTTTTCTTATATGTTTCCTCTCCTGCAGTCCTTCCTCTGGATGTGGGTAGCGTCTTTACCATAAATCCCTCAGAATTGTCCTGGGTCATTGCATTGCTGCTGGTACAGGAGCCCATTACATTCGATTTTACCATAGTATATCAGTCTCTGTGTACAGTATTCTTCTGGCTCTGCTCCTTTCACTCTGCATCAGTTCCTGGAGGTCTTTCCAGTTCACCTGGAACTTCTCCAGTTTGTTATTCCTTTTAGCATGATAGTATTCCATCACCCGCATATACCACAGTTTGTTCAGCCATTCCCCAATTGAAGGACATACCCTCCTTTTCCAGTTTTTTGCCACCACAAAAAGCGCAGCTATAAATATTTTTGTACAAGTCTGTTTATCTATGATCTCTTTGGGGTACAAACCCAACAATGGTATAGCTGGATCCAAGGGCAGGCAGTCTTTTACAGCCCTTTGAGCATAGTTCCAAATTGCCAGCCAGAATGGTTGGATCAGTTCACAACTTCACCAGCAATGCATTAATGCCCAAATTTTGCCACATCCCCTCCAGCATTCATTACTCTCTCCTTCTTTCATTTTAGCCAATCTGCTAGGTGTGAGGTGATACCTCAGAGTTGTTTTGATTTGCATTTCTCTAATTATTAGAGATTTGGAACACTTTCTCATGTGCTTATTGATACTTTTGATTTCTTTACCTGAAAATTGCCTATTCATATCTCTTGACCATTTATCAATTGGGGAATGGCTTGATTTTTTATACAATTGCTTTAACTCCTTGTATATTTGAGTAATTAGACCCCTGTCAGAGTTTTTCGTTATAAAGATTTTCTCCCAATTTGTTGTTTCCCTTCTGATTTTGACTACATTGTTTTTGTTTGTACAAAAGCTTTTTAGCTTAATATAATTAAAACCATTTAATTTACATTTTGTAATTTTCTCTAACTCTTGCTTGGTTTTAAATTCTTTCCTTTCCCAAAGATCTGACAAGTATACTATTCTGTGTTCCCTTAATTTATTTATAGTTTCCCTCTTTATATTCAAGTCATGAACCCATTCTGAATTTATCTTGGTGTAGGGTGTGAGATGTTGATCTAAACCTAATCTCTCCCATATTGTTTTCCAAATTTCCCAGCAGTTTCTGTCAAATAGTGGATTCATGTCCCAAAAGTTGGGCTCTTTGGGTTTATCATACACTGTCTTGCTGATGTCATTTACCCCAAGTCTATTCCACTGATCCTCCTCTCTGTCTCTTAGCCTGTACCATATTGTTTTGATGACTGCTGCTTTATAGTATAGATTAATATCTGGTACTGCTAGGCCCCCTTCCTTCACATTTTTTTCATTATTTCCCTTGATATTCTTGATCTTTTGTTATTCCAAATGAAATTTGTTATAGTTTTTTCTAATTCAGTTAAAAAGTTTTTTTTGTAGTTTGATAGGTATGGCGCTAAATAGGTAAATTAATTTGGGTAGAATGGTCATTTTTATTATGTTAGCTCGTCCTACCCAAGAGTAACCAATGGCTTTCCAGTTGTTTAGATCCAGTTTTATTTGTTTGGAAAGTGTTTTTCGTATAATTGCTGTGTTTGTTTTGGTAGATAGATTCCTAAGTATTTTATATTGTCTAGGGTGATTTTAAATGGCGTTTCTCTTTCTACTTCTTGCTGCTTTAATGTGTTGGAAATGTATAGAAACGCTGATGATTTATGTGCATTTATTTTGTATCCTACAACTTTGCTAAAGTTGTTGATTATTTCTACAAGCTTCTTAGTTGATTCTGTAGGATTTTTTAAGTATACCATCATATCATCTGCAAAGAGTGATAGCTTAGTCTCCTCCTTGCCTATTTTGATACCTTCAATTTCTTTTTCTTCTCTAATTGCTACTGCTAGTGTTTCTAGTACTATGTTGAATAATAGAGGTGATAATGGGCATCCTTGTTTCACACCTGATCTTATTGGGAAGGCTTCTAATTTATCCCCATTGCATATAATGCTTGTTGATGATTTTAGGTATATACTGTTTATTATTTTTAGGAAAGGTCCTTCTATTCCTATACTTTTCAGTGTTTTCAATAGGATTGGATGCTGTATTTTGTCAAAGGCTTTTTCAGCATCTATTGAGATAATCATGTGATTTTTGTTTGATAGACTATTGATATGGTCAATTATGTGGATGGTTTTCCTAATGTTGAACCATCCTTGCATTCCTGGTATAAATCCCACCTGATCATGGTGGATGATCTTCTTAATTACATGCTGGAATCTCTTTGCTAGTATTCTATTTAAGATTTTTGCATCTATGTTCATTTGGGAGATTGGTCTGTAGTTTTCTTTCTCTGTTTTTGATCTCCCTGGCTTTGGAATCAGTACCATATTTGTGTCATAAAAGGAATTTGCTAGGACTCCTTCTTTGCTTATCATATCAAATAATTTGTATAGTATTGGGATTAGTTGCTCTTTGAATGTCTGATAGAATTCACTTGTGAATCCATCAGGTCCTGGCGATTTTTTCTTGGGGAGTTCTTTGATGGCTTGTTCAATTTCTATTTCTGATATGGGATTATTTAGGTATTCTATTTCTTCTGCTGTTAATCTAGGCAGTTTATATTTTTGTAAATATTCATTCATATCTCCTAAATTGTTATATTTATTGCCATATAATTGGGCAAAATAGTTTTTAATGCTGCCTTAATTTCCTCTTCATTAGAGGTGAGGTCTCCCTTTTCATCTTTGATACTGTCAATTTGGTTTTCTTCTTTCCTTTTTTTTATTAGATTGACCAGTACTTTGTCTATTTTATCTGTTTTTTCAAAGTACCAGCTTCTAGTCTTATTTATTAATTCAAAAGTTCTTTTACTTTCAATTTTATTGATTTCTCCCTTGGTTTTTAGTATTTCTAATTTAGTTTTCATCTGGGGATTTTTAACTTGCTTGCTTTCTAATTTTTTGAGTTGCATGCCCAATTCATTAATCTCTGCCCTTCTTAATTTGTTAATATATGCACTCAAGGATATAAATTTTCCACTGAGTATTGCCTTGGCTGCATCCCACAGAGTTTGGTAGGATGTCTCATCATTGTCATTTTCTTCAATGAAATTGTTGATTGTTTCTATGATTCCTTCTTTGACAAATTGGTTTTGGAGAATCATATTATTTAATTTCTAATTAGTTTTTGATTTGCCTGTCCAGGTACTGGAAAATCCTGGGGGAAGGTTGCAATGTAACACTTGACTTTTGACCAATGGGGACTTTTGCAACTTTATACTAAAGTATTGACTATCTGAGATCTACATCAATGACATCCATTACATATCATCACACACCTTTTATTATCCCTACTAGATTGTAAGTTACCTGAAAGCAAGGACTAACCTTTATTCATCTTCTGGCCTTCACAATGCCCAGCACAACACATATACATACAGTTGCAGTTTGGTAAATGACTGACTTATGAATGATTATTCATGGCTTTTGATACAAGCAGATATGTTTTTATTAGAGTTCCCATACATGTTTATTTCCAAGGGTGCCTGCCTACTTACTGTTGAACAACAATAGCAACAACAATGACAGACAACAGCATGACTCAATGGCTCACAGGAAGACCTGAGTTCAAATCCTTCTGTAGATACTTTCTAGCTTTGTGATCCTGGGCAAGTCCCTTAACCACTCTGTCACAATTTCTTCATCTGGAAAATTAACACAATAATAATATCTACCTCACAGGGTTGTTGTGAGGAGCAAATGAGTCTTAAACAAGTCTTAAAGTGCTACATAAATGGTAGTTATTATTATTACTAGTGACATCTGCAACCAAACACCATGAAATGTGAAAATCTGGGGCAGTTCAAGATGTTTCATGATGGAGTTGTGTCACTGGTCCAGTATTTTTAGTTGGTTCCCTTTAGTTGAGAGGTTCTTTACCTTTTGTCTGGCAATCTGGCAAAGCCCATGAACCTCTTCACAGAATAATGGTTTTAAGGGCATAATATAAAATACATAGAATCACAAAAGCAATTGTTGAAATAAAATTATTAAGGTTTATATTTAAGCCAAGTTCATGGACTATAATTTAAGAATTCCTGCTTTAAAACTACTTAATACTTTCCCCCATATATTTTCAGGGACCTTTATGAATTTAAAACTAGTTTGGAAAAGAAAGCATGTAAGTGGGAAGGAGAACAGAGGAAATCAAGAAAGCATGAAGAGACAGATTGAAACAGAATCTTTAAGAAGGACTTCCATCCACACAAACAGCTGGGTGTTTCTGACTGGCTGAAGATCAACCGGCAAAAGACTGCTCAACAGTTTTGTGAAATAATTCCATTAGTCAGAAAATTCTGTTATTCTAGAGGCTAAACCAACAGAGAAGATGACAGAAACAGCCTACTGCTCCTGTCTCCTGTGGGGAGCTCAAGTCAATCTGAACATTAAGAAGCTACAGGTCCCACCAAGAAGTCAATATCATAACTTTGTAAATTGTAATATAAGTTGTAATATAATCTAAAACTCACTCCGCTAGAAATAGTTTTCAATATCTGAGAAAGAGCTTATTGTTTTAATCTAACTAGTTGTATAAGATTGCACAAATGATAGGATTACATAATTTTTTCGTGTATTTTCCACATTTCAGACTTATAGCCTATTATTAGTATGACCCAAATTATGTTGTCATTTAAATGACTCCATATCCATTTCAGAATGAATCATTTGTGTGGTTGTTAAATGCTTTCTGTCATTGTTTTCTTTAATTCAATGTCCTTGTGCAGAAAAAAAAAAGACCAATTTCTTCTGGTAATAGCAATTATAGGAAATATGAGTTCATGAAGCAATAGACATCTCCAGAAATAATATTCTATTGGGAAAATAAAGACTTTTTTTTCTGCCATAGCTTTTGTGCCTATGTATGTATGTATGTGTGTATGACTGTGAGTGTGTGCCCATACAAAGTCATTCTTGTTTGAATAGTATAATTATGAGTACATCTTTGTCCAAGCTTTATTATAGTTAGTACAGAACAATCAAAATACGGCACGGTTGCTGGTGTTCTTTTGATACTCACCCCAGTAGATGGATGAAACGGGTGTTTTTGTAGTTGGTCAGAGACTTTAGATAGAAGATATTTGTAAATTCAAAGACAATATGCTGTTGAGAGAAATTCTGAAGGAAAAGTAATTGGCATATTGAATCATATTATTAAATGTTAAATGCTAATTAATGAAATATTAAATATTGTAAATAATGTAAATTAGAAGCATTCTTATCATGAACCAAATTCTCTACTTTCACATAAGGCATTAAGATAATTATATAGATATAGATATAGATAAATTTACATGGAAGAATGGGAAATGATGGGGATCGGAAGTTAGAGAAAGTAGGTTCAACTTCAATTTTCACCCTTTCTAGTGGGTGATTTGCAGCAAATCACTAATTATTTTTAGGGTCTCTCTTTCCCAAACTGTGATTCTTTTAACTGATCTGAAAGTGAGTACCTTAATTGGTTGCTTGGCTGTTGTCCTTCATCCTTGTAGAAGAGCAAAATGATTTCACAGGTGCATAAATTGGATTTAGATGAAGCAGAGCTGTACTAAGTAATCAGCCTCACTCTCTCTTCCAGAATCATTGAAGTCCAGTGTCAAGACAAAAGTCAAGATGACCAGTGATGACTTAGGTTGCAGGGTTCTGTGGATGACCTTTTCTTTTTTAATGTCTAACCAGGCTTTACATGCTCATAGTGCCTGTTCTCACTACCTTCATGGCCATTGAAACAAATTATTCTCGTCCACTCCTTTTGTCAAGGGAATTGAATCTTCACGTGACTGGAGTAGATACTCCCCTGAGTCACCAATGGGTTTGAGACCTGGTGGTTACCCTCAACATGGTTTTAGGTCATCTGCTGAGATGGTTTTGCTGGGCTGTGGCATGCTACGTGGATGTGCATGCTACAGGCTCTTGGAGCCAAAAGTGCAAGCTGGGTGGCAGGTAGACAACAAAGAATGGTAGCAGTCCTGAAAAGGGTTCAGCAAGCCTTCATTCTAAAGGTATGAATCTTCTCCAAACACCTTGTACATGAAAAACATGCTTAAACAATAGTATTTTAATTACAATATAAATTTAGTAATTCACAAGATAGAAGTCATCAATATTAAAAAGTAAAGATGTATTTTGGAGAATACTTCAACTTTACACTGTAGGCATTTGAGAACCAGGAAGACATGACCATAAGGAGATGTAGGAAAAGACATAAAAAAGGCACATATCTGTTCAAGGTGTAAAACATGGGATTGCTATGTGAAGGGATACTTTTTAATATCACTTTGTTTAAATGCATACATTTTAGTGTTTAAAAATGTTCTCCATTTTGCATAAAAATTAACCATTGTATATTTTCACATTAGAGTGAAAACTCAGACTAGACCTTTGAGTTTATCAAACACTAGGTTATTATGGTTATTTATTTCTGTATATTGGGTATGTAATCTATTCTGTTTTTTTTTGTAATTTATTCTGTTGGTCAACCATTCTATTTCTTACCCAGTACAAGATTATTTTGATAATTGCCAATTTGTAGCAGTTAGAGATCTGGACTACTAGACTACCTTCTTTCACTTTTTTCCATTAATTTCCTTTATATTCTTATTGTTCATAATTCTATACATTTGATATTCTAATTGTTCATATTTCCATATATTTCCTTAACATTCATATTTTTCTTCCAGATTAATTTTGTTTTGATTTTTCTAGCTCTATAAAATAATTCGTTGGTAGTTTGATTAGCATGGCACTGAAAAAGTAAGTTAATTTAAGTAGCATTTTCATTTTCATCATATTAACTTGACCTACCCATCTTGTTTGTGCTTCTCAAAACTATCATTGTTACAGACAAAGAAATTGAAGACCAGAGAAACTAAATTATTCCATTAAATACATTCAGGTACTAAACAGCAGAACTAAGACTTAAATTCATGTTTTCTAACTCCAATTTCATTGTTTTTACATATTCACTTCAAATTTATAATAAAAACAAAAACACAAGCATTTTGTTCCTATACTTTGAGGCCACATTCACTCATATCACACTTTATTCTCTGAAGAAAGTGAACTCTCACTTAGTTCAGTTCTTATATAACATTCATTCCTCTAACTTCATGTCTTAATTCAATATTATTGCTAGATTTGGTCCTGAACATCACTCCTTGCTCCTCAGGGTATCAGTGCTGGGATTGCTGAAAATCTGCAAAATAGGATGCTGGAAACTCACTATCCTGATTTTTTTTAAATTTAGAAGATTGTGGTCTCCAATTCCTTTACTTAAAATGGAAAAATAACAAATCCAGAGTCAAAGGTCTAAGGCCTATTATATGGGCCCACATATTGGCCTTAGAGAGGAAAAGGTTCAAGGGCTTGCTCCTTACAATAGGAATAGCCAAGAAGAATAGCAGAGGATGATTAAAGCTTTTTGCAGATTTTCTCCAGTTCAAGATACATAGTCAATTGAAAAAGGTTTCTAATCACGTGTTCAGCATACCAGTTATGGAACGTCCAAACGTACTCCACAGTCTCTACAAAGTCTTTTCATTACACATCATTACTGTTCTCTTCGAAGTAGGTTTCCTAACCTGTCCACTCCAGCAATGTCAGAGGTCCTCTACTATGTGTCTGTCCCTGTTACACTCTATCCTGAAGAATTTACTTTATTTGAAAAATTGTCAGGAGTACATTTTGAACAAATTTTCCATTTCCTTAGTAAAGAATAATTCTCTGGAGTCCTTGGAAGCCTAAGCATTGTCCATTCACTTGCTGCCTCTGGTGCTTTACAAGAAAGAATATAAAAAATGTGAATGGAGCATAATCATATTTAGTTCCACAAGTACTAGGAAGAATCACAATTATCCACAAATACCAAATGGTACATATTTATCAAAATAAAATTTCCCAGTGCTTACTAAAGATGACTATTTAGTTAATAAATCTATAAATCCCAATTTTAGTGCTTGAAGTGCTTGAAACAACTACCATTACCCCAAAGGCAATAAACAAATGTAAAAGACAAAGGAATTGGTTTCCTGTCTCAGAAGAAAATATAGTCCTTAGAGAGCTTTCCAGACAATGAAGATCTCTGTTAAAGGAATTTTGGAGGGGCAGTTATCCTCTCACCTTCAGGTAAGCAATCAACCGCCCTTGGTGAAAATTCTTCCATGATACCCTGACCATATGAGGCTATCCAACTAAAATGTGAGCAAAATTTTCAGTGTGTCCCCTTCTACACAAAGCATGAAAAATTTCTTTCTTAGGATCCATGTGCTATAGATAATCTTAGAGATCCAGGCAAATTTCCTTTGACTTCTTTGTTCAGAAGGCACTATAATAATTTCTTCCTACCATTGCAATAGTCCTATTAGGATTCCAAAGATATAAAATAACAGGACATAGAAGCTTGGGTAGAGAAAATAGCAAATGATATCAAATAAGATCCCAAGATATTCAAGGTCTCTCCTACACACACACACACACACACACACACACACAAAATTTGCCATTAATGATTGGCTAATTGGGATTTCCAAATATTCAGGTATTCCTTAATTTATGGGCTTGTGGAACATAGGCATCTCACAATAAGGCAAGCTGTCTATGTCTGTTTAATGCAAAAAATATAAAAATTCTCAAATAAGTCTTAGTTCTTTAGTGATGCAAGTTCCATTTTTTTATATTAGTCTCAACATAAATATTTATACAGAATTCAGTAATGCAGGAGGTATCAGCATTTAAATATTTAGTGAATCAACAAATGTAAAAGTTTATAGATGATACATCAAATGGCACTTTCTTGTAAGGAAAATAAAACTATAAAATTATTGTATAGTTATAGTCTAAAATAGAGAGAAATTTTGGATATTTTTCTTGACAAGTAAGAAATCAAGAAATAATGGGATGCCTTTTTGAGGAATGTTTATCACCCTGATGAGATGTTTACCTCCTTAATGAATATTTGCCAAATGCTTCCTGACCCCTAACCCTGAAACCCCCCCTTGCCAGGTGCTTCCCGACCACCTGTCCCTGACATTACCCTGATGATTATGTATGTACCAAGCCCCTTCCCCAAACATTTCTATATAAACCTTTGGGTGAAGAAGCCTTTGGGTCTGTTCAGGCATGCCTCTCTGCCTAGGGACCCTAGCATATTTGCTAGTAAAGAATGAGATTCTTCTTGCAAAAAACAAACAAACAAACAAACAAACAAACAAAAAAAGAAATAATGGGATGATGATGAAATGGAAGACAACCTGGGGCAACATAACTCTCATCCACCCCAAACAAGAAAAATGTTCCAAAAAATAACAATGAAAGGAAGAGGAAAACTGATATAACATGCCATAAGATAATTATGCCAGAAAAATTAACTGAAGAACAGCTCATTGGTTTATAGTTTCTGATGTTCACTTATCTGTCATATGTTACATACAAGTGCCATGTTGATCTGTGAAAGTTTCCTGATCCCCTGAGTTACTGTGGTTTTTGGAATTTATTTTTAGAGTTAGTCTCTGGCAATATTTTAAGGAGTATCTTAGTTTAGGAAAGGGGATTAAAGTTCACACATCAAATCTGCTATAAAGTTCAAGATCCAGAAATGGTTAGGAGTATAAAGGAGTAAGCTACTTGAAGAAGAGGACCAGAGAGGAGGGAAAGAATCAGAAGCATGGTCCTGGTTACAAATATTAAATACCATATAGATGGAAACAAATAGCCAGCAGGAGTGAGACAGAGGCACAGAACAGTCCCAGTTGTAATAGTTTCTCAATATATCTTTTTAAGCAATGTTCTTGGGCACCCTAAACTGTTTCCTGATCTATACTTTGGGTCAAGCTGAAGGTCTGAAGAAAATCAGTCACAAAGAGAAGGGTGGAGAGGAAAACAAGTGGAACTGTTAAAAGTGGAAGACTAGACATAGAACAATGACCTCTCAGAGTACTCCTGAATTATTTTCTCAGCTAGTCACTATTATTTCTTGAGAGCTACAGATCAGTTCAAGCCAGTGGTCCAAGAGAGAAGAGAACAGACTGCAGGAGCTGGCAGGAACACAAAAAGCACTGGGCCTAAAGAAAAGAAAAGTCATAGTGTGAAGCACTTTTTACAACCAGAACAGGAAAAAAAAACATCATGGGATGAAGACAGATAAAAGCTAACTGCGGAGAAGAAATGAACAAACATTCTGAGAAAAATCTATCTCGATGAACAAATACTTCAAACAATTAAATAAAGAGGGAAGTGGAAAATATTCAAACAAGGCCTTCATGGCCCTCTGAAATAGAAATTGAGTTGCTCTAAAACATTCATAATCATTCAGAAGAGTTATCAAAGAGATAAGAAAAGTATTAAGAAATAAAAAGAAAAATTAGAACTCAAAGAATAAATCATGAAGTTTAACATGAATAGATAACTTAGAACAAAACCCAAAGATGATCAAGGTAATTAACATGAAACTGATCAAATACAAGAAAGCTAAAGACTTTTAGATAACAATGAAATATTAAGAAATGAAATGTTTATGCTGATGTGCCTAAGACAAAACCAGACTATGAATGCATAATGGTGTGTGTGTGTGTGTGTGTGTGTGTGTGTGTGTGTGTGTGTGATGTTTGATTTCCTTTACAAAAGAGAAAGAAATTACACACTTTCCAAGACATTGAGAAAAGAATGTCGATTCACTATTTAACCAATGAGTCAAAAGATATGTGAAGAAATCAGAAGGAGAGTCAAAGGAAGAAGTGAATTCATATTTAAAGGAAAGTTCTCACTCACTGTTAAATGAATCTTAGATGTGTGACAGCAGAAGAAATCTCTTTGGGCAGGGAAAAAGACAGTGGGATAGGGGATCTCGTTCTGTTTAAGATTTGAGATGAGAGGTGAATGAGAGGCTTTCAATTTCTTTCCTAAAGACTTAGGGTGGTAAGAGTGGGTGGGAACATATTACAGATGGAAGAGTGGGAGTTGGGTCCTACTAGAAGAAGAGGAATGCTCGAGGAGCTTTATGAAGTACTCCCACAGAAATGGGGTAAGTGAGTCAGTAATCTTTAAAAAAAAATGTTTTTTTGGCAACAAGGTCACATGCCTTCTTACTAACCCTTAGAAGGAGTGATAGGCAGTGACTTGGACCCCCAGGTCCCAAAGAGGGTTAAACAGTCAGAGTCTTAAAGTAAGGAAGAATTGGGCCCCTAAGATTTGTGTTTATAGCACTTTGCATAACACCCCATTGACAAGACTGAAAATTAATATTAAAAAAATAGATTCTAGGATACTCCAGAAGGAGAAAACAGTGGAATAAGAATTATATTTCTCGGAAAGTTTTGCAAATTAAAGAAATAGAAGAGCTGAAATGGGGGCAAAGAGAATTAGGTTTGTTTTAAGAACATAATTTTGTAAAACTTAAAGCACCTGGAGCTTTTATGAATTATTAGTGAATGTTTTATTTGATATTTTTAATCTGTATTCATTAGGGAAACTATAATTTTATAATTCACTAGGAAAGTCTATAATTTTGTTTTTCAGTGTCAAATTTTCCATTTTTAACAACTAACATGGAATTTACTTCATAAAAGACAACATTCTGTCATTCACTATGTGAATTATACAGAGTATTTGTTCTTTAAATTTCCATCAATTAAACTGTTACAAGAACTTAATATAGTCTGGGTCTATGTTTATTTCTTCAGACTCCATTTTCATTACTGATTATTTCTTTCAGTAGATCAGGATTAACTTTCCCCAAATGTGAGCCACAAGCTTATTATAATTTTTTCTCTCCAAGTTGCTAGTAATCTTGATCTTTGATCCTACAGTTCAACAGTTTGTACATAGATAGCTGATTCAAAAATAACTCAAATATCATTGATAAGTTGTTTCTTCTGTTAAAGTAGAATTAATTTTTATTTTTGTGAATTATTTAATATTCATATCGAGTCTTCTATTTCCTTGAAGGAAAAAATCATGAAATATAAGTGAGGGGAGGCTTTTGAGTAGTCTTAAAAAATCTGTGGCTTCATTCATTTCTTATTACTGATGAATGATTTCCAGTGTATTTCTTGTCATCCTATTCTAGTCCCATATATTCAGTGACATCATAAGATATCAAAACACATTCTTATTTAAAATTTTTTAAAGTTTTTAAACTATTTATGTATTTTTATTAATCTATTTCCCCACTAACAATAGTATAAGCAAATCAAAATGAAATTTAATACTTTTTATATAAAAGAAAACATATTTTATATATGATTATATAATAAATATTTCACATTTATATAAAATAAATATATTTACATAATGTTATTTATAGTAACCTTGTATATAGTATAATATTTTGAAATATTTCATATATAAAATATATTTATGTAATCCAGCAAAACAAATTCTCACATTAATCATATCAGAAAAAAACATCTCTTTCTGTATTGTAATTTCATTACCTTTCTGTTAGGAGATGGTATGTGTCATCTTCATTCTTTTAGATTTGTGTTATATCATTGCATTGATTGGAGTTCTAAAGTTTTTTGTATTTGTTTTTCCCTTATAATTTTGTTATCATTATATAAAATATTCTCCTAACTCTATCCACTTTGGTCTTCATCAGTTCATAAAGATTTTTCTAGTTTTCCCCCAAATTGCCCATGCTATCATTTCTTAAAAATAATAATATTCCATTATACCCATAAACTGTAAGAGTGGTATAGTTGGGTCAAAAGCTATCCACAATTTGATCACTTTCTAGGTATAATTCCAAATTTTCTTTCAGAATGGCTTGGCCAATTCATAGTTCCATCAACAGCCTACTGGTGAACTTGTTCTGCCATAGGCTCTCTAAGATGATTTTCTTCTCTTGTCATAATTGGCAATCTGATTAGTATGGTATAGAACCCCAAATTTTCTTTAATTAGATATTTATATAATTACTATTGTTTTAGAGCATTTAAAATATGATCTTTGATATATATACACAGACACATATATTGGTGTATATATACATATACATGTGAATATATATATATATATATATATATATGTATATATATGAACTTCACTAAAAGGAATTTTTGAAAAAATTTTCCTGTATATTTCCCTTCTGATTTTTACTATGATAGTCAATGATTAATAGTAAATAATCATTTATTAATTATGTAGTATGTGCCACGCACTATTTTAAACACAGGAGATACAAAAAGAGACAAAAATCAGTCCTTGTCTTCAAGGAGCTATCAATATTGTTTGATTTATTTGTGTAAAAACTTTTGCTTTTTGTATAATTAAAATCTTCCATTTTATTTTATATAAACCTATTACTTATTTAGTTATGAACTCTGACTCCAAAGGCTCAAAAGATAATTTTTTTTGCTTTTCTAATTTGTTTTTTTATGTGACTTTTCTTGTATAATTTATTGGGATGTTTTCTAAGTATATGGTGTGAGATGTTGGTCTAAGTACAATTTCTGCCAGATTGCTGTTGATTTTTCTCAAATAGTCAATCCTTTTCCCAGGAACTAAGGTCTTTGGGTTTATTCAACCCTTTGTTGCTTCATTTATTTGCTTCTTTAAGTTGTGTACCTAATTTGTCCCAGTGATTAACATTTTTCTTTTCTTTTCTTTTCTTTTCTTTTCTTTTCTTTTCTTTTCTTTTCTTTTCTTTTCTTTTCTTTCCAAATCAGCAGCACATCATTTTAATGATTACCTCAGTATTGTTCATTTTGAGATCTGGTATTGATATCCATGTTCCCATTTTTAAAATGATTACACTGGAAATTCTTGAGTTTTTCTTAATATAAATTTTGCTCTTATTTTTCTAACCATATAAAATATTCTTTTGGAAACTTATAGTATTTGAAAAATTAATTTGGGTAGCAATGCATTTTTATCATATTGGGTTGAGCAACCCATGAGCAAAGGTCTGGATTTTGCAAAAAATTGTTCATACTTAATATCTGTATAGTTCCTGGGTGAATTTTGCTGAGTTTTTTGGTTCTATAAAGTAATGCAAATGATTTAAGTGAATTGATCTTACATCCTAAAATGTTGAAGTTTTTTAATTCAGTTTTAATAGACTTAGTTTTTTTCTGGAGAAAATTTCTACTTCACTTGAGCCAGATATTAGTACAAAAACTGCAATGATTTTCACTGTGGTCTTTTAGCAAGTAAATATAAACACTGAAATACATAATTAAATCTGTCATGAAATGCTGTTTCTTATTGCCTTTGGTTGCACATGAAAAAACAACTCCACCAATTCTTTTATTTACTCTATAAGAATTTGTACCTATCTGTTCATTTTGTTACTGTTTCCTTCTTTCTTCTGGTTTTATTCATAGCAAGGATGTCATGACTGAAACAGTTCAGTTTTTTGTTACTTATTGGTCACAGACCATATTTAGAGCACTAGCAAGTTAAAGTTTACAGATTGTCTAAAAAAACCCCACAATTCTTGCTTTCTCTTCCTTATTTTCTGTTACTTGGGCAACTGTGGAAATGAAATGGGCCTGCACAGAACTGAGGTCATTTTGTATTACTCTTTATTTCACAAGTCGTCATGGCTAAAGAATTCACTAACAAGTGGCCAGCTTCCTGGCAGTAAATTTTTCTTTAATTAAATAGGTTTTTTTTCCCCCAAAGACAGACTTGATCAGTTACCTTAACTGTATTTCAATTCTTTCCACCATGGTAAAACATGCCATTGCTTACACTCTGTTGACAATCTTATATGACTCTGAACCACTCTATGTTATATTAAAACATTTTGTATGTTTGCCATGGATACATTTTGACTATTTTGCCTATCATCAAAATACTAATTTTTAAATTCATTCCCTAATTTGGTTGCTTTTATTTTACTTAAAAATACTTATTATGTACCTGATTTTATGACCTTAACAATAAGTAGTAACTGGCTTAAGGCATGTTTTTATTTTTGATTAAAATACTACATAAAAATTATAATTTGATTTATTTGGAGCTGCCATACCCTCTTTAGCTGATCCCTGCTTCTAGGGGGCAATTTTAAATAGAAGTAATTTTTAATTGGTCATGGATATGTGTGTATTTTTATATATACATATTAATACATATAGATAAATAATTTTTTATCAGGGGCATGAAGGCCTTTACTAGTAGGTAAAGGAAATGATTAATGTCTTTTCTCTTCAGACCTGAAAGAAAAGAGTAGTGAGTGCTATTTTCATTCAGAACATAGTCAACCAGATACTTATAAAAACTTAATTGCCTAAAGGGAATTTTTTTACTATGGCGTCATGTTTTTTATCACTTATATGCATAATATTATATCTAGTACATATTATACACATACACACATATATACACACATTTTAATTAAGTATCTACTATGTGCCAGTCACTGTGCTAAGAACTGGAAATGTAAAAAAAGGGGCAAACAACAGTCTTTGTCCTCAGGAGTTTATGGGCGATAGAGCATTCAAACAAATACATACAAAGCAAGCTATGTTCTAGGATAAAAAGGAAATAGTTAATAAAGGCCTAGAATTAAGACAGATTGGAAAAAGCTTCCTATTAAATATGAAATTTTAGATGGGTTTAAAAAAAAGCCAAGGAAGTCAGTAGTTGAATTCTAAAGTGATAGCATTCCAGGAGTGAGGATCACACCCATACCTATACCCATATACAGGTACCATTTTGTTATAAGCTACAACCATTCTTATTTATAATAACTCTTGTTTGGCAACCCCCCCCCATTAGCTATTTTGCTTGAGATCTCTATAACTATATAAAAATCAGAAAAATTTCAAGGTACTTTAATATAATGGAGATGAGATAGGTCTCCATTTGGAATTAGAGGACATGGATTTGAATTATTGTCACTTACTACCTCCATGATCTTGGTTAAGTAACTAAATTTTTCTAGGTCTCATTTTCCTCATCTATAAAATGAAATCCTTGGTTTCTTAGAAGAATCTTAAAGGTCCCTTCCACCTGCAAATCTATGATCCTACAAAAGATAAAAGGCATTTGTCACAATATCCTTTTATGCTCTCTTCTTCTTTCTGATACTTCTTAAAACTGAATCTTCCCAACTTTTTATTGAGTAAATTTTGGTTATTGTTGTTCAAAGTGAGTTGCCAAATATGAAATTGAAGTTCAGTGCTAAGCACTGATAAAATATCATTTATTTTTACGATATCTCTTTCTTATAGACATTTCAAAATCATCCTTCCAAAAATATCCAGATTTCTTTAAGGACACTGAGAAGTGCCCGAGTTGGTGCTGTAAAATAAACAGATGGCTTAAAGGAACAAAGGACTGTAGGAACAAAATATTTGTAGTGACAATGAGAATGTAATATGAGAACCAACAGGATGGTTTTTGTTATAGTCAAATTTTCTATAGCATCTTTCCTGAGTTGTGATTTATTTGGCCTTGTTGCTTTGTTTCCTTCAGCATTTCACAAATCCACCACTAAAAAAACCCCTCAAATCAAGAACTTGTTTGGATACAGTTCTGATGAATTTTGGCAGAGAAAGTAATTGGAATCCTAGATAAAACTAAAGGTGGTGTATAACCCTTAAATTCTTTATTAACCTGGCTGGTTGAGGAGTCACTATATTAGTAGTTCAAATAAATTCCAGGGAGCTCAAACCTATCCACTTATTTCCTGTCAAATTACTCAAGAGGAACAACAGGAGCACTCTTTACTTCATCTTAATATGTACCCTGCTAGTGAGGTGGTATTTTCTTTCCTAGGCCCCACTGAGTGTGCCTGGAAATCAGAACTGGTACCCAATGGAATCCTGTCCCACCCAGACCTAACCCCATCCTTCATGCCCATGTCCTCTTATATTTTTCTCTTTCTACCAAGGCATTGATTCCCCAGTCCTACTCCTAACAGAAGGAACCACAAATATCCCTTCTACTTTGACCCTCAATTTTGATCCTTATTCCTAAAAGTGGTACTCTTATGGGGTAGACCCACTAATGCACCCTAAGGATTTCTAGGTCTTGCTTCCCTGTTGCCAAACTCTCAGGACCATCCATCTTCAGATGAATTCACCTAAACAGTATTGTTTTTCTTATTTGGGGTATGAGCTCCCATTAAGCAGATTATCTTCTTCTCTATTTGATTCCCAATCATTGAGCACAATGCTTTTCAAATCTTAAATGCTTAATGAATGCTTTTTCTATTTCAAGCTTTTTCATTTCTTCCTTGTACCATTCACTCACTTTCTACTTGATTCATGTAGAGCCACATGACCTGGCATGGATTAAATCCAGTGTTAAATCCTGAAGTGGTTGGGCATCAGTGATCCCAAATTCCATGTCACTGAAAATCACAGGAAACTAAAAAGTACCCAAGAGGGATGATTTCATTTTGCTAAATATTTGAAGTAGTACAAATTTTGTCATAAACGATGGAGAGAGGAATTATTTGGAAGTAGGAAGAACTCAAGTTCAGGATTTGCCTCTAACAAACACTAGTTTTGTGACTAAGGTCAAGTGACAACTTTTTAGTGCTTCAGACAATGCCCTGCATTGATTGGGACACCATGAGTTCTCCTATACCAGGGAAATCACCTAACAATTATTTATTAACTATCCTTCACAAAGTAATATGCAGCATGTTATGGTAGATAGAAAGTGATCCTGGACAAATTAACTTCTCAGTGCCTCAGACAACTCTCCTACAAACTGCAGTATGGTTGCTGCAAAATCTATCCTCCTTCCCCCTTTGCAGTCTTCCTATATTATACTTCTCCCAACTGATGCTATGTTTTTACTATATTGATTTATTTGCTCTTCCTTCTATATGATACTTCATCTCTCATCTCTATTCTTTTGCATAGACTATCTATCCTGCATACTTGGAATGTTCTTCTTCACTACCTTTGTAATGCTGTACGGAAAAGTTATGTGCATCATATATTCTCCTTATTACATCAAGAGAAAGACCCCAAGGACATTTGGTTGACTCTCTGTGGTGAAATGATGAGAAAACAAGCATAAGACTTGCACAGAATAGGCAGATGTGGATAAGTTGTGAACAATATTGCTGGAGGGAACATTGATTAGGTCACAGATTTAGTGTAATATTCTCATTTTAAAAAGCTGGTTTGCTTAGATCAGGGGTCGGCAACCTTTTTGGCCATGAGAGCCATAAACGCCACATTTTTTAAAATGTAATTTCATGAGAGCCGTACAGTGCTCACAGTGTGCGTTCCTGTAATGGTTCCTGAAAAAAAATTGACTTTATGGCTCCTGCAGAAAGAGCCATATCTGGCACTCAAAAGAGCCAGATATGGCTTGAGAGCCATACGTTGCAGACCCCTGGCTTAGATGAATGCTATAGTATAGTTTATGGGAGAAAAGATAAAAAATCCTTATACCCAGAAGGATTTTAGGAAAGGAGAACAGACATGGGTCAAACATCCAGAAAAGTGTTGATGTCTAGTCTCTGTTGAATTTGAAGATTCAGAAAAGGAAAAAAACAAAACAAAACAAAAGGTCGAAGGAGAGCACAAATTGATGGGAGCTGGAAACTAGATTTAGAGGACACAAAAGGAGAAAAGGGTATCAAAGAGAAGGGGGTGAATGCTAGTGAAAAAATGCACACAGAGAAAGGAAGAGAAGAGAAATTTCAAAAGACCAACACTAAACCAATCTGATACTGGGAAATTGAAATGTGAACTCCTGAGACTTAGCTCCTTACCTGAGACATTGCTGTATTTAAATAAAGTATTTGTTTTGGAACAGTTTGATGCCTCCCCAGGATAACTGAGACCAAGTTTCCTTGAAATTTCTATTAAAATGCAAAGCCTCTACTCCTACAACCAAGACTATTGATCTATATTATGCAGCCAAAAGCCTTTTCATATCAGATTCTAATCCAGTCAGAATTTATTCAACTGCTTGCCATGTCCCAAGGAAATTCTATTCAAGTAAATATGAATAGGAGTCACTACTAAGTCGAACTGAATACCAAATGTGTATCCAGACTGTGAACATAACATTATGTTAGTATTTTAGGTAGAATTTAAAAATGGATACTGTGATATTAAGACAAACAATAACCCAATTTCTTCACACTCTAGATGTTTTACATCTTGCAATCTCTATTTTGTAAATGGAGAAGTGGATAAAGAGATAATATTTAAGGTCACTGAAGTTAGTCGGAAAGTGGTCTAACTAATGATGGAATCTAGGATTCAGAATTATGTATTCCTTAGCCACTAGAGATCCCTTTCTGTTTCTATATTATGTAAAATAGATGTGCATTGAATCTGATAGTAGAACACGGGCTATAGAAAACTTGAATTTGGGTCTGCTCTGTCAGTCTCTGATTTTACATGAGTAACTGAAATTTTCATGATTGACTTCTATTTCTCAGTTCTTTTAAAGGACTTAATACATCTTGATGTGGTAGAAGGAACACCGAATTTATAGTCAGGTACTGCGTTAAAATTCTGGCTGTGCTACATATTAGCTATGTGGCAACAGGACAATCACTGCTTTTTTGTGAGTCTCATTTTTCTTATCTATAAAATGAGAGGATTGGCTATAATCCCTTCCCCTATAGATCCTATGAATCCTAGGTTACTATGTGAGAATGTAATAGCTCCTTTCTTTGAAAATGATTTGACTATAAGATGACTGCTGAATGCGAAATAATTTTAAAAATAAAGTGCACCAAACTTTACTTTACTTTAGTCATTCCTTGCTGGGACCTAATATCTGAGATATTCAATTAAATTTGTTCATGATGGTAAGAAAATATTTCATTTTGACTGTGAAATAATTCAATAAATGTTCCTTAAAAACATATATATCCAATAGTACAAGGATTTTGGTACTTCTGTGACATTATGTACATTTTTGCATTCAGGTCATTTGTTCATATATCATGGATCCTATAACTTCATTATGATAGACAGCCTCTATAGCATCCCTTACAACCTTGGCCTTTGTTATTTGTTCAGCAGCTACCACAGACAGTTCCTCATAAATCCATTTACTATTTCAGCTTTGACCTTTTCTGTTCTACATGATATGCTCTTCTGTCACCATTGGGACTAAGAATGAGATGACTCAAACTGAGGAATTTTTATGTAGAGGGCAGAAAACGAGAACTTCATATGACTCCCTTTGGTTCTACAGTGCAACCAGTAAGGTGATGCAATGGAATAAGGCCTACATTGGAAGCCAGTAGGCAACTATCTATGTGGTCTTTGGCAAGCAGCTTCATCTCTTTAAATGACAGTTTCTCAGATTCCTATGTTTACATAACTCGGACCTTCTCTTCATTATTTATTACTATTTATGGGTTTACTGATCCCTGGGAATTTAATTTTGTGACTGCTGTTCAGTTGTTTTATTCACGTCTAACTCTTCATGACCCCTTTTAAGATTTTCTCAGCAAAGATATTGCAGTGGTTGGCCATTTCCTTCTTTAACTCATTTTATAGATGAGGAACTGAGGCAAAAAGTGGTAAATGTCTTGGCAAGGATCACACATTTAGTAAATGTCTGAGACTGGATTTGAATTTAGTTTTTCCCAACTCCAGACCTGGTGTTCTATTCACCACACTGTCTTGCTGTCCTTCTTCCATTTGCAAATCAAAAAACTAGAAAAAGAACAAATTAAAAATCCCCAGATAAAAACTAAATTAGAGATCTTAAAAATTAAAGGAGAAATTAATATAATTGAAAGTAAAAGAACTATTGAATTAATAAATAAAACTAGAAGCTGGTATTTTGATAAAACAAATAAAATTGACAAAGTACTGGTCAATCTAATAAAAAAGGAAAGAAGAAAACAAATTAACAGTATCAAAGAAGAAAAGGGAGACCTCACCTCTACTGAAGAGGAAATTAAGGTAATCATTAAAAATACTTTGCCTAATTATGCAGCAATAAACTTAGCAATCTAGGTGATATAGATGAATATTTACAAAAATATAAATTGCCTAGATTAACAGCAGAAGAAATAGAATACTTAAATAATCCAATATCAGAAAAAGAAATTGAGCAAACCAAAAAAGAAAAAATCCTCAGGACCAGATGGATTCACAAGTGAATTCTATCAAACATTCAAAGAACAACTAATCCCAATACTATATAAACTATTTTACATAATAAGTAAAGAAGGAGTTCTACCAAATTCCTTTTATGACACAAATATGGTACTTTTACCAAAGCCAGGTAGATCAAAAACAGAAAGAAAACTACAGACCAATCTCCTTAATGAATATAGATGCAAAAATCTTAAATAGAATACTAGCAAAACGACTCCAGCAAATGATCACGAGGGTTATTCACTATGATAAGGTAGGATTCATACCAGGAATGCAAGGATATTTCAATATTAGGAAAACCATCCACATAATTGACCATATCAACAAGCAAACCAACAAAAATCACATCATTATCTCTATAGTAGAAATAAATTATTCAGATTCATAAAGTTGATTGGAAAGTGAGAAAGCCTCAATTTGGATCCAGTTTCTCTGGTTTCCAATCAAGTATTTTTTCCACATTGCCCCACATTGCCTTTTCAAATGTTTTGCTGATAATTTTTACATCCCAAACATTTTTCATTGGCTGCCACCCAAAAACCTTCCCTTGAAACAAATACATATTTATACAAAAAAACTAGCTCTTTAGCTAAATTTGGCAATGCATATCTCTTTCCACACTTGTAGTCCATGACCATTTTATTGAAATATGGGAACATACTGCACCAAATAAGGCATAATGGATAACTTGCTGAACTTGAAATTAGAATATCTGAATTCAAATCCTGCCTCAGACACTTAGTAACTTGCTTGAGCAAGCAATTAACATATCAAACCTTCAGTTTCTTCATTTATAAAATGGAAATGATAACAACAACTATCTTAGAATTGTTGGGTGGATAATATACAACAAAATACGTAAAACACTTTGTCGGCTTGAAAAACCTATATAAATCTTAACTGTAACCACTACTCTGCAGAAGTCATAATTAGTCAATCAGCATTTATTAAACTACTATGTTCTAGGAAGTAAGCAGCCCTCTCTGATGGGGAAGACAACATACAAACAATGATGTATTGAAGGAGAGAAAAATTTATATTCCCAGGGAATCAGGAAGCTTGTAGGCTTCCCCGGGGATCCTTGAAGGCTCAGACTCAGTTAAATTTATAACAGTAGGAAATGCTTCCACTGATAAAATAGGAATGTACCCTATACTGTAAAAATGCTTGCTTGCATCTGCCAAAGCCTATAAGGAGATATACATGTATGACTTTGTTTAAATCTACCAAATCCCTTCCTTTGGTGTAGCCACCAAAGGAAGATTTCCTGTCATCTGTACTTCTATAAAATCTGCACCTACCCTTTGTTTGGCATGATCCTCACTTAGGAGGTACCCTGGCCAGTAACATAAAGGTTCCAATAATTCTAACTGTCTGGACGTTGTTCCATTTCAGTATAAACAAGTTACTATGATAAAGCCTTTTTAAAAATTAAAAATTAATTCATTTATTACATTAAAACCCCCAGGTTTCTTTTCCTCCCCCCTCCCTGCACTAAACAAGGCATAATTTGACAAAAAGATAAATAAATGCACATATAAAATTATGTCTTGCTTATTTCTACTGGTCAGTTCTTTCTCTGGAAGTAGATAGACACAAGTCATTCTTCAAATAGTGTTTCTGTTGCTGTATATAATGGTATCTTTAGTTCTGCTCATTTCACTTCATAATTTCATGTAGGTCTTTCTCCCCTTCCCTTTTTTCTAAAATTAACTTACTCATCATTTCTTACAGTGCAGTAATATCCCATCACAATCATATGCCACAACTTGCTTAGCCATTATCCAATTGATGGGCATCCCCTCAATTTCCACTTCTTTGCCACCATAATGAGAACTACCATAAATATTTTAGAATATATAGTTCTTTTCCTCTGTTGTATTCCATTATATTATTGTGGTCATTGTACAAATAATTCTCTTGGTTCTTCTTCCTCCTTCCTATATCACTTCCTATAGGTCTTCTAAAAATGTTCAGACCTCTTCATATTTGTTCTTTCCTATGGCATGATAATTAATATTCCATGATATTCTTAATTTAGTTATTTTCTAGCTGCTGGTGATCTTCTTTCTTCTCAAACCTTTTGCTACCACAAAATTGATAGAAATGTTTTTACAAATGAGACCTTTTCCTCTGCCTTAAAATACCTCTTTGATGTATTTAGTTTGATATGTAGATGAGATGCTATCTTCCTCAATCATCTGATGAAGAAAATGAGAATCAAAGAGATTAAAAACTTTCTAGTTATACATATTCTATTATAAGTTCTTATTAACCTTTTAAATTTATAGTTTTAACATAGGGCTTGTTACTGAGAAGACTCTAAATAAGCATTTACTTAATCAATCAATCAGTTAATAAGCATTCATTAAGTACCTATTATATGTTCACTGTACTAAGGTATTCAATTGAATTGAAATAAGTGATTTGCCCAAGGCAGAAGCAGGGCTCAAGTGCAAATATTCAGATTCATAATTGTGTCTTTTAAAAACCCCAATATATTTTTATTGCCTTCCCTTTGTTTTTTTTTTATAATACATTTGCCTCTGAACACACCATCTCTGTTCCCCTACCTATTCAGCTATCCTTTGCAATTTTTTTTAATCTGCAAAATCAATTCACCACTTTGATTTCTTCTGACAGTGTCTTTAGTATTCCAAACCCTTGGTCCATCATATCTCCAATGAAAGGCCATCTTTTCAGAGCCAAGCTCAATCAATATAATTATGTAACATTTAGTTTAATTTTTTCCCATTTTTATTATTATAATCATTGTGTAGTAGTCACCGCACTAATTATTACTGCATTAATTCATATGTGTATTTTCACATTTTTTCCAAATTCCTCATATTTGCCATTCTTTATAGTGCAATAGCAAATTATATTCAGATTGTATTATTGTTCAGTTGTCACCCAGTTGATTTGGTTTATACTTCTTTGTGAAAACAAAAAGTGTTCCTTTGAATATTTTGCTATTTTAGGTATCTTTCTTTTTATGTCTTTGAAATCTTTGGAGTCTGCCAGCTGCGGACTCCAAGTCTCATATTCCTTCCATAAAATCACATTACCTCAAACTACACTAAATCATGTGTGGCAAGGGGTGAGGGGATTCAAGAGGAGAGAATTATGTCCCAAAGACTTAATTTGAAACTAAAATATCATGTAGACATTGAAGTTAGCCAGCATGGTCATGATATTCAATATCAAAAGCAGAGGAAATTTCTATATACCCCAAGTGAAATCAAAGGAATGATAAACATAAGGAAAATGAATATTTTTGCTTCAGGAAAGGCTCGTATATTTTAATTTATTTTTTAGTTCAGTTTTATTTTCAGTTGCAAATTCTCTCCCTACCCACGCCTCTTTCCCCATACATTGAGAAGGCAAGAAAATTAAAACCTATTTCCAATATGTATAGAAGTGCCAGATAAATTTCTGTATTAGACATGCACTAAGAAAAAAAGAAAGGAATAAAAAAATTGGCTCATACATTTTTAAACCAAAGTCATTTTTTGAAATGTACATTCCCCCACACCCCCATTCAGTTTTCTTAGCTACTTTGTGATTATAGACTTCTCTTGAGCCAGGGCTTATGGCCAGTTTTAGGTTCTGCTTGTGTTCCAGGAACCTATAAGCCCAGAGAGGAAAAAAAAATTCTACTCCCTTCCCTCTCATCATTCCTAAAAGCAGCCGAAGATGTTTTAGACAGCGCTTTACTAAGGTTGTTCTGTTTATAATGTCTGAATCCTGCTTCCAAATGATTCAAGAAAGGCCTTTAAAAAACATATGCTACACTTAGTGAAGAGAAAACAGTTTTAAGCTGAAGGAATGGAAGAAATGTTGGAAGGCTTGGTTCATGAGAGATAGCCTGTGTCACCAATTTAACGGCTCTGAAATATAGAAAGCATCTTTGTGTCCTATGATACAGTATTCTCGTCCTGGTGAAAAGAGTTAGTTTAGGCTTCATCTTCATCAAAGGCATTTTATCTGACACTGTCACATAGCAGCTTCCGTTTGGCCCATTATTCACATCATCATGAGTGCCCGCTATACAAAGAAGGCAATGATAGCACTTATTGGTCTGATTCGGTGCCCCTGGAGGGTTGACACCATGGGCCATTGCCATTCTTAAACTGTTCAACTTGACATTTATTTCTTAGGATAAAAAAGGGAACTGGTTCATCTTACAAATGGTTCTAATTTCACATCAGCCCTTTAGTGGTTTAGGTTACCCCTGGAGAGTCCTAATTAAGGGAAGGAAATAAGCTAATGCAAAAATATCAGCAAGAAAGCAATGAAATATCCAAATTAAGAGCAAAAGATCATGTGGTTCTACAACATAATCTATATTCTCTTGTGCCCTCTGTAGCAACATAGAACTGGTACTAGGGGTAAGTAAGGTTTGATGCTGCCTGGGATGCAATATATAGGAGGATATAAAGAAAGGCATATTGACTTATTATTTTTAAAATTAAGTTACATTATTAATTCAGCTAGTTCTGTTTTCTATGGCCCAGAGATTTCTTTTTGTGATAAGAATTCACATGGTACAGTGAAGGCTCAAAGCTTTTGGTGAAAAGTAGCATATAGGGGGTACAACATTTGAAACCAGGGGGTGTAACTCAAATATTCCTAAAGGCACATGGATGCCTTGTCTCTTGTCTGCTATCTTTCATGAAAGGACCCACTTAGCACATCTTTGTTTGTTTGTTTTTTTAATGAACCTGTGATTTCATTGGTATAGGGAGCTCTCTAAGAGGAAATCCATTTACCAGTGCATATTGGCTCTGTAGAGTGCTTGCTTAGAGATTTGACTTGGTCTCTGAGAGGTTAAATGACTTGCCCAAAGTCATGTAGTTATTGTAGTCTATTGGTAGGACTTTTTGATTCTGAGTCATGCTCTTCATTTGTTACACCATAATGTCTCCTGGGCATTATGTCAAGGCATGGTATCATATTCCTTTTTAAAATGGAAGATTATATTTAAAAAAGAAAACTTTATGATCAGGAAACACTTTACATGAATTATGTAATCTGATCACAAAATTCTGTTTCATAAGGGTACCATTCTTTGCTTATAGATACAGAAACTAGGGCTTAGAAAGATTGAACAACTTGCCTAAGGTTATAGATTCAGCAAGTGAGAGAGATAGGATAAATTCTTGGTCTTAATCAAAAGGCAGTGGTTTTTCTAGTATAATATGTTGATTATTGATACATCAATGACCTTTTTCTGTTTAATACTTTAAGGAGATGTGATTTCATTAGGGTCATCTCTATTTTTCCATCTATTGCCTCTCTACACACACAGATGCAGACTTCAACTCTCCTACTGCTTGGTAGACGGATTTTGAGAGTTCTGGCTGAAAAATGGTAGTCTGCTATCAATCTGGTGTTGTGCTACTTTGTACTTGGCTAGGCTGGTCTTTAGTTGGCTGACATTCATCTGATCATAGGGCCCATGAAGCCTTTCCATGTTGGGAAGACTTGCCAGTAATAGGTAGATGCTGATATAGCTTTAAACAATTATGCTGTGATTAGGTATCAGAAAATTACTTTAGTGAAGGGTTTTTCTGATACATCGCTGTGTCCGCTGATGGAATTAAAAGTTGATTGGCATTAGAAATGAGTTTTTTACACACACACACACACACACACACACACACACACACACACATCTCAGGACTTGTGGTAGAAAAGAACTTGAAAAATGGCAGATGCCCACTGATTAGGAAATGACTTGACTAAACAAGTTGTAGTACATGAATGTAATGAATTATCACTTAGCTCTGAGAAATTATGAAAATGATGAAAAAAGAGGAGCATGGGAAAGTATATGAATTGATGCAGAATTAAGTCAAACCAGGAAAACAATATATATAAGGACTACAATGGTAAATGGAAACACAAAAACAAAAGGACCAAAGATGAATGCAGTAAAGTATTGTGATCAGGCTTTTTCCTTAAAAAAAGAGATGGAACATAATACCATAAACATCCCTTCCCATTTCTATGCAGAGATAAGAACTATGAGTATGAAACACTGTATACATTACATTTTTTTCAATATGCTTATTGTTTTTCGAGTCTGTTTTTCCCCTTTCTTTTTATTCTTATGAGGTATGACTCTTGTGGAATGAAAGGAGGAATATATTGGGAAATGTAAATGAAGTAAAACTAAAATATATCAATAAAATTTACTTTAAAAATGAGGTTGGGGGGCAGCTGGGTAGCTCAGTGGATTGAGAGCCAGGCCTAGAGACAGGAGGTCTTAGGTTCAAATCTGGCCTCAGACACTTCCCAGCTGTGTGACCCTGGGCAAGTCACTTGACCCCCATTGCCTACCCTTACCAATCTTCCACCTATAAGTCAATACACAGAAGTTAAGGGTTTAAAGTTAAAAAAATGAGCTTGGCTTTAAAGTAACAATATGATGCTTAAGAGTCCTAATCTGGGAATCAGGACATTTGGGTTTGGGGTCTGAGTTTGATTGTAATTTGGTTGAGTCATTCCCCTTCTCCAAGTTTCAGTTTCTTCATCTATAAAATTATGAAATTGATTTATATGATTTTAATGGTCCTCATATTAAAGTCTTATGATGCTGTAACCTTTAAAGTTCTTTCCAACTTTAATAGTCTAGGAAATTGACAAAATAAAGCAAAAATAGCAATCTGCCACCCTATTGATATCTTGGAGAGCAAAAGGAACTAACAAACTATATCTATACTAGATATTCCTCAAAATAAATGTTAAATGAGACAGATGGTGACACACACAAAGAGTTAAAGACAGTAAATCAGGAACAGAGAAAATTGGTATTTTACTCTTTGAAACCCAAGCAGACCAGCTCCTAAAGAGGGCAATTTAATTTGAAAATGTTTGCTGCTGTTGTTCACAAACATATAAACATTTACTATGTTCCTCTTGGTGCTTGCTAACAGTGTTGTCCATGGAAAATATTTTTTTGCACCAGTGAGAGAGGAAAATCATATTTATATCAGCTTTCACATGACTTCTCATTATTGGAAAGGCCTTATAGATGGACTTCATGTATCAAATTATATTTTTGTTTTAAAAAAAGACTAAAGGGGGCCTTCAAAGAAAGTAAAAGGATAATTTTGGAGTTAGCTTGATGGTAATAGTGCAGTGATTCCCAAAGTGGGCACCACCGCCCCCTGGTGGGTGCTACAGTGATCCAGCGGAGCAGTGATGGCCACAGGTGCATTTATCTTTCCTATTAATTGCTATTAAAATTTTTAAAAATTAATTTCCAAGGTGCTAAGTAATATTTTTCTGGAAGGGGTGGTAGTCCAAAAAAGTTTGGGAACCACTGGATAGTAGATAGAGTACTGGACCTTGAGTCAGGAAGGATAGAATTAAAAAATGACCTCAGATACTTACTAGCTATATAAATGTAGAAGGGTCACTAATTTTTGTTTGCTTCACTTTCCCCAACTGGACATAATAATAGCACTTATTTCACAGAGTTGTTGTGAGGAAGGAAGCTGAATTTAGTAGGGGAAACTGCTTCAAATGAAAATAATCTTAAAAAAAAACAAATAACTAAACTCTTTGGTGAATCAAGAGAATTCTTGATCCTTCTTTTCCATTAGCAGCTCTTCTTGGTTTTCATTCCATCATGCCTCTTCCAGGATAAGCTGACCACTAGCTTATCTGTAGTAATGAATCTCATTACAATGTAGATTAAGTTTTTGATTGTTGTGGTTCAGTCATTTTTCAATTGGGCCTGACTTCTTGTGATTCCATTTGTGGTTTCCTTGGCAGGGATACTGGAGTGGTTTGTCTCTTCTTTCTCATTGAGCAAATTCAAATGAGTAAACTGAGGAAAACAGGATCTTGTCTAGAATCACACAGATAGTGTCTGAAGCCAGATTTGAATTCAGGAAGATGTCTCCCTGACTCCATGCCCTGTATTCATTCTACCCACTGTGTCAACTAGGTTCCCTAAGTTTTTTATATGTTACAACTTCTCAGCAACCTCAGTTGTCTCTCCCCTCTGACTGGAGTGGCAGAACATGGAGCAATAAACTCCTCTCCCCTAAAGTCTTCCTTTAGAGAGGCTCAGGACTTTCAAACTAACTGTCTATTTTTCAATAATGGCTCTACCTGGTTTCTTTTCCACGACACTATAAAACCCTTCATGCCTATTCCCTGTCCCCCTGCCCCAGTTTTTAGCTTCCTTTTTTATACTGATTACCCCATAAAATTCTAAGTTAGGTAAGGACATAGAGACAGTCTTAATGTTTCTTTTTTGTAGCCCCAGAGTTTATCAAATGTGTGACACATGGGGGCAGCTGGTTAGCTCAGTGGATTGAGAGCCAGGCCTAGAGATGGGAGGTCCTAGGTTCAAATCTGGCCTCAGACACTTCCCAGCTGTGTGATCCTGGGAAAGTCACTTGACCCCAATTGCCTACAAAAAATGTGTGACACATAATGGGCACTTAATAAATATTTGCTGAATTGAATAGAATAAGGGACTCAGCATGCAACATTTATAACTTTGAAACCCAGGGTAGAATTTTGGGGATATGTGAACTCAGAGTGTTGTTGAAAAAAGAGAAAGAATTGCTGATTTTCGTCTAAGATAGAAAAATGGAAAAGACTATAAAATTTTCTGAAGAAGAAATATAGGCTATTACTTAAAGAACACAGTTAACTTTGACTATCTATGATTGGTTTACCTTCAATAACTTCATGGGTCCTTCACCCATTTTGCTGATGATGGCAGTTTCTGTGATTGGTGATCTCTGAACTCTAGAAAAAAGTAAGAACCATGATATTAATACTTCCATATTTCAATAGGTCTATCATGTAGGTTCTGCCTCCACTATTGTAGATTCCATTCTATTCATTCTTGCTCATGTTTGTGATTCTTATCTATATCTTCTTCCAATGCACTGAAGACAGTTGGACGTCTTCTTCTTTTTTTTAAACAGTTTGTAGGTATGGGTCAACCATTCAGGCTTTCAAACCATTATTTCTTATGTTTACTTTATGATCAGTCCACATCTTTTTCAGATCATACTTTTGTTAGGTAATATCTTTTGCTCAACTTCTTACACACAAACCAATATATTTAATACACTTTAGCCTCTCTTCACACCCACTAATCATTTCTTCATTGCCCTTTGGGTTACCTATAATTTTGAATCTCCTTTTTTTTCATTTTATATAACTGAGAGGCACACAGAATGTTTGGGAGAATACTGATTGTTAAAAGATTTTTTATGTCAGGGAGTAATTTTCATTCTGTTAAATCACTGAAAACTTTCCCAAATGCCATCTAGCCCATTCTCTTACTCCTATTCAGTTCTAGAGTCAGCTCATTCAATTTCAACAAACACATATTTTTTTCTGACTTCAACTTCAAAAGCCTGCCCATTGTCCATCTTCCATGTCTGTCCTAATGAATGTAAAGAATGACTAGTGTGATGGACAACTGATCAAACTGCAGTAGGTTTCATCCCCTGGGAAATAGGGATTTTAAAATCCATTTGGTTATTTTTTTGTATATTGTTAGGCTAATCTTTTTTGACTGGTCATGGATTCATTTTGGAGGCCCTTAAGTATTCTTAGGGTTGATACATGTTGCATAATAGCAAGAGAAAACAGGAACATCTGAAAGACATTTCTACCAGTAGATTTTCTATTCTATTTAGACTCCATGGCAATCTTCCATTATAGTGAAATCTTTGGTAAATTATTGTTTTACTTATATCTTCCTCAATATATGTAATCAAAGGCTTGAATTATATCTGTGGCTGAATCTATCAAAGAATCCAATCTAATTTAACCCAATAAAAAGCTAGTAAGTACTACTATATATAAGGAATTGTTCTAAGCATGAGTGACATAAGGACAAATGAGAAACAGTTCTGGGCCCAAGAACCTTACATTCTACATATGATTAAGATTTTGTTTGATCTTAATATATTCATGGTAGATATTTCATGAGAGGAGTATCTTTAAGGCTAAATTTTTCTCCTTTGAGTCTTTTTTTTAGTGAGCAAAACATAAGCAGAAGACTTAACATAGTATTTTCTGGCCTCTTAATCAAGTTTGTGATTCTGAAGCTATGGGACATCATCTGCCATAGCCTAGATTTCCTCATGTTTTCATCAAGGATGCTCTCAAGATGTTTGTATATTCTCCTAATAGGGATTTTATAGAAATAAGAAAGTAGATTAATGGGTCACTAGTTCTCAGAGTCTTTCCATGAAAATTTTTTTGGTATTAAAATGTGATTTTAATAATGCTTTTATGTTTTTTCCAGTATGAGATATCTTATATAATAGAGATAAAAATAGTCCCTCAAAGCTTTCAAAAGCTTGATAGAGGCCTAAGTTTAATTAACCTAACAAGTCACATCATTTTATTTTCTTTCCTTAATTTTTAATTTTGGGGGTAGAAATTCTAAAGTTCAAATTAAGCCATATAGTTTTGCTGGATTGTTCTTATGTGACTAGTTTTGTTGGATTATGTTTCCTTATAGGAAAAAAAAAACCTTTTTTGACTTATCTTCTGGTAAAACTCTTAGAATAACACATCTATTCAATAAACCAATATCTTTTATTCAAGTATATGTGCTACTTCCTTTATGAAACTTTAAATCTATGTTTTGACAAAGATAATAATAACTTAAATAAAACTAATAAAGATGACTTCCCTCACAAAAGATGACAAGCTCAGTCTTTGTGACATTTGTGAACTATTTCTTTAGCAAGATTTACTGTTCTGGTTTTCTCATCCTGGGAATTAATTGGTGTTAAATGCAATTCAAAAGGGATACCCACGTGTTTCCTGATGGAAACAGAAACATATTAAGAACAACAAGTAAAACCAAACATAATTAAAATGTAATATAAGGGCTGAGTAAGTGAAAACAGTTTATACTAGACTGATCTGAGATCTCAGGACTAAAATATAACCTAATTGAAAACTTAGACTTTGTTTCTTAAGAGAAAATTTGGCTTTAGTGACTGCGAGTCATAGAATGCCTCTGCTTATGAAGAAATAAAAGTGAAGGTCATGTGGAGGGAACAGAGAGGTGAATGATGGGTAGAGATTATACAATATTGTAGGTGTTGTTCAGTTCTTTCAGTCATGTCTGTGTTTTCTTGGCAAAGATACTGGGGAAGTTTGCCATTTCCTCCTCCAGCTCATTTTACAGATGAGGAAACTAAGGCAAAGAGGGTTCAGTGACTTGCACAGGGTCACAGTTAATAAGTATCTGGGGGTTTGAACTCAGGAGGATGAATCTTTCTGACTTGGCCCAATGCTCTATCCACAGTGCCATCTAGCTGCCATATTATCAATGGAGAATTACATAAAAGATGTGCAAAGGATGCCATTAATCAATTGATAAAACATTTATTAACTGCTTACTCCATAGCCAACACTGTGATATGATCTGGGGATACAAAAGAAAGGCAAATGATAGCCCTTGATCTCAAGGAAATCATAATTGTTAAGAGAGCTTTTTTAAAAATTAATTTCTCCTTTTCTATATTTAAGAGGAAAAGGAGCAATCATAGATTTCATTAAGAGACCCCCTGCTGTGCATGTTGTCAGTTAGTGACATTTAGAAGGGTGTGGCTGAGGGGAGTTAGTTGCAGAGAGTTGCAAAGGCTTTTTGTCTCTGGGTCTCCTGGGGAGAGTGTGTGCTTCTAGCACTCTGACTGGAGACAAACAGAAGTAAGGCCTTAATAGCCTTATTGATTATTAATAACTTGGGTAGATAGGTAGATAGATAATGTTTATATTAGACAGTGAGAGTAGGAGAGTAGGCCAGGGATTTTGGCCCAGCAGAAGATACTGCCCTCTGAGGCAGATAGGTTTAGGGATTTTTAGAGAAATTTAATTAGGATTGGGATCTGGGGTATAGTTACAAACAATTATAAGATTACGTTCACTTTCCTCCTTCCTATTTCCTATCCATATTTCCTAATAATAAGTTAAGTGTTTTGCATTTAGTAAGCTGTGCACTGGCTTTTGTTCAAACTTCTACCTCATAAAATTTAACCCCTCACAGCCTGGCGAGCCAGCCAGGAGTTTGATCTTCTGTTCTTTCCAATCATCTTGCAGCATCATCACATGAATAGTGAAGGAGGTAATGCCTCATTACCTCAGAAAACTCTCAATACCTGGGACTTTCAATGAGATTTTAAATCTCACAGTTAGGGATTCTCTCCAGTTAGTACCAGTTATAGGAGTATTTGTTCTGTATGCATTGTTACAAGGGTACTATCTATATCAAGTATTTAGTTTAATTCTTACTAAGAAAAAGAGGCCAACTGAAAGAGAGATTAATGGAGACTAGAGTTGTATATCTTAAAGATTACATCTCAAAATCGACTAAAACTATTGCCCACCAAATTGAAACTATCTCTGAAGTTGAAGATAATATCTCTCAAATGACTAAACCTATAAAGCAGTGGTTCCCAAACAAATCTGCATCTCCTACTGTTTCTAATTCTCCCATTAGGATACCTAAAAATTAAAAGTCAAAAAGATTAAAAGTCAAAAGAAAGAAGATACTAACTCTAGGGTATTCCCTTTAAGAGAAGTACCAACCCTTAACCCTAAGAAGAATGAGTTAGTAACAATTAGGAACCACAATCCATTTACGACTCAGGATATGGAGGGATTTAAGCACAGCATACCTTCTTTTGAGGAGGAGCCTATAGCTGTGATTAAAAAAAAAACTAGATAAGATATGAAGGCAATTTGATCGAAACTGGATTGATTTTGAATCTTCTAGATGAGTTACTAACTAAAAGGGAAAAGGACAAAGTTATAAAGGTTACCAATGAGGAGGGTGCAGTTCACTGGCCTGAGAATGACCTTCATTGAGACTTTAATAATGAAAGGAACTATGCAAGATAAATATTCAAGCTAGGGAGGCAATTCTTAATGCAATGAGAGCTCATTCAGATAGACCTGGTATCTGGACAAAATTTGAAAAGCTTAAGTAGGAAATAGGAGAAAATCCTTCACAGTTCATGGACAAACTTAAAGAATTGAGAAGAAAATACATAGACATTACCTTAACAAGAAAAAGAGATATTAGACAACTGAGAAGGCAGTTTGTAAATAATTGTTGCGAAATAGTCAGGGACTATTTCAAAACCAGTTGCCCTAACTAGATGAATATGGACCTTGATGAATTAAAGAGAGAGGAAGTTTATGTTTATAATGGGTGCGAAATGTGAAGATGATGATGATAGTGATTTAGTGGATGCATTAAGAAAGGAGATAAAAGCACTAAAGGGAAAAAGTGCAAACCTCTAAAAAGATGATACAAATTTTGAGTTAGCTATGGCTCCTCTGTGAGAATGTACAACCCCAAAAGAATATACAAGCCAGAGGCCAATGTGTTACTTGTGTGGAAAAAGCGGACACCTGATGATGAATTGCTGACGCTAGGATCAAAGATTCAGCAATTTTAGAAATAATGATGGGAAATTTAGGAATAACTATTATAGAAACAATAACTATTCTAGAAATAATAACAACAGAAACAATTTATGAAAGAATAATTTTGGAAATTATGGGAATGATAGAAACAGTAACCAAACCGAGGCAAATGACTTCTTACAATATATCCCTAATGAAGCATGTCCACATAATAGCCAAACTGTAAATCTTCTTAAATGAGAGGAATCTCAGAGGGATGCTAATGGTCCTTTATGAAGGTTTGCCAGTGGGGGAAAGAACTGCATTGTAACATGGTTCTTTGTTCCAAATGATATAAAAATGTTAATTTTTTGTATTTAATTTAATAATTTAATTTAATAATTGTTTGTATTTAACACTAATTTCCAGGCTTTTATTTTATGGTCTAGGAACTATAGGTGATATAGCTTACCAGAGCTATATGATGTTCTTTTGTGGGTCCACCAACTGAAAGGGAGGTAAGGGACTGAGGAAATATGGGTGGAAGAGTTTAAGGATTAAGGGAGAAAGAACATGAGGAGGGGAGAAAGACAGAGACGAAGGGTTCAACAACATGGGGTTCAGTCTATCTTGCTCCACAGATGATAAAAGAGAGAGAGCCACATGTGAATCCATATTTCATTGCAGAATCAAAGAATGGGGAATGGGAGGTAGTTAATGAATAGGTGACATGGTAGAGAATTTAACATTGGTTCTGTTAACAACCACAAGAGCAAAGAGGTAGAGGCTAAGACAAAGTAGAAGTTAGCACCCCGCTCAGTGGTCCAATTGACCTTTGGACTGAAGGTTTGAGGAGTGGTTGGCCTACCATAAGATTAGAGTTTCCCTTTCTCACAAGGATCAAGAAATCAGTCATGAGAAATATAAAGATTATACCCATAAGACTGGTACATGAGCAGATTGCTCATAAGATTCAGCCTTTGGGTATATCTATAATATTTATATGGTTTGTTCATGCCTGGATCCCAACAAGTGAAATGTAAAGACTCTTCCAGGTGATACAGTTTACATAAAAAACTTTCAGTGAACAGAAATAACTCAATTGGCCTAGGAAGGCCCATTCCAGATGCCTGCCATTGAAAATGATTAGCTACATACATCGAGGACAAGACTACAGATACAAATGGACATTGGTTTTAAGAACATTGAAATTCAAGAAGAAGACTACAAATGGACAATTGGACAATATTTACAAAATAACTGGATTATTACAAAGACTACTACAAATGGACATTATTTTAAGAATACTGAACTTTGTGCTTAAATAAAGGTTTCTCGTACATAAAGGCTTGAAATGGAATGTAATGGGTAAGTGTATAATTTATATTATGTTATTTTATTATGTTATTTATTATATATTATGTTATAGGATTTATTAGTTCTATGTAAAATAACAATAATACTTCTATAGGATTATAAAAAAGCTACAGATATAATATACTCTTATAGAAAAAGTTAAAATTAACTAAATGATAAGTAAATGGTAAAGTGTTATAAGTGTTGAACATTAGATGTGTATAATGCATATATAAGGTAGATATTAGATGTATGTAATGTGTATATAAACTTCTTGTGTATTTTTATTTTTTGTGTGCATAGTAATTATAAGGTGTATTTGAATTATATCTAGGTTCTTATTTCTATAAAGTATAATAAGAATAGGTTTTATTTATGTATAGTATGAATTTTGTGATTGTAATTTCTGTAACTGTAAATATTTGGAATTGTATATTATTTGAGACTTGCATATTACAAGAATTGTTTTGCTTTTTTCCTTTCTCTATTTCTCCTTGTTTATAATATAAAGCCTAGGATAGTTTTATCTGAAAGATCCATTGGGGAGACTGGTCTCCCAAAAGATCTCAGGGGGGATATGTTAAGAGAGTTTTTATTAATTTCTCCTTTTTTACATTTAAGAGGAAAAGGCACAATAATATTTTTCAGTGAGAGAACCACTACTGTGATGCTTGTCAGTGATAGTTAGAAGGCGGTGGCCAAGGGGAGTTAGTCAGTTTCAAAGAGTTGCAAAGGGCTTTTTGGTATCTGGGTCTCCTGGGGAGAGGGTGTGTGCTGCTAGCACTCTCTCTGGTTGGAGACAGAGAAACAGATTAAGGCCTTTCTAGCCTTATTGATTATTAATAACTTGGGTTGATAAGGTAGATAGATGGTGGTTATATTATTAGTCAGAGTTGGAGAGTAGGTGAGCGCTTCAGCATAGAAGAAGATACTGCCCTCTGAGGCAGATAGATTTAGGGTTTTTTAGAGAAATTTAGTTAGGATTGGGATCTGCAGTATAGTTAAAAGTTATTGTAAGATTGCTTTCACTTTCCTCCTTCCTATTTCCTATCTGTATTTAATAATAATAAACTAAGTGTTTTGCATTTAATAAACCATGCACAGGTTTTTGTTCAAACTCCTAACCCCAATATATAGAATAAAATAGAGGATACCTTAAAGAGAAGTATAAAGAGGTACAGGGAAAAGCTTCCTGTTGCAGATAGGATTTTAGTTGGGACTTGAGGGATGCTAGGGAAATTAGTAGACAGAAACAAGCATGAGAAATGTGTGACTGAAAGGGAAGTGGGAAGATTATGAGATGAAAACAAATGCTATGTGATAGCTCACCAATTTGCTCTCTTGTGTGTATGCCTTTGGAGAAAAGGTGTATAGCCCACTGGGTAAAGCCCAGGCAAAGAATGGAAAGAACTGATATCAGAGCTCCATGGAATGAGGGGACACAGTTGGATTTTAATCTGGCCCTAAATCCAACACTTCTTCTCCTCATGCTTTTTTGACACTCTTGTATATAGCAACATATATTTAGAACTTAGAAATCATTGAAAACATTTCCCTCATTTTATAGATGTAAAGATTGAAGCTCAAAAGAGTTACATGACTCACTCAGGTTCATATAGCTAGTAAATAACTGAGATGAGATTTAAGCTCAAGTCTTACTGAGTATAACAAACTATGCCTCTATTATGATATTGAAGTAATAAAATGTAAGCCTCTTGAAGGAAAAGAATTGTTTCCCTTTAGTCTTTTCTTTCCAGCAGCTAGCATAATGTCTTCTACATAGTAGCTAATTAATACATACTTGTTAAATTAAAATTAAATTGTGCATGGGAGAAATGTCAACCTAAAGGGTACACATAACTGGTATTGATTTCAACCATTATATGCTTGTTGCAGTCAAATAAAATTTAGTAGGTTTCAAAGATAACCAAAGAAATTTCCTGGAAAGGGCAGGAACACAGTCAGATTTGCACTTTAAAAACTGCTAAATTTGTCAATCATTTGGAGAATGGATTGTAGTGGAAAGATACTTTAAGTTGGAAAACCAATTAGGTGTCCAGAGGCTGAAAAAAGGTGCTGGCTGTGTGAGTGGTTTGAAGAGGACCGATGTGGGGGATGTTGTGGAGGTATAATTGACAACATTTGACAAATGGTGAGAGAGTGAGGAATTGAAAATAAAACCAAGACCACAAGACTGTGTGACTTTCTCAATAGAAATAGGAGGGTTCAGAAAATGGGTGGAATGTATGGTAGTTCATTATCACTTTAAATATGACTTTTACTTTTGGTATTAAAATGGCATCATTTCTCAGCAATATGAACAAGTCAATCAAATTGGGACCATCTTCCATTGCAGAGACATTAGTAATAATCTTTCCATTGATAAGTAATTCAATTTAAGGAAACACACAACCAATATCTTTTTGTTAAATAGAATATTCTTGAAACAAAAAAAGATCTAAATGTTCTACAGAGTAGGCTTGTTTCTAGAAAGAAGTATATTTAGAAGTCTAATGTTGGCATTTGGATTTCGATGCTCAGTTCAAGTGTGGTCTAGACAATGAAGTTTTTTCATTTTTGTTCAGTGACACAATTCAACAATAGGAAGTAAGTTGTAAGCACCCTAGCCTCACCTAGAATAGTCACATGATATAGCTTTAACAAAAGCTAATTGATGATGAATGGTAGACTACCAGATAAGTGATATCTTGGACTGCCAACTCTCTAACTTTGTCTCTTTTCCAAAACATAAGAAATTGGGAAGTTTTAATTATTCTCTCTCATAGAAAGCACAGCCTTGTGGAAATCCACTTGTTAATATTCACAGAGGTCAGAGTTTGGGGTCTTTTTCATCTTTTTCTCAAAATATTGATAAGTCTAGCATTTGGCATGTAAAGTAAAAACAATACTTTTTCATACTCGGACATAGTTAGAGATCATATTTTCACAATAAACCCCCTAATTAAATATAATAATTATATTATAAAATAAAATTAATTATAAAATAATTAGATATAATATAATATAATTCTAGAATATCAGGGCAGTTGTTTTTGATAATTTTTTAAACCCTTGTACTTCGGTGTATTGTCTCATAGGTGGAAGATTGGTAAGGGTGGGCAATGGGGGTCAAGTGACTTGCCCAGGGTCACACAGCTGGGAAGTGGCTGAGGCTGGGTTTGAACCTAGGACCTCCTGTCTCTAGGCCTGACTCTCACTCCACTGAGCTACCCAGCTGCCCCCTGATAATTTTTTTAAAGTTAACATCTAAGCTCCTCTTGTGATCAAGGTTTCAGGTAGCCCCACAATTCTTATATTATCTCTTCTGGATTTGTTTTCTAGGTCAGGTGTTTTTCAAAAGTTATATTTCACATTTTCTTCTCTTTTTTCATTCTTTTGACTTTTTTTGATTGCTTCTTGATGTCTCAAGGAGTCATAGCCTCCACTTGCCCAATTCTAATTTTTAAGGCATTATTATCTTGAGTGAGCTTTTAGTACCTCCTTTTCCAATTGACCAATTCTACTTTCTAAATAGTTCTTTTCCTCAGTGAATTTTATATCTCTTTTCCCAAAGGGACAGTTCTGTCTTTCAAGAAGATTTTCTCTTCAGTGCATTGTTGTATATTTTTTTCCATTTGGGCATTTCTGCTTTTTAAGAAGTTCATCTCTTCATTGGATCCTTTTTGCCTCTTTTACCAATTATCTTATTCTGTTTTTTAAGATATTAATTTCTTCAATATTTGTAATGCCTCCTTTATCAAGCTGTTAACTCTTTTATCATGATTTGCTAGCTTCACTCTCATTTCTTTTCCCAGTTTTTCTTCTGCTTTTCTTCTTTGATTTTTCAAATCCTTTTTCAGCTCTTCCATGAATTCTTTTTGTGCTTGGAAAAAATTCTTATTTTTTTGGAGGTTTTGGATGCAGCAGTAATTGTTTTTGGCATCTTCTGAGTTTGTGTTTTGATTTTCTCTGTCACCAAAATAACTTTCTATGTTGAGTTTCTTTTTCTGTTGTTTGCTCATTTTCCAGCCTTTTAATTTTCTTTTAATTTAAAAAAACTGTTAAAGTTGGATCCTGCACTTGTGTTAAAAGAATTGCCTTCAGAGTTGACACTGGGGATCTATCTGCTTGCAATTCTTCCAAGGTGGTATGATGTAAGGAGAGGTGTTTTTAATACTCTCCCTGCTTGTGCTCTGATCTCTGAGTAACCCCAAGGACTCTTTTCCCCCCTTGGAACCAGGAATCCCTGCTCCTCTATGGCTGCAAGTGCTGGTATATGGTAATGGTCCTCCTCACCCTGAGATTGTGCCTCCAGACTGCAACCTGGTTCTATGTATAGCAATGTGACAAAAGTATTGTACCTAGAGCCAGGGAAGTGACCCCTGTGATCCTCTTCTGAGCAGTTGTTCCAACCCACTTTACTTTCTGAGGCTGAGAGTTCTGGAAGCCTTGCCTTCTGTTTCAGCTGTGCCCAAGACCTGTTGCTTTGGTGAGGACTGCACTGGTGTGCTGCACTCCACTTCTACCCTAGTGCACTAGATCTATCATGCTGGCCTTTTAAATTGTTTTGTACTGCAAAATTACTTATCCTTGTCTTTTTGTGGGTTATGCTGCTCTAGAATTTGTTTGACGCATTATATCATTGCTTTTTTGGAGGGTAATTTGGCAGAAATAAGATGGTTTCCTGTATCTTCCCTGCCATCTTGGCTCCCTCTCTTCCCCTAATTATTTTAGATACTTTATTTAGGTTTTATAATAAGAACTACAATCTTGTATCCTAGGACCAAGAGCTACATGGGCAGGAAACTGTCTTCATGATGCATAGCAGCTTGTTGTCATTTTGACTTCAATGTATTACAGGATGATTGTACTATGATTCCGAAGTCCTAGATCCTAATGAATAGATTTCAGCCCAATATTTTTTATGAGCAAAACTACTAATATCATTATTTTATGAAGGCATCACATTATACAAGTTTCATGAACTCTTGCTGTAGTTTTCCCCATTGACTTGGCATTAAACCACCCCAAATCCTCAGTCTTTATTTTTATTTGAGAATTTATAGTTCACCTCTTAATAGGATGATTTAAAAAGGTGTTCTGCAAGTTCCAGTACAGATTCCTGAGGGAACCCGCTGTTTACATGTTTCTATTTATCTTTTTACTTTCATTTCATGTCTGTAAGTCAATTTCATACCAACAACACAACAGTTCCCCTAGATTCATGATAAATATACTTTTTTGAAATGGCTTTTGGCCTGGATCACTGTCAAATGTCAACACTGACTATCAAAAGGGAGGAGTAACTATTTTTCATACAACTTTACAAACTGACAGATCCAGAAACAGTATATGGTTGTCAGATATGTACAAATTAAAGCTAAATTTACAAAATGGGAAAATAGAATGTAGAATGAATCCATAAGCTAGGAAAACACTGGAGAAAAGCTTTGTTAAATTAAAATTACTACACATATACTGAGTTCTCACCCTCCGTGATCTAAAGATACCCTTAGGACTTAGGCACAAGCTGCAACCAATAAAATCAACTTCAAAGGTTTGTGTTTCATAGTTTAGCTGTAGAGGCTCTTTTCTCATTCCTCATGGAAAACATTAATTCTGAAAACTCCCAGCTCTTTCTCACCATAGTTAGGAAACATTGGTTCTATCTCCTCCATAAGAAATGTCAATATGCGTGTATGTGAACGTGTGTGTGTGTGTGTGTGTGTGTGTGTGTGTGTGTGTGCACGCGCTTGGGGAGAGGATTGGAGAATGATATTGAAAGATGTGACAGACACAGCTATAAGAAAGGAACTTTTCATGCTCAAGAGAAAGGGGATTTGTTTACTGTGTATAGGGAATAAATCAGGTCCAAATATCCTCCAACATGAAGTTAAAAATAGCTAGCCTTGTGGGACTGTACAGAAGAAAGCATGCAACAGAGTGGAAAAGAGGTAATTTAAGAGAAAAAAGAATGAAGCCAGAACTACTGTCAGATAAATCAACAGAGAGATTTATAAAGACTAAAGGCAACCAAGTGGCACAGTGGATAGAGTGCCAGACTTGGGGTCAGGAAGATCTGAGTTCAAATATACCTTCAGGTACATTACCTGTGTGACACTAAGCAAGTCACCCAATTTGCCTTAATTTCTTCATTTGTAAATAACAGCAGGGGAGAATAATGAATGTTGGAGGGGATGTGGCAAAATTGGGACATTAATGCATTGCTGGTGGAGTTGTGAACTAATCCAACCATTCTGGATGGCAATTTGGACTAACTATGCCCAAAGGGCACTAAAAGATTGCCTTCCCTTTGATGCAGCCATACCATTGCTGGGTTTGTACCCCCAAAGAGATCACAGGGAAAAAGACTTGTACAAAATATTTATAGCCGTGCTCTTGGTGGTGGCAAAAAATTGGAAAATGAGGGGATGCCTTTCAATTGGGGAATGGTTGAACCAATCGTGGTATCTGTTGGTGATGGAATACTATTGTGCTCAAAGCAATAATGAACTGGAGGAATTCCATGTGAACTGGAATGACCTCCAGGAATCGATGCAGAGTGAAAGGAGCAGATCCAAGAGAACATTATATACAGAGACTGATACATTGTGGTAAAATAGATGTAATGAACTTCTCTACTAGCAGCAATGCAAGGATCCAGAACAATGCTGAGGGACTTATAAGAAGGAAAACTAGCCACATTCAGAGGAAGAACTGTGAGAGTAGAAACAGAGGAGAAAAATAACTGTTTGAACACATGGGCTGATGGGGATATTATTGCGGATATAAATGCTAAACCATCACTCCAGGTCAACTATCAATAATATGGAATTAGGTCTTAATCAATGATACATGTAAAACCCAGTGGAATTGTGCTTCGGCTATGGGGGATTGGAGGCCTTTGGGGGAGAGGGAAAGAACATGAATCATGTAACCATGGGAAAATATTCAAAATTAAAAATTAAAAAATAAAGCTTAAGAATGCCAATTGAATATTCTTAAGTTAAAATGTTTTTATCTCATATACTGAATAAAATCATCTGTCCATAAAAAAGTGCACTGTTGAAGGAAATGGCAAGCCACTCTAGTATCTTTGCCAAGAAAAACCCAAATGGTGTCAAAAAGTTTTGGACAGGACTGAAGTGCAAGAAACAATATAAGACTACCTTCTTTGAATAAGGTTGTGCTTCCCAGGACTGCATCCCATCCAAGAAATAAATATATGAGTTTCAAGGAATAGCAAAATACAATAGCAGTAGTAGAGGTGATGAGGACATATATCCAAATATAGATCATGGAACTCATAATAGTAATAAGGAATTATCATATCAAAGGGATGGGTGGGGTCAGTCTTCAAGGCTCTATGTTCATATTGAATCCCAATATATTTAAATGCTCCCTTAATGAAGTAAGATTTGTTGTCATAAAGACACTAATAATGAATAAATAAATGAACGCACATCAGGAAGGGAGAATATGGCAATTCTGCAAATTTACTAATATATAAATGAGTTAAAAGAGTTTGAAGCTGGCAAGCTACTTTTCAAAAAGTATAGAGAGACACTAAAACAGCAACATATAAACAATTTGTAAGAGTATAAATTATGACTAGAATAAAATAATGTGAAAGAAATAAAAAAGAGAAACAGAGCAAATGAAAACTTCTTTGAAAAAGCCGCTAAGAAATAATGTGACTATGATAAACCCAAAGAGCCCAACTTTTGGGACAAAAATCCACTATTTGACAAAAACTGCTGGGAAAATTGGGAAACAGTATGGGAGAGAATAGGCTAGATCAACATCTCACACCCTACACCAAGATAAATTCAGAATGGGTGAATGACATGAATATAAAGAAGGAAACTATAAGTAAATTAGGCAAAAGAATAGTATACTTCTCAGATGTCTGGGAAAGGAAAGATTTTAAAACCAAGTAAGAGAAAAAATTACAAAATGTAAAACAAGTAATTTTGATTACATTTAAAAAAAAAGAAATAATGTGACTTAAAATAAGAGGCCGGAATTGGTAGGGAGTAGATTTTGAGCAACAGGTTTTCTTTCTTTTCCCTCTGTAACTTATTTACCTTTTCAGGTTTCTCTCGATTTTTGTGGTTCGATATCAAACTTTCCATTTAGCCCTGGTCTTTTCTGTGTAAATACCTGGAATTCTTCAATTTTGTTGAATGCCCATACTTTCCCTTGGAAATATATAGTCAATTTTGATGGGTAGTTGATTCGTGGTTGCAGGCCCAGCTCTCTTGCCTTTCTGAATATTGTATTCCAAGCCTTACGGTCTTTTAGCGTGGAGGCTGCCAGATCCTGTGTGATCCTGATCGGTGCTCCTTGATATTTGAATTGTCTCTTTCTGTCTTCTTGTAAGATTTTTTCTTTTGCTTGAAAGCTTTTGAATTGGCAATAATATTTCTAACCGATTTCTTCTCTGGGTCGAATGTAGTGGTTGTTCTATGAATCCTTTCGTTGTCTATATTGCTCTCTTGTTGTAGGACTTCAGGGCAATTTTGCTGAATAATTTCTTTTAGTACGGAGTCCAGGTTTCTATTAATTTCTGGTTTTTCTGGAAGACCAATTATTCTCAAATTGTCTCTTCTAGACCGGTTTTCTTGGTCTGTCACTCTCTCATTGAGATATTTCATGTTTCCTTCTATTTTTTCAGTCTTTTGACTTTGTTTTATTTGTTCTTGTTGTCTTGAGAGATCATTACCTTCCAATTGCTCAATTCTAGCCTTTAGGGATTGATTTTCGGCTATAATCTTTCGGTTTTCGGCCATAATTTTCTGGTTTTCGGCCATGATCTTCTGGTTTTCGGCCATAATCTTCTGGTTTTCAGCCATAATCTTCTGGTATTCCTTTTCAATCTGGTCATTTCTGGTGTTCAATTGCAAGATTTTACCTTTTAAACAGTTATTTTCTTGCCAGATCTCTTCCATTTTCCTCAAAATCTCAGTTTTGAACTCTTTCATAGCTTGTGAGGAGTTTTCCTTATTTGAGGAGGGTCCGGATGCTTTTTTGTTCTCCTCCTCTGTTTGCTCGGTTGTCTGGATTTTCTCTGTGTAAAAGTTGTCGAGTGTTAAAGGCTTCTTTTTCTTGTTGTTATTCTTTCTCTTCTGAGTTTCCTGAGTCTGGGTAGCCATCATTAGCCCAGCAGCTTCTCAGGTTTATCCTCGCGCTCAGTGTCTGTCCACGGTCTATTGGCTCCTGAGGTCTGAGTTCTGGTTTTTTCCAAGGTCAAGTCCCCTGGTGGACCCCCTTACTTGATCCTCTGCAGGAGGTTCCTTTACAAGTCTCAGGACACTGCTTCCACAGTCGTATACCTGTCTGCACTGGTTCCCCACTCAGGTTTTCAGAGCTTTAGTTCCTGGCTGTGTCTGCCTCCACCCACGCCTCCGCCCGTGCCTGTGCTCTGCTCAGCCTGCGCTCTGCGCCCAGCGTCCACTCTCTGCTCCGGCGCTCAGATTTTGCTTGCGTTCTTTGGCTTACTGGGGTCTTAAATCTTGCTGCTCTCAGGAACTGGCCCCGGAGCTGCCAATGACTCGATGGGTGCCCCAAACTTGCTCTATTTCTTTTTAGCTGGCTTCAGAGCTCTAGATCTTGTGTGTAGAGGGGGTGGGGGTGGGGCGGTTGCTCAGCCCGTGATTTAGTGAGAGCCCTTTATAGCCTGGAAATGAATCGATTCCACGTACTTTCCACGCTGTGCCCTGTTGTGGGGTTCCTCCGTTCGTCTGGACTTGTTTTTATGTCCCCTTGAGGAGTTTTGTGTGTTTCGGTCAGGAGAGGTTAAGAGCTGCTTCTTACTCTGCCGCCATCTTAACCCCTTCTCCTTCAAAAAATTTTTTTTAATGTCAAAATGTATTATGAGAGAAATAGTATTCCACATAAAATAAAATAATTATTAAATGTTTATGTAACAAATGGCATATTATATAAATTCATAAAGAAAAAGGTGACTAAAATTTTATCTAATAGAAACAAATTCTCAAAGTAGCTAGGTCCAAAAACTTAAGTTTCATTTCCTCCCAACTCCCTTCCCAAAAAGCCAGGTAATGTGATATAGGTTGTACATATGTTATCATATAATATGTATTTCTCCATTCATCATGTGAAACAAGATATATATCACCTATACTAGAGAAAATTCCATGGAAGAAACAAAGTGAAGAGTGGTATGTTTCAATCTGCATTCAGGCATTATGTATTACTTCTGTAGGCATGCATAGCCTTTTCCTTGAAGTTGGAGTTTCTTGTAGTTTCCCTGGATCCTTGCTTTGATCATAATACATTATTGTTGTTATTGTGAATAACATTCTCCTGGTTCTGCTCACTTCATTTTGCATCACTTCCTATAAGTCTTTCAAGGTTTTTGTGATCATTTTTCTTGATAATTCTTATGGCACAACAGTATTCCATTACAATCACTATTATAACTGGTTCAGCCATTCCCTAAGGCTAATTTATTTTGAAAGGGTCAAGAAATGTGGTAGACTTGGAAGGAGAATAATAGAGAGAAGATGGAGATTTATTGATGGGAGGAAGAGAAATAAGGGAGTGGGGTGAATAAGCTCTGGTCTGCTATACTCACAAATATTGAGATCCATAATCAACCCTCTGTACAATTAGGGTCTGACCTTGTTCTCCTCACATCTTTTATAATTAAAAAACCATTATTAAATATTTGTCAACTCTCAATTTCTTACCAGGTACCAGGAATCCAATTACTATCTCCAAAAGATAATTCTAATATCTGATATATATATATATACATATATATATATATATATGCATATACATACAGAGTGCTTTAACATTTAATAAATAATCTTTATATGAATTATCACAGTTAATTCTCTGTAATAGGTAATACAGATTCATTATCCTAACCATCTTACATATGAGGAAATTGAGGATCTGAGAAGTGAAGCAATTTGCCGATAGTCAAACAGCCGTAACTTGCATTGACAAGAGTCAAATACAGTCTGGTAAGTTTTAAAATTAATATTCAATGCCTCCAAAGTATGATATTTATGAGGATTTTATTAATAGTGCAGGGAAAGAGTCCCAACTCACTCTTACCACTCTGCCTCCTCTCCAAAAATCCCCATCATCATGCCCACAACAACCATATCAAAACAGCCTGCGAAACCCACAACCAATAGGAAAAGGCTTAAGGAGTTATGGGTATGGTGAAAGGGAGTTTGGGCAATGTAGTTTAAAGGGGTACAAGGTCTTTTCAACTTTACATCCCCCCCCGATCCTTTGGGAGACTAGTCTCCCTAATGGATCATGAAAACATAATCAAATTAAAGTTTACAATACTTCAGAGATAAAAGGGAAATAAAAGGGAGAAACAACAAAACCAATGTTCAGTGTATTGACAAAAGCCATTTAGGGGGGCAGTCCCCTTTCTGGCATGAAGTGTCCATTAAAAATAAATACATTGAAGCCCCCAAAGTTCAAATTTGCCATGTCTCGAAATTCACTCTGGATCTTTTGGGTGCAGTGTGTAGTCTCTCTGCATGCATCTTCATGGCATCTTCTGGATTCTGGGAGGTAGTCTTCTGTTATAAATTAGGGTCAAATTCAAGTCCAAATTTACAGAAATAACATAGTCCCCCAGAGGGGAACAACTTTACATTTCCCCCCTGAGGAAAATACAAGGATACACATAGGAATCACACAGGAATACATGGTCAAGGCATAAGGTATATAAATCAATTCTCAAAACATCAAAGAGTCCAAAGAAAGATAAAAAGGCAAAAATAAAAAAAATATCCTCTGAGGAAAATATAGGATATTAAAAAATGTGAAAGGAAAAAATTCACAAATCAAAGCAGGTTCCTGTAGCAATCCATGTCCCATAAGCTTTGCAACAAAAATCACTCACTAACCCAATTTAGCAGCCTGGACTACAGTAAGTTGTCACATCATGAAAGAAATGGAAAAAGGAGACTAGATCTCGAGACAAATGGGAAATAGCTTTTCTTCACTTTCAGAGATAATGGAGCCAGAACAATTCAATGTCGAGTATTTGATATCAAGTGAGGTACAAGTCCTACATCTTAACATATGCTAAGTGTCGCAACCTTGAGTCTCACACAGGATCAAGTCTTTGCGTAGAATGTCATCAATCCCTGTAGGATTAGTTTGGTCTCTTTCCTTTATGTGCTCATTTGCACTTCACAGGTTAAAAACTCTGTGCTCCTTTGTGGTCTGATTTTCCTTGGATTAGACATAGTCATCGAGCAAAAGTCTCATAATAATTAAATAACTAGTGGCAGGTTTCTATTCACTGCCCCCAAATCCTGGACAAATTGGTAGAGATGCTTGCCATCAGGTCCCAATTTTGGCTTTTTAACAGTCAGGATTGGTGTATTGTATTCAGATTTACAGGGAATTATGATTAGTGAATTTATCACTGGGGTAATGCCCTCTATTGCCTCCTTCGAGAGAGGATACTGAGGAATGGAAGGAGGTGGGCTAGATTTTGTTTTAATTTGGACAGGGACAGCTGATTTAAATAGGCCAACCTCAGAAGGTGATGTGGCCCAGAGAGACTCAGGTATATCTGTTGGGATTTCAAAAGTGGGAGACCCCTTTATCTCACGACCATCTGAAAGAAACACAGGGAGCAAAGTTAAGAATTCCTCAGGTAATTCCAGTGACATAGAGCCATCTGGAGAGCAATTTATTGTGGCTCTAAGCTTGCATAAAAGATCTCTCCCCAGCAAGTTTATAGGGGAGTCAGGCATCAATAGGAAGGAGTGTTCTACATTTAGGGGCCCTATGGCTACTGTTCTAGGAGAAAGCTTTGGAACCATTTGGGGTTTTCCTGATACCCCCACTACACTTATTGATCCTATGGAATAGTAATTTGGGTCTGGTGTACTCTTCAATACAGATCTGGAAGCTCCAGTGTCCACAAGACAGTCATAATAGGTGTTACCAACCTTTAATGTTACATAGGGCTCATCAGTATGGGGGGGCAGTGGATGGGAACAACAGGTAGTAAGGCATCAGGGTCTGGAAAATGAAAGGTTGTATCCTTTGATCCCTGTGCCTCGACCCTCCCCTCCCCCATACACCTTCATAATCTTTGGGTAGGCCCTTGGGCTCCTCCTTGAGGGGCAGTAGCACGCTGGGTGGTTCAGGGCCGAGCTCCACTCAAGATATACTGCTCTGGAGTCATTTGGCATGAGTTATCAATTGCCTGATCCATATACCTAGATCTGTTACTAGTCCTAAAGTCACAATTCCTGAAATCATCGTTTCCATAATCATTATTATTTCTAAAATTTCTATAATCATTATTTCTATAATTGTTATTATTTTTAAAGTTGTAATTTCTAAAGTTATTATTTCTAGATGCTTGAACCAAGTCCTACAGTTCATCATTATATGACCCCTTTTCCCACAGAAATGGCATATAAGGGGCTGAAAGTTAGATTCTTGGAGAGGGGCAATTGCCATTGGTTGAGTAGCAAACTCTTTTAGTTGTTTTTCAACTCTATCACTTACAAAGTCTAGTCTCTTTTGAAATATGTCCATATTCTTTTTAAATATGTCCAATAAACTATTACTCTCTTCCTGTTTCTCTTTATGGTTGTTAAAGACATAAACAGCAGTTTTCCTTAACTCATCAAGGTCCATTTCAGCCATGTAGGGCAATTTGTTTTAAAATGATCTAGGATCTCTCTACAAGAGTTATGGACAAATTGTTCCTTTATTAGCCTTACATCCTTTTCAACAGAAAGGTCAAGTTCCATGTATCTATTTCCCATTTCAATGAGCCTGTCCATGAACTGGGAGGGTGTCTCATCATCAGATTGTGTAATACATTTAAATTTGGTCCAGGCCTGAGGTCTCTCAGCACATGCTTGCATTACTCTTAGAAAGGCACCCCTAGCAAGACATAAGTCTAAATAGTCTTTGAGGTCATTATACTGCCAGTTAGGATCTTCAGATGGCCAGCATACTGCATCGCATCCTTGGGGTTTGTTAGCATGGGAGATAATTTTAGTCTTCTCCCATTCCATTAGGAAAGCCCAGAGCAATTTTTCTACATCTTTATAAGAGGGGTCATAGTCATAGAAAATATCATCAATTTTTTTTTATTACTGTTAAGGGTTCCTCTGCGAAAGAAAGACAGTTTTCTTTGAAATCCTTTATATCCTGGCTCATGAAAGGCTTATGTTGTTTCAATGTGACCACATCCCAATCAGGTCCTATTGTGGACACTTCCCTTAAGGAAAAAAGGCCTGCACAGGAATCATTTACTGACTGTGGGTAGACCATGTTAGCCAGGAGTTGAAGAGCATGAGCAAATTGTTTTAGAGTGTGAGAGAGGAGTTTCTTCACCTGAGATATAGTAGAGGGGCCTGATATTCCTATGTTAGAGGAAACAGGTTTGCAAAAATCAGGCCTGTTTAGGGGAGAATCCTCTTCTGTGGTTTGAGCTTGTAAGTGATGCACTATCTGGTTCAATTGAACTTGTATATCAGCTTGCATTCTCCTTTGTTGTAACCATACAACCCAGAGAAAAAAGAAAACTACAAACCTCATAGAAACAAGGAAGTAGTCTAGAACTCTATAAGTTCCTAATTGGGCAAAAACCGAAAGGGTTTCTTGTAGAGTAGCATTTATACTGCTGAGCATTGTGACCAAAAGAGTAGATTAAAGGGAAGTGGAAAATAGAATAAGTTTTTAATGTATATATTGATTTGTTTATTTATTTATTTTGGGAGTAGGGGCAAGCTAAAGGGTATTGTATATTATTATTTTTAATTAAATATGGTTTTGTTTGAAAAAAATTAATTATAATTTATTCCTTTATATCAAATATAATTTGTTTATAGTATATAGTTTATAACTATATATAATTTTAACATTATTTTTATTTAATATTATTAATTTTTTTAATTAAAAATTAATGCCTTTATTTATTTATATACTATTTGGTGTTGCTGCCCTTTTGTGGCAGAAGGAAAAAATCCACTATAGTTCAGCAGGAAGAAGGGGGAAGAAAACAGAAAAAAGGAAAAAAAAATATTTTTTGCTCTCTATTGACCTCTGGTGGCTAAGTGGTCACACTACAGCAGAGAAGGGTAAGGGTGGTGAACAAGGGGTGTGACTGTGTTTGCCAGAAACCAAAATGGAGGATATGGCTACAAAACAGGGCAGATTTGCTCTAAAGCCTTCACAGTCAAAAATTGGGAGTTGAAGAAGTTACCTTACTTTTTTAAACCCAAGTTGGGTAGGGAAGCTAGAAATCTAGGCTGGGGTGGATGAAAAAAGGTCAAGACCTCCCCACACCAAGGCAAGAAAAAAAAAACCAGGAGAGATTAGGGGTTTTTGCAAGGTTAAAAGGCTCTTTCTCACGCAGGGGCTAGGGGCTGGGGGTGCTTTAAAGCTTACCAGTCACAGAAGTAGTAGGCAGGCCAGCTGAATGGTCTCAAAAGGGTCACATAGTGGCAGGAAACCTCAACAGTAGATAAAGCAGCTTAAGTCTCCTGCTGGCTGTGGCTTGGGGCTGAAAGCAGCCTGAGGCTTTAAAAAAAAAAAAACCATCTGGCCTGGCAGGCCAGGGAACAGGAAAAGCATGGGGAAAAGCGCATGGAAGGAGCTGGGAGGTGGCAGTGGGCTGAGGGCCCAGAACAAGGGTGGAGAGGGTGGGGAAGGCGTGTGAAGGATGCCCAAGAGGGAAAACGCACAGATTGGGAAAAAAATGGGAGGCAGCAGCTCAGCAAAGATTTAAAAAATGGCAGAAAGCTCCACCGCTGGAGGGGGGGGGGAAGGGCGCAGCTGGGAACTATTTTCACAGGGAATCCGAAGATCCCTTTGTTAGGTCGCCAACTGCAAGTTTTAAAATTAATATTCAATGCCTCCAAAGTATGATATTTATAAGGATTTTATTAAAAGAGCAGGGAAAGAGTCCTAACTCACCCTTACCACGCTGCCTCCTCTCCAAAAAGCCCCGTCACCAAGCCTACAAAGACCATATCAAAACAGCCTGCAAAATCCACAACCAATAGGAAAAGGCTTAAGGAATTATGGGTATGGTGAAAGGGAGTTTGGGCAAAGTAGTTTAAAGGGGTACAAGATATTTTCAACTTTACAGTCTCTTGAATGTAACTTCAGAATTCTGTTTACTATGCCCATTGATTGACTTTATTACTGTAGCTAATTTATATGTATCTATCAAGAAAATGCATATTTCTCAGTGTCATATAAGAACTTGAAAAAAATAGACCATGCACTAAGGGACAAAGAAATTTTAAAGCAATGTAAACAAGCTGGGGAAAGAAAACAAAAGGTAAAGGTGAAATGGAAAGATACCCAATTGAATGCAGATTGACAGAGAATAGCAAGAGAGGTAAGGTTTTCTTAAATGAGCAATACAGAGAAATAAAGAAAACAAAAGAATGGGAAAGACATCTCTTCAAGAAAATAAGATATCAAGGAAATATTTTATGCAAAAGTGGGTACAAAAAAGACATAAATGATATGGCCTTTATAAAAGCATAAGTGGTGTCAAGAATATACAGAAGAAATATATAAAAAAAGATCTTAACATCACCAATAAACTTGGTAGTATAGTTACTGATCTAGAGCCAGATATCCTGGTGAATTAAGTCAAGTGGGCTTTAGGAAGCATTACTAACAATAAGGCTAGTGGAGGTAATAGAATTCCAGTTAGGGTATTTAAAATCCTAAAAAGATGATGCTGTTAAAGTGCTGCACTTACTATTAGAGCAAATTTCAAAAACTCAAATATGGCCATTGAATAGGAAAATATCAGTTTATGTCCCAGTCCTAAAGAAGGGCAATGCGAAAGAATGTTTAAATTACCAAAAAAACCTGCACTCATTTTAAAATCTGGTTTAAGATTAGAAAAGGAACATGGCAAGACTGTATATTGTCACCTTATTTATTATTTAATACAGTGATTCCCAAAGTGAGCTGGTGAGTGCTGCAGCAATCCAGGAGAGTGGTTATGGCCAAAGGTGCATTTGGGGGCTGTGAATAACTATAAGGGGGTGGTGATAGTATGTGACAGGGGGTGCTAAGTAATATTTTTTCTGGAAAGGGGGTGGTAGGCCAAAAAAGTTTGGGAACCACTGATTTAATATATGCAGTGTACATTATGCAAAATGTTAGGACTGCATGAATCAAAAGCCAGAATTAAGGTTTCTGGGAGAAACATCAACAATCTCAGATATATAATTGTGGCAGAAAGCAAAGAAGAATTAAGAAGTCTCTTGATGAAAGTGAAAGTGTGGACTGTGAAACTGGCTTGAACCAAAAAAAAACCCAGAACAGCTAAGATCTTGGTCACTGGTCCTATCACTTCCTGGCAAATAGAAAGAGAAGAAATGGAAGCAGTATCAGATTTCAAATTCTTGGACTCAAAGATCACAGCCAATGTGACTGCAGCCATAAAATTAAAAGACTTGCTTTTTTGGAAGGGATGCTATGGCATATATGAACAGTATACTGGAAAGCAGACACCACTTTGCTGACAAAGGTTCACAAATTCAAAGGGATGGTTTTTCCATTAGCAATGCATGGTTGTGAGAATTGAACCACAGGGAAAGCTGAGCACAACAGAATTGCTTTCACATTTTGGAGCAAAGAGATCAAGCCAGTAAATTCTTAAAATTGCTATGATTACAAAAATTATTTTAGATTATTCACTGGAAGGTCAAATACTGAGACTGAAGATTAAATATCTGGCCACATAAAAACAATATAGGACTTATTGGGAAAGACTCTGATGTTGGGAAAAATTGAAGCTAATAGGAAAAGGGGATGACAGAGGATGAAATGGATAGATAGTGCCTTGGAAGCAATGAACATGAACTTAAACTGACCCTAAGAGACAGTAGAAAATAGAAAGACCTGACATACATCAATTGATAGGGTCAGAAAGAGTTGAACAGGAATGAATGATAACAACAAAAAAATCAGAAATAATAGACTTGTCTTTTACAGGCAACAGAATAAAATATACTAAAGATAATGAAAACTGACAAAAAGAGGAACTGTGAGACTTATGAACCTCTCTATTAGTAGTAAAAGAACAAATCATAGAAGTAATGAACGACTATAACAAAGAGAATGGGAATAATAAGAATACACAAAATATTTAATAGAGGAAATTTATATGAAAATAGATATTCTAGCAAATTAGAAAAAAGAATAGTGAATTGAGTATAATCATTTTTGAAAGTAAGAAAATTGACATTAATAAATGAAAATAGCTACAGAAGAAGAAATTTTGAAAATTGAAGGGGAAATAAATAATATGGAAACCAATCTTGGTATAAAATTGTGTAAGCCAAAGTGAAAAATTGATAAAACCCAAAGTAAATTTTCTGAGGAGATTAACAAAATAAAAGTGTTTTAGCTAACCTTACAAAAATGTAGGGAAATAAAAATTACATAAATAAAAAAATTAACAAGATGATTTTTCAATAGAAAAGAAATGAGCAGTTTAGTGTATGCAGTGGAAAAATCTCTGCACTTGGAATCAGAGATTTCAAGTTCAAATTATAACTTGAAGATTGAAAAAATCACTATTCCTCTCTGGGCTTGAATTTATTCATTTATAAAATGAGGACTTTTACTAGTTAATATTTGATTTATAATTTAGCTTAAGATATATGATCCTATGGATCACAAAAACCCATTATAAAAAAAGTTGTTTCATTTCTATACTATAATATGTTCAACCTTCCCATAATTGATGGATGTAGCCTTAGTTTCCAATCCTTGACCCTACAAAGGAACATTTATAAATATTTTGAACACATGGTTTTATATTTATTTGTACTAGTCTCTTTCCTCTTTCTTCTATTGGATTTAGTAGTGGCATTGCTACATGAAAGGCTATGTAGACTATAGTGAATTTGAGGATTTATTTAATTCCAAACTCTTTTATGGTATAGTTTCACTAATGTGCTTGTTTCCCATAGTTCCATCCAACATTTGTCATTTTCCCTTTTTTCTTAATCTATGTCAATGTGATATGTAATAGTTCTGCTGATACTTTTTTATGTAAAGCAATTCATCCCATTTTATCTCTCCCTTCCCTTTTCTCCCTGTGCAGTCTTTTTTCTCCTACCTTAATTTTGATGTTTTTATATCTTCCCATTATAGACAATTCATATCTATCAATATTTCTTTTAATTTTTCCAATATTTATAAAGATCAAAAGAGTTATAAGTATTATCTCATATGAGAATATCTAGAGTTTAACAATTTAATTTTATTGAAACCTCATCTTTTCTCTTTCCTATTTACCTTCTTCTCCTTCTCTTGAGCCTTCTGTTTAAATGTCAAATTTTCTATGAAGTCTCTTATTTTTTTCATTAAGAATTCTTGAAAGTTCCAAATGATCCATTTTTTCTTTGGAAGTATTCTTTTCCTTCACTTGATATATGATTCTAGGTTGTAGTCCCAGTCCTTTTGCCTTCCAGAATATCATATTCAGAGCCCTGTGATCTTTTATGTTAGAAACTGCTAAATTTCATGTAATCCTGACTGTGCTTCCATAATATTTGAATTGTATCTTTCCCTCTGCTTTAAATAGTTTTCTTTGGTCTGGGAACTCTGGAATTTGGCACTAATGTTTCTACATTTTTTCCTTTTAAGATATCTTTCAAGAGGTGATTAGTGGATTCTTTTAATTTCTCTTTTATCTTCTAATTCTAGGATGTCAGGGAAGTTTGCTGTAATACTTTCTCTTAGTATTATGTTTCAGTTCTTTTTTAGCTCTTGGTTTTCAGAAAGTCTAATAATTCTTAAATTATTTCTCTGCAATCTATTTTTCAGACCAGTTGTTTTCTTTGTGAGAAATTTCATATTTTCTTCTATTTTTCTTTTTTTTGTTTTCCTTGATTGTTTTTTGAAACCTCATGAGTCATTATTTTCCATTTGTCTAATTCTAATTTTTAAGAAATTAATATCTTCAGTAACTTTTTATACTTCCTTTTCCATTTGACCAATTCTACTTTTAAAAGAGCTATTTTCTTCAGCAAATTTTTGAATATTTCCCCCCATTTTTGTGTTTCATATACCAAGATGCTGATTCTTTTTTCATAGTTTTTCTGCATTACTCTCATTTTTTCACCAAATTTTCTTGTAACTCTTTTATTTGAATTTTAAAATCCTATTTGAGCTCTTCTATTAGGTCTTTTTTGACTTGAGACCAATTTATATTTTTCTTTGATGCTTTATATGGAGCTATTTTGTAGATGCTGTTCTCTTATATATTTGTATCTTGAGCCTTCCAATGACTATAGTAAATATCAAGTGTAAGATCTTTTGTTTTGAGTTTTTGTTCATTTGTTTATTTTGGAAGTTTATTTTGTGATTTTTTTACTATATAGTAAGGCTAAGGCTTTTTTGTGAATTGAAGATAGTGTTATTCCATGTTTCTTGTGCTGAAACTTGGAGCTTTGCTTCTGATTTGTACCTGGCTCTCCAATCTAGCTACTGGCTTATACTAGTGGGGCATGGGTCTCCCTGCTAGTTTGCATTGATGGGAAACCTTATTTTTGTCTTGTACTGGTGGGAGAACTCACTGTGGGTTTGTAGTGAGGTAGAAACTCACTACTGGACAGTTCCAGAAACAGAGACTGCTGGACAACTCTGGGGATGGAGCCTCACTGCTGGCTGGCATCAGGGGTAGAGGCTGCAGGAGGCTTATATCAAGTTGGGGCTTCACTGATGAGGGGATACAGCCTGGAGGGTACAGTCTGCCCTTGTTGCTACCTGCTTCAACTTCACTCCCCTCCCACCCAAGTGAGACAGTCTTTTGTTGGGCTTCTAGGCTGCTCTAGTCCACTGAAGTGGTTCTCCATCCAAAAAAAATTGTGAGATTTTTTTTTCATACCTTTTTTTAGTTTGAAAGGAAATTTGGGAGGGTTGAGGAAGGTGTTTTCCTTGGCCATCTTAACACCAGAAGTTCTAAATATAAAACATATTACTTTAAAAATATCTAGGCCAGTGTAGAATAGTGAGACAATTACACTTCCTCCAGATGTCCGCTGTACTTTTACAAATGTAGCCTATAATTGAATTATATATTTTAGTAATTATATCATATTATTGTAGCATGTTGAGAATGCCAGACCTTTCATAGAGGACCTGTCATCAAGTCACTTCTCTTTCATATCATACTTCTTAAATTAACCTTTATTGTAGGTGAAGGATTTCAAATGTATCCTTGTTAAATCCCATCGTTTTGGTTGTTTTGGTTCTTCATTTCATATTATTGATATAATTTTAATTCTGTTATCTGCCATGTTATCTAGATGTGTCCCTTAGAAACTTGAGAAATGTACTTTTTACTGTGCTTTCATTTAAGTTGGTGAAAAAATATTGAAAAAGAAAGAATCAAAGAAAGGGCTTTGAAACACCAAAGGCTTAACTACATATTGACATTCATCTGTTATTAGATATGCTTTCCATATAGTTTTTCAACAAGTTACAAATCCATGTAACAATTTTTAACTAGTCTCTTTATCTTGTCCAAAGATTATCATAAAAGATCATGTCAACTTCTTTGTTCAATCCCAGATAGAATATGTATATAATATTTCCTTGATCCATCTATCTAGCAACTCTATTGCAAAAGAAAATGAGATCATTTGGGAAAGGCTTGCTTTTATTCTCTTTGCTTTCCTGGTCTTCAGTGTCCTTAGAAAAGAAATGTAAAAATGGACTAAATTCACCTTTAATGTCCTATAAGACATTACATTCTTAGAACTTATTCACTACAATGGGAACTATTTGTTATCTGGGAAAAATTATAAGTTTGGCTAGGTTATTTCCTATCTTATTTGCTCATTTGGCATCATATATAGGTATCCTGAGGATATCATTTTTTATAAACACACGAAGAACTTTGTAAATTTTCCTTTTGATATTTCTGGTAGCAAACATTCATTTGCAGTCAAGCCCTCACAGCTAAAATTGCAGCCCAACAATTTATGTTAATATGACCTCTGCCAAGGTCATATTAACTCTTTGTTGCTTCAAGCTGCTTAATATAAAAATGGTTATATTTGTGTTCATTTGACTTGCACCAATTTAAAAGACCTCTGCTTAAATACAACAGATGTTAATAGACATATTCTATATAATGTTGCCATAACCCTGCTAAAACGTCATAAATGATGGCTCACTCCTGACAGAAAAGCTCTTTGTCTTTGAATGGTGATGTGTTTGGTCGATTGGAAATTCCTTTAAAAGAGGGTCCAGTGGAGGTGCCTATCTCTCCCTATGAAAGAGGATTGAGGAGAATTCTTATTCTGGCTACCTTCTCTATATCTCTCTCTCCTCTCCACTCATTTATTGTATCTTATCTCTCCCTTTTTCTTTTATTCTTATTTTAAGATATTAAAGTTTGAACTTAGACTCCAGGAATCTCTTTTCCTCTCTACAGGTTAGCACAACTTTGTAATTTCTATAATACCAATAAACAGCAAAGGAACAGCTTAAGTATGTCTATATACTTCCTAGTGGATCTGTGGCAAATCATATCACTGATAAATTCTGTTGCACTCCAAAGGGAAATGTGATCTAAAGTATGACAAAGTTACTCCCAGGGAGGACATGTAATATTAAACTTCTATTTTCTCTATCTGTTGGCATACATTCTATTTGGGAAACCTACCATTGATCACGGAGCATGATCCTTGACTACTTAGAGGACACAAGAATGGCATCTTGACAAAGGGCAAATGCGAAGAGAAGCTACTGATTAGTTGCCATGTGGAAGATTTCCTCCTCAGTAACAAGATCTACCTCCTTAGTATGCTAAAAGGAGAAAGAACTTCTGGTCTGGAATTTTTATTCCTTCCTTCTGATCACAGGGAGTGTCTGACAGATTTACTTTCATGGTGGGAAGAAATTATGCTTGCTTGCATCTGTCATCATGGGCATGTGTGTCAATGTCAGGCCAAGACTGGACTTTAAGACCTGAGCTATCTCTACTACGTTGTATCCATAGCAATAGTTATCCCTAGCCTTGGCAGCAATCTCACCAGTCTAAGAAGTTAGGAGAGCCTTGGTTCAGGTTCTTATTGGAAGTAACATCTGAAGCAGTCTCTGGGAGGAGAAGATGATCGCTGCCAGGAGGATGAATCCAAGCCCTGGACTAGTTTGACAGAATGCATGGACCTTGGAAGAATTCTTGGATAACAGAGAGAAAAAGCAAAGGTGAGATGACTTTTCAGTAGTCCCATAAAGTGACTCATATTTAAGCATCAATTTCCAAGGAGACCATACTGGGAGACATGGCTACCATATCATGTCTTAAATATTTGTCATTGTCCATGAGTCTTTTGAATTCTTTTGACATATTTCACACCTAGATTATTACAACTAACTCTTGGGTTTTCCTGCTTCAAGACATTCTCCTTTTCAATTCTTCTTCCATTCAGCCAGAAAAGTGATTATACTAAAGTGCCGGTCTGACTATGTCACTCCTCTATTTAATAGACTTTAGTAGCTCCCTTTTACCATCAGGATCAAGAGCAAAATCCACTGTTTGCTATTCAAAATCTTTTATAATCTTACCTCCTCATATGTTTTCAGTTACTTTACTTCTTAGTCCCCATCATGAGACCATCAATACAGTGACACTAGATGTCCCACAAACATTGTTTCTTCCCATGCAAAAAATGCTCTTTTCCCTCAAATCTTTTCATTGACTTTTCTGGCTTTCTTTAAGTCCCAACTAAGATCTTACCTTTTAAAGGAACCCCTTTCTCACTTCTCTTAATTCTAGTGCCTTATCTGGTATATAGCTTGTTTGGATGTATGTATGTATGTACATATATATATATACACATATATGTGGGAAGAGATAACATGCAAATATATATGTTGAACTCTTTGAAGGTTTTTCCTTTTTTGTCCTCCTAACTCTTAGCATGTTTTCTGACCTAATAGAAATATATGACCACTTCAGAGGATTCACTATTTGTAATAATTAGATACATTTAAAAAGTAAAAAATGTTCTAGAACCTGCAAGAGTAGACAGCAAGGGATTAGATAGTGGTGAGATTGTTGTGGGTCTTAGAATAGTATTCAAAGGACAATGAAGAGGATGAATAGAAAGAGCTATTGCTGGAAGCCAGTCAGCAGTTTCCAGTTATCTTGAGAGGTGTGATGTTTTAGCCAAGAGGGAGGAAATAGAGAGTCGTGACACAGTGGATTTCCGGAAGCTGTTCTCTCAGACTTCCTGCAAATCTTTATTTTTATACCTTTCTCTCAGTTACACAAGTGCTGGGAAAATTTACATTTCAAATTCAAAACAGAGAAAAGGAAATCAAGACATAAAAACATAAAATTTTGGCACACAAAACATATTTCTGCATATTGATTATATCCAGTCTAAACAATTTTCAAGGCTACCAAAACTCTACTTTGTTTAAGTTTTATTTTTTTTAAAGTACCTTCAACATATTTCAAAAGTGAATTAGAGTGTGAGAACCCTCAAATTTTGGGGGACTGTAAAAGTGAAATTTGAGAAATGCCATCTAAAAGTATATATATATATTTTCTATGGACACGTGGGGACCTTAAAACTACATTTCCCGTGGTCCAACAGGTTTCTGTTTCCTGTTCTTTGGGCGTGGGGAAGCCTACGTCACCACGCAGAGGTCAGTTTAAATCTCCTGGGTTAGGAGGAAGTCACCCTCTTGGCTAGCAGACTCAGGAAGAGACGGGAGGTAACAATAAGGCTGGGGCGGCAGTTTTGAATTCTTACAAGCGCGTGATCTAATGACTTTATCTATCAGCATGGCTTTTATTAAAATACTATTCTTCCTTTTGATCTCGGCCCTCATCATTTTTTACCTTAATAGGACAAGCCTATTGTGGGAAAGTAGCAAAGTGTGAGAATATTTTGGTTTTATAGGGTTAGATTCAGTGTGAGAAATGATTAAGGAAAAAAGGTATTTTTGTTTTGCCATGCTATGGCCTTCAAACTCTGAGACAGAAAAGAGCAGCTTCTGCTATTTCATGGAGCGTGTAATTATTAACTCATTAAATGCTGGTTTATTAAAATCTTAAAGGGAATTCTATGAGGAAGTTCTATAAATGGATTTCCATAAAGAAATTTTATATATATACTACAAAACTTGAAGTTATCCTAAAAATATAGATTGTAGTAATTTTAATAATAAAAAATGTTGATCAGAAGAGAGTCACACAGAGGGGTCTAATTAGGTATCCATCCATCCTGTGGCCTGATTTTCAGACAATAGGGATCAATGTAAGTCTCTGCCATCCACATTGACTCGATGGACCCTGACGGAGATCCTTATTTCTCTGAGGGGCTCCCAGCAAGCTAGGAGCTAATGGATGAAGAGACCAGAAGATATACATATGTTCTAGTAGCAACTCTGAAAGGATACTGTGAAACCAGAGAAATGTGACAGTGGGCAACATGTGGAAATCAAAAAAAATCAATTAGTTTATAGTGTATTGGGGGAAGGGGCGTTCCTGTGAAGTGGGACAAGCACAGTACAGTAATGTTACAGTGGCTAGGAGATCAGTGTCAGGGCAAACTTGAGGCAGTGAGCCCTAAAATACAGGGACTAGGATTTAGAGTAAGGCTCCAATTGCTCTAGGAATGGGTGAAAGCAAGGCAGAGTCTTGGTCCTCATGGAACTAGATGAACTAGTATAAAAGAGGGACTTAGACATAGAGGAAGAGGGTCTTCGATATTAGGTAAAAAATACCAGAAGGGTTCCTATCACAAAACACTAGATGAAATCTCAGTTGGTAGGATTAAGGTCCAAGTTTAAGGCAGAAATAAAGTAAAATTGACTTGTTCTAACACACCTGCACAGTTGTTCTGAGTATTTATATCTACCTTACTTAGAAGAAGCATTGGTTCTCAGACCTAAAGCAGGACCAAGCCTGCAGATGAATGCTAAATGGCCTAAGTTGTAGAGATTTGGGGTGATGGAGCCAAATTAGTCAAATTACAAATGTAGAGCCAAATTACATTAGATGTAGAAAATATGAGGATTTTGGGTTTCCATTCCATTTTATTTGGCAATGCCTCTCCAGTCAAAATAATGTGAGCTTACCATAATGATCAAGGGAAATTGAAAGTTGACCAGTTGGATAAGCCAGTGAAGAAATGAAATGTCTTTGCTTGGATTATCCATAATGGTTGCGCTAACAAAGTAGTGGCAGCTACATTGTTCTGGTTCAGCAGACATAGCTTGAGGCAAGATCTCTGATTTTTTTTTCTAACTATTGACATTTAAAATGGAGGTTTGAATTTTTGCCCTTCTCTCATTATTTAGAATTCAGATGATAGCAGATTATTCATAGTGGCAGTGGTGCTGTGTAGGCTCACATGTTCCAGGCCTAAATGATTAAGGTGAGTGGAAATCCCTATCTCTTCTGTTTTTTGGTTACATGGAACTTGTAAATATGGAGGTGCTCAAAATATATGAGATCCCTTTATAAGATATCGAAAATATAGAGAAAAAAGTCTTTGAGGGATTTAAGAAGTCTGATCATTGCAATGAAAACTACAGAAGACTGAAGATAAAACATTCTACCCTCTTTGCCAGAGAAGTGGCAGACTAAAAAGGCAGAAAGAGATATATATTTTTGGACATGACCAAAGTCTGAATTTTTTTTATTGGACTATGCATATTTATCATGAGGGCTTCATCTACCCATTTGCTCACAATTTTTGTTTAATGAGGGTAGCAATGGGAAGGAGAGATAAATGCTTCTAAAAAGATAACTAAAGCAATGAGTGTATCTTTAAAAACATCTAAGAACTGTTACATAAATATGAAAGTTTTCTTTAAAGCAGAGGGAGGCTGAACATCTTTTTCAAGGTTGCAGCTATTGTCCCAAACACATTTTTTTGAATATCTTCCACAGTGAAAATAGTTTGCCTTTGAAGGTGGATTTGATTTTTAGAAATAGCCAAAAAGTCATTTGAAACCAATTAGGTAAGTATCAAGCTGGATCATGCTTTTCCTGTTATAAGCATATATGCATATGAAGGAATGAGATGGTTTTTCTAGTATTATTGGTAAACTAGGTGATATTCCTAAATGACAACTCCATAATAATTGTGAACAATGGTAACATTGTTAAAATAAATATTTAGACTTCTGACACCTTGAAAGATCAGCTTGGTATAGTGGAAAGAATGTTAGATTTGGAATAGGGCATCTAGATTCAAGTCCTAACTCTACCAGTTATTATCTATGTGATCATAAACATACCACTTAACTCCCTTCAACCTCAGTTTTATCACCTGCAAAATGAGAAAGTTAGACTGGATGATTTCCAAGGTTCTTTTGGGTCTATGGTCCTATGACCACCCTTTGGATGCAGAAATTATGTTAAGTTTTATAGTGTCCAGAGGAGGATAATCAGTTGGACAAGGGTCTCAAGTTGATGTCATATGAGGTCAGATGAAGGAAGTCTAGATATATATCCTAGAGGATAAAAGATCTAAAGACAGCATGTTGTCTGTCTTCCACTATGGAAGGAACATTGTGTAGAAGTGAGATTTTACTTTATCAACTTGATACTGGGGTCAAGAAATAGGAACAAAAGTTGGAAATCACAAATAGAAAAATTTTGGTTGGATATGTGGAAAAATTCCTAATTATTAGACTTTACAATCATAGGATAAGTCTCTTCAGAGAAAATCTCACATGAGACATTCAAACACATGGTGGATATTTGTCAGGTATTCTATTAGAGAGAACAGTTTAGATGTGGTTTGGACTAGATGACCTTTGAAATCTTTCACAACTCTAAGAACCCATAATTCTATATTTTGTGATTGCCCACATTCTCTTCATATAAGTGATATGGTTCAAGTTTTCAATATAAATACCTCTAGATTACTACTATGGTTGCAAAATATACAGTATAATAATTTTTACAGAATTTAAGTAGTGGGTTTTTGAAGGGCCAATGGAGAGATGCATAGCAGACATAAATGTGTTGCAATACATTAGCAATGATGACCTACACTTAACAGGAGGTATAGGTATGACAATGAATAAATATGTGATTGAAACAGATGAATTGGTTATAGGATATAAATGAAGGATGATAGATAAGTAGACTGAGGGCTCTGATGATACAACTGAAAAGGACAAAGTTTTATGGGAACTTTCCAGCACGCCTCACCATCCTCTCTATAAAACCTTTGAAAGAACACCAAGAACTGGCCAGGATGAGAAGACACAGATGTATTGGGAACTGCATGGTTGGAGAAAGTAGCTACATTGATGAGTTCACACCTCCATTGAAGAATGTCGTTTGTTGAACTATTCAACATTCTTTCTTGAGTATTTTAGCTAGATCCTAGTTAGTTCAAATAATTAATTCTCTGAAGTGGTTGCATATATTCAGGTTTGCACTATTCAAATTCATAATCATATAAAATATGACTATTAGTTCCAGCTCAATGGAAATATGCAATGTGAATTAGAATAAAGTAACCTCTTCATTGGGATATAGCAGAAACTTATTTTAATCCTTTCAATAAGACACAAAAGGTATCATAATGAGTCTGTAGATAAGAAAATTAAGGGCCAGAAATGTTAAATTACTCATCCAAGGCCACAAAGCTATTTTAGCAACAAATTGATGTCTTACAAACCCTTGCTTTTCCCATTATACCATCTTGCTTAAAACAGATAAAAGCAACAGTACAAGCATGTACTTGTTAGGGCAAATTGCATTTTGTTGGAGGACTCAAATTTTTTCAACTATATACCTACCTAGTTCAAGATAATCAATAGTTTATAAATAATGGAGAGTGATCAATATATATAAGAAGTAAATATTTATTTTTATGTGGGGTTAATCTACCATTAAGGGTATATACTAGGATCCTACTCTGTGCTGGACACTTCACTAAATGCTTGGGATAAAAAACAAGAAGACCTCAATAAATTTGCAATCTCTCCAGGAGATACAACATGCACACACATACAAATATCTCTATGAAATAGTTAAAAGGAAATTTAGGGGCAGAGGAAGGAAAAGATACTGAAGATGAGATCAGGAAAGAACTTATAACAAGTTCTATTTAAGATGAAACTCTCATTTCTGACTTGGTTGCCACTCTAAACAGAATCTATAGTGATTTTCTTAAAAGTTGGTGGTTGAGAGGTTTTTCTAATGACAAATTGCAGAATTTTTAGCCTATGAACTAATTCATTGTGCCGAATGCAACGGATTCCTGTCAAAGCTTGTATCTATCTATCTATCTATCTATCTATCTATCTATCTATCTATCTATCTATCTATCTATCTATCTATCTATCTATCTATCTATTTATCTATCTACCTACCTACATCCCTGGAAAATCCAACACATCAGACCTTTCTCTCAGATTTATTAATCTCCTCTTTTCATTAAGGAGGTGAAGCAACCTCTGATTATGAATAGATTGGATGCCTTTTTATATTCTCTTTTAACTTTGCATTTTAGGAATTCTTCAGTTGCATATTTTCATTTGTTTCCTCAGCAGGTCAAAATATACAGTTTGAGTCAATAAACCTTAGTATAGTAGGTTTTCCCTGGAATCACAGACACAGAAGTTCTTATATTGGTTTCCATTGAATTGTTTCAATTAGCGTTGGAAAGAGTTTCCTAGCAGTCAGACCATAGAACAATAGTAATTAGGGAAATGCTCTCATTAATAGTCAGCTTCTTGTCATCTCATGTTTACCAGGGAACAGGATCCATGTACAAGACTGTTAGTACACTGATCTGCCAAATGAGTTTTGGGGACCTCTGGTAAGTAGCAGTTATTTTCTAGATGATATTGAATGGTCATCCATATAGGATCACAAGTTAGAAACTGGAATTGAACTTAAGATCCTCCATTCAAATTTCTTATTTTACAGATGATGAAAATATGGCAAATAAAGGTTAAATAATTTATTCAATTTCACACTGCTAGTAGAATCTTGGTGGAATTTGAAAGTAGATCTTTCAAATTCCTAGTTCTATGCTTAATGTAATAATTCATGCTGCCTCTCTATTTAGATTGATGCCACGGTGGCATGAAGATATCCTGGTTCTTGAAGGCAGTGACAGAAGCCTGTATGATTAAGCAGGTGATATCAATACTGGAAATATTTTGAATGAAATCATTTTAAAAGGTGACAAAGTGGAGGGATTGTGGGAATATAGGCACACTACTCCATTGTTAGTGGAGCTTTAAATTGGGACAACCATTCTGGAAAGGAATTTGGAATTATGCAACAGTGATTAAAACATCCATACATTATGACCCAGAGATTCTACTGCTAAGTATATATCCCAGGGAGGTCATTGGCAAAAAGATATGTTCCATACACAACAAAATATTTACAGTGACACTCCTTGTGGCAGCAGAGAACTGAAATCAAAGTAGATAATCTTCAACTGGGAAATGCCTAAAGAAATTTTATTTTGTGAATGCAATGGAAAATTATTGTTCCGTAAGAAATGACTAACCTCATGAATGTAGAGAAGCATGGAAAGAACTAATAAACAAGTGTAAAGGAAGTAAGCAAAGCTAGGAAAACAATATAATCACTGACCATAACAATGTAAATGGAAGGAACCACAACCACAATTGACCCAAATTGAATGTTGCAAAATGTAAAGAACAAACTTTCACTAAAGAAGAAATAAGAGAAGATACGATTCTCTTTTGCAGAGGTCAGATCTCTGGGTATGGAAAACTGTATATAATGCCATATATTTTTGATACATTGAGAAATTTTACTGAAATTTTTACTTTTGCTCTTTTGATTTTTTAAAAATATTCTTTGTTGAAAGGAATGACTCTCTGGGAGAAGGCATGTGGGAAAAACAGTCAACATATAAACAAATGACATATATTAAAGTTATTAAATTTAAAGTGATTGAGAAGTCCAGTCCCTTTTAACAACAAAAATCATCTGGCATTTATATAGTGCTTTAATGTTTGCAAAGCTCTTTACAAAATTTTCTTATTTCATTCTTACAACAGACCTGGAAGGGGTAGGTACAATTATTATCCCCATTTCATAGATGAAAAAACTGAAGCATAGGTTAAATGATTTGTCTATGATTATATAGCTGGTAATTTTCTGAGACCAGATTCAAACTCAACTTTTCTTAACTCCAAATCCAGCATTCTATTTACTATATTATTTAACTACTAAAATATTTATTTTTTTCTGCCTTTAATAGAAGTCATGGTAATAATGATTTCCACTTAGAATCCACTTTAAGGTTTGTAGAGTGTCTCCTCACAATGACTTTGTGTATAGCACAAGTGTTATTATCCACATTTTACAAACGAAGAGGCTGAAGTTCTGTGGTTAGATGAATTTCCAAAGATCACTTAGCTCAGTAATATTAGAGGTTGGGATTCAAAATGAAGTCCCCCAACTCCAACATTTTTCCTTTATAGGACATGGTCTTTCATTCTAACTTGTAGGTGATCTCTGACTATTTCAGTAAAATACAAGTCCTGACAAATCTTACAAAGTTAGAAGGACTTCTATCAGAATTTGACTGATAGACTTCATGTTTCTCAAAAAAATTTCCAGTATATTTGGAAAAGCACATCAGAGGAATTTTAAATGACAGGAGATTTTAAAATCTATTAAATTATAGAAGAGTCTGTAATTCTATTGATAGGAGGGAAGAGAAGAGAAGAAATATATATGTATATATTTATATAGAGCCTACGATGTGTCAGACGCTGCATTCAACGTTTTTATAAATAGTATCTCATTTTGAACCTCACAACAACCTTAAGAGAGAGGCACTGTTATTATTTTAATTTTTTTTACGTTTGAGTACACTGAGGCAAATAGATTAAGGAACTTTTCCAAGGACACATAGCTAAGAAGTTTCTGAGGCTAGATTTAGTTAGAATTAGTTCTTCCTAACTCCAGGTCTAATATCTATCCCCTGCATCACTTAGCTGACTCGAGTGAAATTAAAGATTTTCTAAGTATAAAAATTATGGTAACAAGAATGTAGTATTTTGATCTGTATCAATCAATTAGAATTAGATGTGAACAAACTCTCCACAACTCCTTGAATGGACACAATTCAATCTGATTGAAAGTCTAAATTGATTAGGTGAGAGACTTTGTTGTACCATGTGGGTCCTATGTATATCTAGTGAACTAGCTCAAAATCTGTGAGTAAAACCTAGAGTAAAGAAAGTCTTTCTTGAGAATTGAGTGTTTAAAAAAAGAACTTAGCTTCCATCTAGATCAGTGATTCCCAAAGTGGGTGCTGCAGCAATCCAGGAGTGTGTTGATGGCCACAAGTGCATTTATCTTTCCTATTAATTGCTATTAAAATTAAAAAAAAATAATTTCCAGGGGGCTAAGTAATATTTTTTCTGGAAAGGGGGTGGTAGGCCAAAAAAGTTTGGGAACCACTGATCTAGATCTTTCATTTACCTTTAAACATGAGGAATGTGGGGATCTTTAAAGGGTCCTGATCATTTAGGATTTCTAATGTTCTTTGGCATGTCCTAGCAAGATCTTAGGACTATCTTGGCATTCTTGCATCAGTGGTCAATGACAGAAAAAACAGATTCAAAGATTCACAAATAGCCCAGTAGAAAGGCTATGTTGTACCCAAGAAGATCATCTAGAGGACTATAGCAAAAGCATTTCCAGCAACTATGACTCCTATAAGTATGCTAAGCTTTGAGATCACTTTCCCCTGATTTTGGGGAGGAATATTTTGTACCAAATGTTTTTTATTATACCATTTTAGTAATTATCCCTTTGTAAAAGCTAGCTAATTCTGGCTGACTGATTGATATCATTGATAATCTAATCACAGAGAGAAACACACCAATGGAGGTTAATGAGCTGTTGCTCTACAAAGAGAGCATACTGCCCCCTTATTCCCTTTGGGTTACCCCCAGAACCCTGAGGGTATGTAGCCATCAGATATCTGGGTATCCAAATTACCAGTGATAGGATACCAGGGTTAGGATAGGAAAAGCAGAGCCTCCTCGTACTACATGTTTACAGTTGTGTTCTGTTTATTCAAATCTTTAGTCTTAGTTCCTGGTTTAGGACATTATGTCAGTGCCAGGTTCTGTTCCCTCCCTCACTCCTGATTGGGGTGGACAATGCTCATCATGCCCTGTCCCATCTGCAGTTTTGAAGCTGTTGCTACTGTTATGTTCAATTCTGGATGTGTGGCTGGGACCAAATCCTGCATTCTGTCACAATTTCTCGCTTTTATGACTGTGTCCTGGTAGTGCAGAATAATTCCTGGCTTTACCTTTACCTCTGTTTCCTTTTTTGCATAATAAGTTGGCTTTGTTCCTTGCTGCAGGCCTGATTGGCTAATGTAGGACATTATGCTGGTTTCAGACCTCTGGAGGACTCCCTAATGCATATTGCCTAGGTACTTTGCAGACTCCCATTCTAGGAAAGCAGCCACTATGTGCTGGCCCTGTCTCATGCTGTGACTCTTAACGGGAGTGCTGGCTTCAGAGCTTTTTACCAAGTCCTAAGATGTGGCTGTACTGCTTAGTTCCATCTTGCTGAGCAGTGGACTATAATTTCTCCATCCTCTGAGATATTTGGAAAGATTGGGGCCAAGATCTTTTTAACTTCAGGATTAATTTATTGCAATTTATGCTTGCTTTTGACTCACTTGATAAATCCCCATTCAGAGACTCCACAAGCTTCTTGCTATCTTCTTGTTTAGTACTAAACTGGATGCAGGGACTTAATTGTATTTTTCTTTAGTATTTTGTATTGCTGGCTCCTCTGCAGTCCTTTGGAATATAGGGTGTTTTCAGAGACTGATACACTGTGGTAAAATCGAACATAACAGACTTCTCTACTAGCAGCAATGTATGGATCCAGAACAAGGCTGAGGGACTTATGAGAAAGAAAACTAGCCACATTCAGAGGAAGAACTGTGGGAGGAGAAACACAGAAAAAAAAACAACTGCTCGAACACATGGGCTATTATTGGGGATGTAGACACTAAATGATAACTCTAGTCAAACTATCAATAATATGGAATTAGGTCTTGATCAATGATACATGTAAAACCCAGTGGAATTATACTTCAACTAAGGGGGGCTAGGGGACCTTGGGGGAAAGGTGAAAATATTCAAAATAAAAATTAAAAAAAAGAAATATAGGGCATTTTCATGATGTTTTCCTAGGTAAGGACTTGAATATTGCCACATTAACCAGAAAGTCTGTGATCTTTGATATTTTGTATAATAACAATGTAGCACTACTCTAACTCTATTTGTTCCTCCTTTTCTATATTAATTTTTTAATGCTCTATCCTTCTCTGGGGAGGAGAGTAGAAGAATATAAAGAAGTGACAAGATGCAGCAGGCAAGAAGGAGATCCCAAAGATATGATTATTAGATTTAGCAGAACAGAAGGTATATGGGAATAAGACACAAAGGGCTTATACACTAATTCATGCTCCATACCATTGAGAAGGAGCCGAGATCTCAGATGCAGTGCTCTAGAACCTTCATCTAAAGACTGACCTTACTTTATGCATGAGTTTGAACCACATATTGCCTATATTCCTTTACCTAGTCACAAGAAAAGAGGCTATAGGGGATAACTGGCATGACGTGCATTTTCTAGAACTTCTAGGTTTAGGGTGACCTATCACCGATAAATAATCCAACAAACAATTTCTAAAGTGATTGCTCTCTGACATTCACCATTAGGTCCTGGAGACATTTAACTAGAAACTGCTGGAGTTAGTGGTCTACAAATTTTTTGATTGGACACCCATATCAGTAATTTTTTTTCCTGTTAGGTATGTTGGGAGTTGGGGTGCAGTAGGGAAGAGAGATTATCTCCTTGACACTTGAACTACTGTTGTTACAGGAGCCCACTGGTTGGGCTGTAATATAAATCTCCTGTTTGATTCATGTCTATTTTAAAGGGAGGTAAGTTCAAGAACTTGAACAAGAGACAGTGGAATGGGGCAGTTTTGGGTTGTAATAAAGTAATTGTAAGGATGATTGTATTCAAGACAAGCTCTTTGATTGCTATCTCATGGAAAATGGGAAGGGACTAATTTTCCCATGGTCTGATTGATCACATCCACTTTGGGGCCATGCTATATCCCCCTTTGCAATGTCTTGACCCCTACTTTGATGACCACAAGCTTAGGTGTGGGAGAGACTATGGGGGCAGCCAAATGCTAGATATTTTATTGGACATTTTTTCTTTCTCAAGACCAAGAGTGAAGTACTTCATATTCAGCCAATAATATTCTATCTGATCCTGTGAGATGGTGACTCCATTATGCTAAGATAATGTTATTAGGTAGTATTGTAATATAGCAAGTCAGGATGAGTGTGAGATTCCCATTTATATATCCTGACTTTGAATGGATACTATTCCTCACCTCTGTATCTTCCCCCATCCCCATTAGTAAAGGGAGAGAGAAGACTAAGACAAGAATATGAATCAATACAGAGTTTCAAAATGAGTTGCATAACAGCATAGTGGATAGAGTTACTAGGACTCATATGAGGAAGGCCTAGGTTCACCTCTTTACTCAACACATTTACTAGCTATGTGACTCAGACTATCATGGATCACTTTTCTCAGCCTCATATTTTTAATTTATAAATCAGGCATAAATAAGACATATAGTGCTTCCTTATAGGGATTTTGTAGTGATCAAGTGAAATTATACGAATAAAATTTAAAAACATTAAACTTCTATAAATGTATAGTTAATCTAATTAAATGAGGGGTGTGTGGGAGGGCAAGTGAGTGTGTGGGAAGTCTTTTTTTAATTTAATAATTTTTATTTTTTAGAAAAGTTATCCATGGTTACATGATTCATGTTCTTACTTTCCCTTCACCACCCCCCCGACCTCCTCCCCTCCACCCCCATAACTGACTTTCCACTGGTTTTAGTCTGTGTCATCGATCAAGACCTATTTCCAAATTGTTGATAGTTGCATTAGTGTGGTAGTTTCCAGTCTACAACCCCAATCATGTCCGCTTCAACCCATGTGTTCAAGCAGTTGTTTTTCTTCTGTGTTTCCACTCCTGTAGTTCTTCCTCTGAATGTGGGTAGTGTTCTTTTCCATAAATCTCTCAGAATTGTCCTGGGTCATTGCATTGCTGCTAGTACAGAAGTGCATTACATTCTATTTTACCACAGTGTATTAATCTCTGTGTACAATGTTCTTCTGGCTCTGCTCCTTTCACTCTGCATCAATTCCTGGAGGTCCTTCCAATTCACATGGAATTCCTCCAGTTTATTATTTGTGGTAAGTCTTGAATGGAATTTCTCAGACTTTCACTTGGTCAGTTATAAGGAAAAGGGCTGAGTACTGACAGAAAGATAAAGATGCAAGAAAGAGAATAGGAATCAAGAAATATAATCCTACCATAGGCTCAACCCCTAGACCAAACTATTACCTGTACCTATAATTATGGCTCATACAACTTACTACTACTCTCTCTTACATGTTCCCCTTAATAATGGTTTTGATAAAAAAAATTTGAAGGATTCATTGCAGGGCATGGACTAGAATTTGGTGCTTGAAACCTATGAAAAGAGATATGAGTTCCAGATAAGAGGATTTATAAAACAAACAATTAGCTTTTTGGTTTCATTGTCTTTTTATTGGGTACTCTCAGATACTGTGATTGGATTGACCTTTTCTATGTAGATTGTACATCACATGCTCAGGTATAGGAGGGAATCTAATATCCTCTCCTGTGCTTAATGATGTAGTTTCTATTAAAATTGCACTCCTAAAAGCTGAAGAAATAGCTTCCCAACTTCAATGAATTACAAAATGAGACAATGCACGCTGTTCTAATGGTCTCTCTATAGCCAAAAGCTTTTACAACAAATAAGAACTGAGAATATGAGTGCCCCTTCATTTAGCCTTATTGGCACCAAAATGGGCCGCTGGGTAGCTCAGATATTCTTAAAGAAGAGAATAAAAGTGGCGTTATCTTGGATGACAGTGAGGGCTGTTTGCTTAGTCAAGTGCACTTTCACAACCTGGGTAGTAAGATCCGTTGTTACAGTGTTGATTAGCCCCAATTAATCAACAAGAATACTACATGTTTACTATGTGCTGCTGGGCACTGAAATAAATACTGGAATATAAATAAGGGCCCAAACAGTCCATTTCCTCAAGGAAATTTTGATTCAGTTCTCCTGTTCTCAATGACTTAGGGTGTGTCTGGGGTACTCTAGTTCCACTTCGTTGTTGGACTATCAAACTCAGAAAGTGCAAAAATCTGAGTTTCCTCTACTCAGATCCCAAACCATGAGTGAGATAGTATGCCTTAGTTAGGAGTTATGGGTAGCAAGGAGTATAGATGGGGAGAATAGAATGTTTTAAGCAGAAAGATATGAATAGTTAGGGGTAAGGAAAGGAGGGCAATTGAAGGAGAGTCTCAGAAATAATCATTAGGTGTTTGGATTTGATGCTGGAATTGTGGGAATTCAGGTGAGGAGGTCTGGGTGATAGGTAAGGAGAAATAAGTCATTTCAATCACAAAATGGAAACCTTGGTCTCCTGCTCTCAATGTGCTTCTACATTATGCCTTGACTCCACAGATCATCACTACTTTGCTAGTATTCATTTATCAGTACTAGGTTCATATACTCTTGCTTTTTCTCCAAATCCATCAAATAGATTTTTAGTCTTTTATCTTGTTAGCCAGGAAAAGTCCTAATGGGAGAAGGAAACTATTGATATTCTAGGATTTAGAACTAGTTGGGATCATGGGAAGAGGTGCACTTTCCTTCCAGTCCAAAGACCTGGACTCAAATTCTACTTTTGGTGTTCCCATCTGTGAGACCTTGAATAAGTCCCTAAATACCCTTGTAGTCTTAGCTGCTCCATCTGTAAAATGAGGGGTTCAGATTAGATGACCTCCAATGTGCCCTCTAGCTCAAAATCAAAGACCCTGTATTGTCTAATTTCTTTCTACTTGAGGAAACAATCTCAGAAAGGTTAAATGAGCGAACAGTCATCAAATAGAATTAGGACTTGGACTCAGTTCTTATTCCTAATGCAACACTCCTTCCACCATTTCTCATAATTAAGGTTGAATCTGAGTCAAAGCTAAAGAGAAAAGGGACTTTTAATGATAAGTCAGAACAACCAAAAGCTGAAATAGAACTCAACCAAAAAGATGAGGCCTCTGAGGTATAGAAATATAAAATTAGTCTGCAAAATGTATTCGCAAGTTTCAGTCACTTTATCTCTGTAGGAATGCAAGGAGAATTAAACAAAGAATTCTCTTCTCAAATTCTTATTCCTTTGACAAAATAGATTTAGCCAGTAGAACTAGGTTTCCTTCTGGTTTTGTTTTGTTTTTATTCCTTCTTCTGTCTTTTAGTTATTATTGCAGACAGCCTATGGTGGCAATATCTCTGTTTGGTTAAAATAGGAAAATTCTCTCTCATTTCAGTATCTGTTGAGCACCTTTTTGTCTGATGAAAATTATTTGACTGGCACAGCCCTAACTCTTGCCCCTACTCTGCTTACAAAAATGGTACTTTTGGGTTAAATTTTCTAGTTCAATGTTCTTCATTCTGACTTCCCTGCTACTATCTCTCCCTATTCTCCACTCCCTTAGTAGCAATTTAGGAAATACCTTCATTTTACTGGTCTGATGATAATAGAGCAGTCTCCCACTTGTATCATACTGGCTCTTTGTCTCAAATGATACATAAGGTTGAATCCTGAGTCAAGGTCTTTGATTGGACTGTGCATACCTGCCCCCCATTGTCCTGCCTATTGTTGCCATAAAGGCAGCATACTGCAACTCTCTCTGTTAGCAATTATTTTCCTCCTTCCTTCAATTTTTTTGTTGTTGTTTGGGTCATTTTCCAGTCAATCATATCTGACTTTGCAACCCCATTTGGAGTTTTCTTGGCAGTTACTTCTCCACCTCATTCTCAGATGAGGAAATTGAGAGAAAAAGCTTTAAGTGACTTGCCCAGGGTTACACAGAAAGGAAGTGTCTGAGGCCAGATTTGTACTTGAGGAAAATGAATCTTCCTAACTCCAGGTCTGGCACTCTGTCCACTGTGCCATCCATCTGCTCTCCCTCTTGAGTAGCAATAAATTCCATTAAAGCCATCTCTTTGTGAGATGATATTTTTCATCTGTACTTTCCTATTCTATACTTACTATTCTCTAGACATTGTATTAATTCTCAAGGTTATAAAGTTATATATTGAAATATAATGTGCTCTCAGGGAATTTTTAATCCAATAAGAAGAAAAGACACAAGTACAGATAAACATTTAGTGTAAAGAATAGATCAAGGCAAGGTGCAGTGAAAAATTGAGAGATCATTTTTAACCTGAGGGTCAGGGAAGACTTCAGTGAAGAGGTGAGAAATAAATTGAGCCTTCAAATAAGGAAAGATTTTAAATGACTGAGATAAACGATCTATTCCAGGTATAGGATATAGTATGTTCTTGTTCTGCTATCTCTTGTCTACATGACTAAATGAATAGAAGTATTATTTGTTACCGAAAATATAGATAGGAGCCAATCTGGGGATGCTTTGAATGCTGGCACATAGGTTTATACTTTATAAACTTTATTTGCTAGGTATTAGGGAGTCAAGAGAAATTTTGTGAATAGAGAAGGAATGTGGTACAGAATGAGAAATTGTTGGCCCACATGGCTTTGGGAATGGTGAGTTGGAAATGGTATAGACTCGAGGCAGGAAGACAAATTGTTAGATTATTCTCATAATTTAGGCAATAAAATGATGCTTGGATTAAAATGGTTATAGTAGGAGTATGAAAGAAAACTAGGTGTGAGACAGAGTGAGATCGATCCATTATTCAACCAAAGATACTCTCTCTAAAATTATTAAAGATCTCATAATTGCAAAATCTAATGATTTTTTTCCAGTCCTCATCCATATTGATATCATCTCTAACACTGTCAGTCACCTTCTTCTTGATATTTCCTTCTTGTATTCTGGTTCTCCTCCTACTTGTCTGACTAACCCTTCTGAGATTCCCTTGCTTGACCTTCATAAAGGTAATGTCCATTAATAGTGAATGTCACCTTGGACTGTCTGGGGCTCTGTTATTTTTTCTTTCTATTTGATTTCAATAGGTGATTTCATCAATTAAGAATAGATTAAATTGTTATATCCATGCCAATTATTTTCAGCCTTAATCTTACTTCTAATCTTATATATATAAAATTGCCTATTGGACATCTTAATCTGATGTCCTGCAGATATTTTAAACTCAACATGTTCAAAATGGAAATCCTTATCTTTTCTCAAAAAATCTTTTCTTTCCAAACTTCACTATCCTCTCAGTCACCATGGTTCACAATCTAAATATTTTCCTTGACTTCCACTTTCACTATTCTCATATCCTTTCTGTTGCCAAGTCTTGTCAATTTTCAACTTCATAGTATTTCTCATATTGTTCTCCTTCTATCTGATGACATTGATACTATCCTGGTAAAGGCTTTTCTTATCTCCATCTGGCTTACTACAGTAGTTTACTTGTTCATCTCTCTGCCTCATCTTTCTTCATTTAGGCTCATCTTTCAATCTACTGTTAAAGTGATTTTCCTAAAGTGAAGTTCTGATTATGTCACTCCCTCTCCCATTCAATAAACTCTAATGGCTCCCTATCATCTCTCCATGATGAGACAGAAAATTTTCTGTGTGGTATTGAAATCCCTTTACAACCTGGAACCCTTCTACCTTTCCAGTATTCTTACAACTTATTCCAACATCTGTTTACAAAGGAAGACATTGGACTCCTTTTTTGTTCCTCATACAAGATACTTCATCTTCTGATTCTGATAATTTTCGTTGTCTGTCCCCCATGCCTAGAATTCTCTCCTTCATTATCTCTGCTTCCTGCCTCACATGAATTCCTTAAAGTCCCAGATAAAATTCCCTGTAATGCATGAAGCTTTTCCTAGTTTCTCTTAATGGTAGTCTTTTTCCTCTTTTGAAGACCTAAAATTTGTCCTGTATACATCTTGTTTGTAATTTGTTATTTTCATGTTGTTCTTCTCATTAGACTATTAGGTTCTTCATTTTGTTTTATATATTCTTGTTGCCTTGTGAAGTCATTTGCTTCTAGTTTTTGAGTTCTATTTTTCAAATACTAAATTTCATCCCTGGCTTTTTGGTCATCCTCCTTCTGGTCTGATTTTCTTTGTAGATCATCTTTTGCCTTCTTTGCTTCATTTTCAAGGTGGCTAATTCTGGCTTTTAAGACTATTTTCTTGTTTTAGTTAATGTATTTTCTTTTTCAAATTATCTTTAGCCTCTCTTAATTTCTTTTTGAGTTCCTGAAGTTCTTGAGTTAATTGAATTTTGAGATCTTCCAAAGCCTGTGTCCAATTTGCTGGAACTTCTTCTTCTTCTTCTATTTCTATTTCATTTGCTTTCTTTTCACTTCCTTGAAGAAGCTGTCAATTGTCATTTCTTTTCTCTTTTTCTGTTGTTTACTCATATCTTTTCCTTTTCTGTTCTGCCAGTTTAAGCAGACGGATTTAATGAGCTTTGATGAAATATCTTCCCTCAGCTGGCAATGGAGGTTTGTAGTTACTTTCTTTGCAGTCTCTGCAGGGGGAGGGGTGTTGGAGTTTCCCTGCCCTCTGAAGACTTCTTGTCTGTACAATTCATGGGATTAATCCTGTATTGATTGGATTAGTCTGTATTGCTTAATGTGCCCTGAGGCTAAAACCTAGGGGTGGGGAGAGAAGTGAGGGGACAATATGGAGTGTTTTCACTAAGCTGTCCAGCAGTAGGGTCCACTTGCTCTGTCCTGCTGTTTGACCTGGTTTTATTTCCTCTTGAAGTCCTTTGTTCTCTATCTAGGTGTGATGAAGCCAGGAGATCTGAGGTTTGGCTCCATTTAAGCTGCCATTTTCTGAGCATTTTTGCTGTGTTTCTCTGGCTTTCTCTTCCAGTCCCCTCCCCAGTGCCTGTGTTCAATTCCCTGAGTCTGATGCCAGCAAGGCCTTCTCTTCGGCTGGTGTTCCCACCCACTGGAAGATTTCAGGGGCTGCTGGAGAGTCCTCACAGTGTGTGGGGGAGAGGTCCTGGGATACCCCTTCTGTATCCTCAGACCTGACAGTTCAAGAATTCAAGCCTTTTTCTTGGTGTACCTCTTTAGCTGTTCAGCAGTAGGATCCCCCCACCCCCCGCTCTGTCCTGTTGTTAGATTTGGTCCTCTTTCTTCTGAAAGGGCATTGTTTTCTATCTTGGTGTGTAAGGGTGTGAAGGTTTTAAGATCTGCTCTGTCTAAACCCATCTTCCCAGAATCCCTATGAGCTTCTTCAGGGTACAGAATGCCTTTTTTTCTTGGTTATTTCTGGAGAAATCTTAGATTAACTTAGAGATCCTTGGCACATAGTAGTAGCTTAATTAACACTAACTGATCAACTATTGGACCATGGAGAGGGTAGGAAGAGAGTGAAAAGCAAACCAAAGACAAGGTTTTAAGAAGATGAGAGTAACATGAGGAAACAGCAAAGAAATTAGAGGCAGAGCAATGAGAGAATATAATGAGAATTTCAGGTCCTGGAAGCCCTGAGAATCTTAATATAAAGAAAGTTTTCTTATAAACCTATGTGAAAATATAATTGGTTGCCTCAGGAGGTAGCAAATTCTCTTTCAATTGGAAAGAACTTTAATGTGAAAGTTGCAGTCATTTGTCAGAGGTTTTGCAGAAACAATTATTTCTTCTGGTATAGGTATAGGTTTGATTGGATAGTTTCTGAGATCCTCTCCAACTCTGAGACTTTGATTCGAAATGTCAATAATCCTATTGGGAAGGCTATTAACCATCTCCCCCAAACCCCCAATCTATACATACATAAATACAAGAGCTATTTGTTGGCAGAAAGGGAAATTGGAGATGGTTAATTTATTATTTCCAAACCAAATGGGAAAATTAGAGGTTCTGGAAGTTTTGAATTTGATAGCCTTCATCTGAGCCATTGATAAAAATAATAAATAAAAATAAGTCAAGATCACATTCATCCTTATTGCAAATTTGGTAAAGTGACATTTGCAGGATTTTCACCCAAATAATGCAAGTCATAATATCAATCAACCCTATCAGTTAATCATTAGAAAAGATACTAGATCTATGACTTGATGAAATAAGGAATTTTTGGTAAGGAACCTTCCATTACCAAAATAGAACAGCAATTCCTCTGAATTTTAGAACATGAGATATGTCCTATAAGTTATAATAATTTCAATACAAAAAAAACTTTCTAAGAAACTTGTTTGGAAATGTAATTGATTGCCTCAGGGGTAGCAAAGTCTCTTTCATTTAGAAAGAACTTGTACCAGAGGCTTTATAGGTTTACTTGGCATGAATTTTGTAGAAAGAATTAATATTTTATATTAACTTCACTTTCTTAATTTAAAAAAATTTTCAGTTTTAAAGTCTCTCTCTTTTCAACCCCTAACCAACTTTTGAGAAGGCAAGTGATATGATACATCTTATATATTTCTTCATTAACTATATAGCAAAAAAGCAAGAAAATAAAGTGAAAAACTATGCTTCAATTTCTATTCAGAGTTCATCAATTTTCTCTCTGGAGGTGGAGGGCATTTTTCATCATATGTTTTTGGGAATTATCATAGATCATTGTATTGATCAGTGTTACTAAGTCTTTCACAGGTGATTTAAAATAGTGCTGTCACTATGTACTATGTTTTCCTGGTTCTGTTCATTTCTTTTTACATCAGTTCAATTAGGTCTTCCTAGCTTGTTCTGAAACTATCCACTTTGTCATTTCTTTTGCCATGACTGTATTTAATCCTAATCATATGCCACTTTTTCATTCATTCTCCAATTGATTATATAAATTGTCATTTTTTTGTTTCCACAACATGAGCTCTATAAATATTTTTGTATAGATGTGTCTTTTTTCTTTTATCTCTTTGTGATACAGAAGATATAAAGATAATAGTATTGCTAGGTAAAATATGCACAATTTTACATGTTGGGCAGAATTTCAGATTTTTCTCCAGAACAGTTGGACCATTTCACAACTGCACCAACAATATATTAGTATATCAATTTTTTCCACATTCCCTCAAGGTTTTATCATTTTCTCTCTTTTTTAATGCTAGTTAACCTGAGTGGCATGAAGTGGTACATCAAAGTTGTTTTAATTTGCATTTCTCTAATTATTAGTGATTTAGGACATTTTTCAGATAACTATTGAAAGCTTTGATTTCCTATTTATAGTCTTTGACCATTTATCAATTAGGAAATGGCTATTAATTTTATAAATTTGTATCAGTTCCTTATATATTTGAGAAATAAGACTTTTACTGAGAAAATTGCTGAAAAGTCCCTCCCTGGTTTCCTTTTTTCCTTCTAATCTTGGCAGCATTGGTTTTATTTGTGGAAAATCTTTTACATTTAATATAATTAAAATGATCCATTTTACCTCCCATTGCCTTCTCTATCTCTTGTTTAGTTATAAACTCTTCACATATCCATAAATTTGATAGGTAATTTTTTTCCCCATGCTCTACTAATTTGCTCATGATGTCACTCTTTATGCTAATCTTGGTATATAATGTGAGATTTTTGTTTATGCCTATTTTCTGCCAGACTAATTTCTAGTTTTCCCAGCAGGAATGAATTCTTCTGGCATAGATTTAATATGATGGTCACTGAGGTCCCTTAGTGCCTAAGGATACAGAGAAATTTGAAGATTTGCTCAGGACCACATCGCCAGTATCTCTCAGAATTGGGACTTGAACTGAGGTCTTTTTTTATCATGAGGTAGGTCTGGTATTTATTATACTATATTGATTATCCAGCTAGTACTTATTGAGTGTATAGACATGTACTTGACATTATACATAGCACTATGGGGAATTATAAAATAAATATAAAACACATCTATTCTCATGGAATTTGTTTCTTTCTTTGGTGAGAGAAAACATTAATTTATGCAGTTATAGAGCAATTAATCACTTAAGTATGTGATGCCATCCACAAAGGTCATAGAACTTAAGAGGAAAGAGAAACCATTATGAATAGTAGTAATTAGAGAAGGTTTATTTAAATAAGTAGTACTTGACATGAGCCTCAAAGGTTGGTAGGAAATTGGATGAGTATAGAGAAGAATTAAGGGCAAGCAAGGTAAAGAGGAATAGCTGAGAAAATCTATCAAGAGTGAAAATGAGCACAGTGAGAAAACTTTTCTGAATGGAAAATGAGATTAACATTGGGGCATACAGAAATAGTGTTTTTCTAAGGAGAAACTCAAAAGGAATTGGAATTATATCCCCTAGGCAGAGCTGTTTTCAAAAAATTCTCTTTTTTCTTAGCTAATATCAATAAATTTTGAACATTTACTAGCAGGATCATTAACAAGCTTTTCATTACTCAAATTGAGATTGGGACCTGAGCCTTATTTCTAGTATTCTAGTTCTGTTATGAGTATTTCTTGGGGGTGGGAAATATGTCATTATCTTCATGTGTCCTGATTTCAAAGAGATACTTCCATATGCTATCCCCAGGTTTTTGACTGTTGAGAGTTACTCATAACTGTCTTGAATCTAGTTATTTTTCCCTATAATTAAATAGGTCAAAACTGGGTAAGGAAGGCCTGCCCCCTCAGGAAAATATTGAGGCTAAAAGGAGGCTCTTGTGAAATATTAACTAGCTTACAATGTGTTAGACTTGAAAAGGAGGGACTTAAGATATTATCCAGTCTAAATTCCTTCATTTTGCAGATCAGAAAACCAAAGCCTAGAACACAGAGTGCAAGGGATTAGTTTGAGATTATGGAGTCAATTAATCTGAACAAATATTAAAATAAGAGGTGTCCTAACTCTTAGACTCATTTTCCTTCCACTACTGAAAATGTTTCTAGGAAAGCAGGAAAACAAGCAGGTGTTTGATTTGTCATAAGAATAAATTTCTCTTTTATGTTTGAGAGACATTTTGCTTTGTTCCTTTCTCCTCTTCCTCCCAATCCCTGTTAAATCTCACTTTTCACTTGCCTATCCTGAAAGCTGAACCCTTGATAACTCTGTTTTCCCATCGGTATCTCTGGTTCCCTTTCCTAAATATAAGAACTCAGTAAATAATACCTCTTTACACTAACTGCCAGCAGCATGTGGGAACTGTCCATGGTACTGAATTAACAGACAGTCATGATTTTTGATCCATGTAAATGAAAGTTATTACTTCTCTAGAAGCACGTAATTTAGAAGAAACTTAGACTGGTACTGATTATATATCTTAGCAGGAATTCCCTATTCTCTTCTGGATGTGAGTTTCACTAGACCTTTCCCTTCCTTAAGGCTTCTGAGAGGTTTGGTTTCATTTTAGAGTGGCAGCTCTAGTTATTTGGGAGGAAATATACCTTCGTAGGAATTGGTTTAATGAATAGATCTGCATTCATAATGTCTGATGTTGTCTCATTTAGCCCTGGTATTTTGAGATTTTGTTGTCCTGTTTTTGAGCTAGTTTGTTGACATTCATGTGAAGCAAATTAATCCTGCTCTTCATGTGACCAAGAGGAAGGGGCTTCCTTTGCATTATATTGCTTTTCTGCATGTTTATGAGGCCCAAGAGAGAATTAGCTTATAGCCTTAAAGTCATTAAGATTTTGGAAAACTGATGATATGTGATGAATGATAGATACTCTTATGTTAGTCTTTCCATAGACTCCTATCTAAGACTATCCTTATCCATTAGAAGACAGAGCAAACAATTATAGGTGTATTCTTTCTATGTGAGTACATATATATGAATAGAGTGGTTAGCCTATATTACATTATAATAATGTTTATTTCAGAACTTACAGTCCTTTCATTGAGGGAACTAATTACTTTGAAAATCATTAGGCAATGGAAATCATTTTATAAGAACTATTTGTAATTTTTTAGTGTTGAATTAAGGCAATGGTAGATTTGCAACAATCACATTGAATTTATAACTGATTTTTTATATCAGACTACAATGGTACAGCTGGTGTTCCTATGTCAAGGCAAATGGCTGGAAATAACTTTTCTTATCATTTCAGTAGACATGAAAACAATTTTGAAAAAGCCTACCAAAGACTGGAATCTATTCTAGTTTCAGCAAAGTCGTATTGAGTGCCATTCTATGCCTGCATGACATTGGGCTACAGTGGTTCTGTTGTCCCAATCCATTAAATTCTGATGAGTTTACCAGACATTTCACTTATCAGTATTGACTCATGGATTAATTTTTATTTTTAATAACTCCAGAGTTTATTCTTCAAATAAACATTTACTTTCCAATGGAATTCTAAAGCTGTATTTTTAAATTGGTGAACTCATGTTTTTAAGAAATGTTTTTTTTAATCTGAAGAAGTCTTTGATTCTTATGGCCCAATAGATAAACTTTATTCCTTTTATAGACATATCTTGATTCCTGCCAAACTGTTCTATTTACTGCTTCCTATACAGATATTTATTCAGATAGTATGGCTAGATCTAGAGTACTTTCTCTCCTCCTCAATACCTCTTGACCTCTTAGAGGTTATAGTTGACTTCAGGCAGGTATTATCTCCTACATAAGCCTCATCCTGATCTTCTCAGTTGGTTACTGATCTCTGAAATTACTCAGTATTTATTTTGAATATATCTTGTACTTAATTATTTCTCTCTATATTACATTCCCTCAAATAACTTAAGCTTCTTGGGAGCAGAAACTGTTTATAAGGCATGGCACATAGTAGGGGTTTGTTTAATAAATACTTGTTGAATTGACTTCAGTTGAATTTGTCAGACCCTGTTAACATTCAAAACCTGTCAACTTGATTTGATATTACTCTTTAGGAGACAAGACTGTGTGGAGCTAATTTAATTGCCTTGGGTACATTTTCATACACTTAACTATTGGGCAAAATAAACAAAAATGAGGTAAGATTTTAAAGTCATTTTAGAACAATACTCAGAACTTCCATAAATCCCTTTTGGGATTATCATTCAGTTTATTGCAGTGAGCCCTTTTCCTCCCTAATAAAATTTTATGCCTTAAGTTGAACCCATGGGCATTATCTAGGGAGCAGAATTGCTGTAGTAGCAGAATAGAGGTGGGACTGAAAGGATATTTATTGCCAGTCTGTCCCCTGGTCCCCTACCTAGTGACTTTTCATGATGAATTGTCCAGTCTGCTTTCTGAAAGTAGTTTTAAAAATCCATAGTTTTTCTGTTTTGTGAATATGAATAATAATGATCATGATGATGATGAGGACAGGTCATATTCAAATAAGGCTTTTTAATGTATGATGTTCATAACAATAATCATCTAAGGTAGTTAGTATTTGCATTTTTATCCATTTTTTCCATAAGAGCAAGCTTAGCCTGAGAAGTGAATTATTTTCTTAAGGTATCATAGTTAATGAGTGGCAGATCGAGGAACAGAATCACTTGAAGTCCAGTGTCCTTTCCACTAGATTTATGATTATATGCAGATTTTAAGACTGATTATAAACATCTTGCCTTGGTAATGTCATATTTATTTTTATATCTTAGCATTTACTCTAACATATTGCAAATAAAGATGCATAATAAATGCTTGCTGAGTGCCATTCATTTGTAGTTTGAAGCCCTAAAAGATTAAAATGTCACTGTGATCTTTCAAGAAGGCATGGATGTAACCACAAGATCTTGAAGGCTATGCCAGTGTTTCACAATCTCTGCTGGCTTCTACCAAGCTTTAAAGGTTTTAAGTGCAGTTCTGCTAATTTACTGACATGCTTACCTCCTGGGAAAATGAAGAGGAGGAGTAAAGAAAAAAAGCATGAAAAGTCTTTGAACGATGAGGTAATTGCATATATTAGACTTCTGCGATGTGTGTAACTGATAGCTACCAATTAATTTTAACCATAATAGCTGTCAGAAATGAAATGAACTTCTTAAGAGTATAATGAATTCCCCATAACTAGAAATTTTAACAGAGGGGACTGAATGAACACTTGTCAGGGATCCTGTTGGGAGGAGTTCTGTTCATTTAAGAGTTAGATGAGAGGATCTCAAGAGTTCTCTTCCAACTCTGAGATCCTTTGACTTTTCCCAAATGGGACCACAATGTACACTGGGAAATGAACATGTCTTTAACTTGATTTGCTATGTAAATTAAGTGATGTTAGGGCCTCCCTCAGGTAAGGGAAACTTTTAATTTGCTACATGACCCCAAACAAGAAGATGTTAATTGAAAATTTCCATCTAGGACTTCATATTTTTATTGGCATGTAACAGAATAAGCAAGAGAAACTAGGTATTGCAGTAGATAGAGTGCTGGGCTTGGAGTTAGGAAGATTGATCTTTATTAATTCATATCTGGCTTCAGACACTTATTAGCTGCATGACCATGGTTTAGTCATTTAACCCTATTTGCCTCAATTTTCTCAGATGTAAAATGAGATGGAGAAGTAAATGGCAAACCGCTCCAGCATCTCTGCCAAATAAACTTCAAATGGGGTTGAGAGAAGTTGAACACGAGTGAAATAACAACAAAGTGGAATAAGCATCTACATGCAACTTTAAAGTATTATTTTATTCTTAACTGTGTTTACAAAACTTTTGTGAATCTTTGTATATACACTTGTGTCCAATTGTGTCTGATATAGACATCAAGGTAAGTATATAAATATTATAAATATTCTGGGTCATATGCAGAAATGATTTAAATATTTTTGAATTCCACAAAAATATATATGTCCGTGTCTTCGTTTATTATGATTATTTTTTCAGTTGTGTTTAATTCTTTTTTTAAACATTTATTAATATTTTTTTAAAAGTTAACATGGTTACATAATTCATGCTTTTACTTTCCCCTTCACCCCCCACCCCAGTTTTTCCCTTCCCCCCAAGGCTGATGTGTATTTCCACTGGTTTTAACATGTGTCATTGATCAAGACTTATTTCCAAATTGTTGATAGCTGCATTGGTGTGGTAGTTTCGAGTCTAGATCCCCAATCATGTCTGCCTCAACCCATGTGTTCAAGCAATTGTTTTTCTTCTGTTTCCACTCCTGTAGTTCTTCCTCTGAATGTAGGTAGCATTCTTTTCCATAAATCCCTCAGAATTGTCCTGGGTCATTGCATTGCTGCTAGTAAAGAAGTCCATTACATTCTATTTTACCACAGTGTATTAGTCTCTGTGTACAATGTTCTTCTGGCTCTTTTCCTTTCACTCTGCATCAATTCCTGGAGGTTTTTCTAGTTCACATGGAATTCCTCCAGTTTATTATTCCTTTAAGCACAATAGTATTCCATCACCAGCATATACCACAGTTTGTTCAGCCATTCCCCAATTGAAGGGCATACCCTCATTTTCCAGTTTTTTGCCACCACAAAAAGCACAGCTATAAATATTTTCATACAAGTCTGTTTATCTACGATCTCTTTGGGGTACTTGTGAATCCATCAGGTGCTGGTGATTTTTTCTTAGGGAGTTCTTTGATGGCTTGTTCAATTCCTATTTCTGATATGGGATTATTTAGGTATTTTATTTCTTCTGCTGTTAATCTAGGCAATTTATATTTTTGTAAATATTCATCCATATCTCCTAAATTGTTATATTTGTTGCCATATAATTGGGTGAAATAGTTTTTAATGATTGCCTTAATTTCCCCTTCCTTAGAGGTGAGGTCTCCCTTTTCATCTTTAAAACTGTCAATTTGGTTTTCTTCTTTCCTTTTTTTATTAGATTGACCAGTACTTTGTCTATTTTATCTGTTTTTACAAAATACCAGCTTCTACTCTTATTTATTAATTCAAATGTTCTTTTACTTTCGATTTTATTAATTTCTCCCTTAATTTTTAGTATTTCTAATTTAGTTTTCATCTGGGGGTTTTTAATTTGCTCACTTTCTAATTTTTTGAGTTGCATGCCCAATTCATTAATCTCTGCCCTCCTTAATTTGTTAATATATGCACTCAAGGATATAAATTTCCCCCTGAGGACTGCCTTGGCTGCATCCCACAGAGTTTGGTAGGATGTCTCATCATTGTCATACTCTTCAGTGAAATTGTTGATTGTTTCTATGATTTCTTCTTTGACAAATTGGTTTTGGAGAATCATATTGTTTAATTTCCAATTGGTTTTTGATTTGCCTGTCCAGGTGCCTTTACTAATTATTATTTTTATCGCATTATGATCTGAGAAGGTTACATTTATTATATCTGCTCTTTTGCATTTGTTTGCCATGATTCTGTGCCCTATTACATGGTCAATCTTTGTGAATGTGCCATGTGCACCTGAAAAGAAGGTGTATTCCTTTTTGTCCCTATCTATTTTTCTCCACATATCAATTAAATCTAATTTTTCTAGGACTGCATACATTTCTCTTACCTCTTTCTTATTTAGTTTTTGGTTTGATTTATCTAGATCTGAAAGAGTGATATTTAGATCTCCCACTATTATGGTTTTACTATTTCCTTCTTGAGCTCTGCCAGTTTCTCCTTTAGGAATTTGGATGCTATACCACTTGGTGCATATATATTGAGCAATGTTATTTCCTCACTGTTTATACTGCCTTTCATCAGGATGTAATGACCTTTCCTGTCTTTTTTAATCATATCTATTTTTACTTTGGCTTTGTCAGAAATCATAATAGCCACTCCTGCCTTCTTTTTCTCATTTGATGCCCAAAAGATTTTGCTCAAGCCCTTAACCTTAAACTTGTATATGTCTACCCGCCTCATATGTGTTTCTTGTAGACAACCTATGGTAAGATTTTGGTTTCTGATCCACTCTGCTATTTGCTTCCGTTTTATGAGTGAGTTCATCCCGTTCACATTCAGAGTTACAATTATCAGTTGTGTATTCACTGACATTTTGGTATCCTCCCCTAGTCCCACCCCTTCTTCTTACCCTTTTTTCTTTTAAACCAATGGTTTGCTTTGAGCAGGTATCCCTTATCCCCTCTCTTGATTAACTTCCCTTTCTACCCCTCCCTTGTTATTCCCCTCTTTTTATTTTTAAAGGCCTAATGAATTCCCTCCCCCTTCTTCTCTCCTCCCTTTTTTGACCTCCCCTCTCCCATGCTCCCTTTGGTTTATCTCTTCTGACTTTCTCAGTAGGGTTAGATAGAGTTTTTTTTTTTATCCGAATGGATAATAAAGCTACTCTTCCCTCTCCTGGTTGATTACACTGAGAGTAAGGTTTGATTATTACCTCTTTATGCTCTCTTCCTCTCCTTCTTATAATAGTATTTATCCTCTCCTCTTCCCATGCCCTCTTTGTGTGTAATAGAATATCCTATTTTTCTTATTTACTCAGATTTTTCTTGGTGTCCTCTACTATTCCCTGCCCCCCTTCCACCCCTCACGTCATCTTAGAGCATTTAGTATTCTGTCCTCTCCCTATGAATTATTCTTCTGATTGCTATAATAGTGAATATTATAATAGTGAATAGAGTTCACTACAGAGAATTATACATAGCATCTCTCCACATAGGAATACAGATAATTAGATCTTATTTAAGCCCTTAAGGAGTAAATTTAAAAAAAAATTGTGAGTTTTCTTTCTTTCCCCTCTGTTTCTTATTTACCTTTTCATGTTTCCCTTGATTTTTGTGGTTGGATATCAAACTTTCCATTTAGTCCTGGTCTCTTTTGTGCAAATACTTGGAAATCTTCAATTTTGTTGAATGTCCATACTTTCCCCTGGAAGTATATAGTCAGTTTTGATGGGTAGTTGATCCATGGCTGAAGGCCCAGCTCTCTTGCCTTTCTGAATATTGTATTCCAAGCCTTGCGGTCTTTTAGCGTGGAGGCTGGCAGATCATTTGTGATCCTGATTGGTGCTCCTTGATATTTGAATTGTCTCTTTCTGGCTTCTTGTAAGATTTATTCTTTTATTTGAAAGCTCTTGAATTTGGCTATTATATTCCTGGGTGTTGACTTTTCTGGGTCCAGTGTAGAGGGTGATCTTTGGATCCTTTCAATGTCTAATATTGCCCTCTTGTTGTAGAACTTCAGGGTAATTTTGCTGAGTAATTTCTTTAAGTTGGAGTCCAGTTTTCTATTAATTTCTGCTTTTTCTGGAAGACCAATGGTTCTCAAATTGTCTCTTCTAGACCGGTTTTCTTGGTCTGTTGCTTTCTCATTGAGATATTTCATGTTTCCTTCTATTTTATCAGTCTTTTGACTTTGTTTTATTTGTTCTTGTTATCTTGAGAGATCATTGGCTTCTAATTGCTCAATTCTAGCCTTTAGGGACTGGTTTTCCTTTTTCAATCTGGTCATTTTTGGTGTTCAATTTGCTTATCAGTTCATTTGATTTCTGAGCCTCACTTTCCAATTGCAGAATTCTGCCTTTTAAACTCTTATTTTCTTGCCAGATCTCTTCCATCTTCTTCAACATTTCAGTTTTGAAGTCTTCAATAGCTTGTGACCAGTTTTCATTGTTTTGGGAAGGTTTGGATATGATTGCTTGTTTGTCCTCCTCTGTTGTCTGGATTTTCTCTGTGTAAAAGTTGTCGAGTGTTCCAGAGTTCTTCTTGATAATCTTTCTCTTCTGTTGTTCTTGGCTTGCCATTGTTAGCCCCGCCCCTTCTCAGCTTTGTCTTCACAATCAGGGTATGTCTGTGCTGTCTGGGCTCCTGAGGGCTCCTTGTTCTCAGGGTCGAGCCTCCTGGTCGTCCCTGGTCTGCCCCTCTGCCCAAGGCTCCTTCAGCAGTCTCAGGGACTGCTTCCACAGCCGCACTCCCATCTGCACAGGGTCCCGACTTGAGGTCCAAGCCTGCGCTTGAGATCTTTGTCCATGCCTAGGGCAATGTCTTCACCCGTGCCAGTACTCAGGGAAGTCCATGCTCATTTTTTAGCCACTTGGGGTCTTAATTCTTGCTGCTCTTAGGAACAAGCCTTGGAGCTTCCAGTGACTTACTGGGTGCCCCAATCCTGCACTCTTGTGCATTGGCCTCTGGGCTGTATGTGGTGTGGGGGCTGGGGGAGGAGCTTCTTCCTCTCTCATTTTAGTGAGAGTTGTTTCACCCCTTTATAGCATGGAAATGCCCCGATTCCACGTACCTTCAATGTTGCGCCCTGTTGTGGGGTCCCTTCATTTGTCTGGATTCGTTTTTATGTCCCCTTGAGGAGTCCTGTATGTTTCGGTTAGGAGAGATTGAGCAGCTGCTCCTTACTCTGCCTCCATCTTAACCAGAAGTCTATTTGCTTCCTTTTTATGTGCGAGTTCATCCCATTCACATTCAGAATTATAATTATCAGTTGTGTATTCGCCAACATTTTGGTTTCCTCTCCTAGTTCTACCACTTCTTCTTACTCTTTCCTTTTAAACCAGTGGTTTGCTTTAAGCCAGTAACTCTTGGCCCCTCCCTTGATTTACTACCCTTTCTACCTCCTCCCTTATTATTCCCCTCTATTTATTTTTAAGGCCTAATGAATTCCCTCCCCCTTATTCTCCCCTCCCTTTTATGACCTCCCCACTCCATGCTCCCCTTGGTTTTTCCCTTCTGACTTTCTCAGTCGGGTTGGATAGAGTTTTATATCCCAATGGATAAAGCTACTCTTCCCTCTCAGGGTTAATTGCACTGAGATTAAGGTTTAACTATTACCTCTTAATGCTCTCTTCCTCTTCTTCTTATAATAGTATTCATCCTTTCCCCTTCCCATGCACTTTTTGTGTGTAATAGAATATCCTATTTTTCTTATTCATTCAAGTTTCTCTTGGTGTCCTCTACTATTCACCTCCCTGTTCCCCACCCCCATATCATCGTAGACCATTTAGTATTCCAAACTCTCCCTATGAATGATTCTTCTAATTACTATAACATTGAATACAATAATAGTGAATAGAGTTCCTTACAAAGAATTACACATAACATTTCTCCACATCGCAATAACAATAATTAGATCATATTGAAGCCCTTAAAGGGGAAAATTTAAAAAATACGAGTTTTCTTTCTTTCCCCTCTGTTTCTTTTTTACCTTTTCATGTTTCTCTTGATTTTCATGATTGGATATTGAACTTTCCATTTAGTCCTTGCATTTTCTGTGCAAGTACTTGGAAATCTTCTATCTTGTTGAATGCCCAAACTTTCCCTTGGAAGTATATGGTTAGTTTTGATGGGTAGATATCTGATCCTTGTTTGTAGACCCAGTTCTCTTGCCTTTCTGAATATCATATTCCAAGCCTTGTGGTCTTTTAGCGTGGAGGCTGACAGATCCTGTGTGATCCTGATTGGTGCTCCTTGATATCTGAATTGTCTCTTTCTGGCTCCTTGTACAATTTTTTTCTTTTACTTGGAAGCTCTTGAATTTGGCTATTATATTCCTGGGTGTTGTCTTTTCTGGGTCTAGTGTAGAGGGTGATCTATGCATCCTTTCAGTGTCTATATTGCCCTCTTGTAGAACTTCAGGGCAATTTTGCTGAATAATTTCTTTTAGTATGGAGTCCAAATTTCTATTAATTTCTGGTTTTTCAGGAAGACCAATGATTCTCACATTGTCTCTTCTAGACTTGTTTTCTTGGTCTGTCACTTTCTCATTGAGATATTTCATGTTTCCTTCTATTTTATCAGTCTTTTGAATTTGTTTTATATGTTCTTGCTGTCTTGAGAGATCATTAACTTCTAATTGCTCAATTCTAGCTTTTAGGGACTTGTTTTCGGCTATAATCTTTTGGTTTGCCTTTTCAATCTGGTCATTTCTCGTGTTCAATTTGCTTATCAGTTCATTTGATTTCTGAGACTCACTTTCCAATTGCAAAATTCTGCCTTTTGATCTGTTATTTTCTTGCCAGATTTTGTTTCCAATTTGTTTAGCATTTCTTTTGATTTTGGAGCATCTTTTTCCAATTGGGAATTTCTGTCTTCTAACCTGTTTATTTCCTTTTGAGCTATTTCTCACTTCTCTCGCCAAATCTCTTCCATCTTTCTCATCATCTCAGATTTGAACTATTCAATAGCTTGTGGCCAGTTTTCATTATTTTGGGAAGGTTTGGATATGATTATTTGTTTGTTCTCCTCTGCTGTTTGCTCTTTTGTCTGGATTTTATCTGTGTAAAAGTTGTTGAGTGTTACAGATTTTTTCTTGATGATCTTTTTCTTTTGGGGTTCTTGTCTCTGGCTTGCCATTGTTAGCCCTGCACCCTTTCCGGTTTATCCTTAAACTCAGGGTCTGTCTGCCCTCTTTAGGTTCCTGAGGTCTCAGTTGTTCTCAGGGTCAAGCCTCCTAGTGGTCCCCTTACTTGTTCCTTTCCTCGAGGCTCCTTTAACAGTCTCAGGGAGTTGATTCCACAGTTGTGAACTCCTTTTGCACTGGGCCCCCACTCAAGGTCCACGCCTGTGCTCAAGATCCAAGTCCTTGACTGTGCTCAGGATTCATGTCTGGGATTGTGTCCTTGCCCACACTTGTACCTGCGCTCAGGGTCTGTGTTCAAAGTCCGTGCACATTCTTTAGCCTCTGGGGGTCTTAAGTTTTGCTGCTCTCAGGAGCAGGCCCTGGTGACCAGGTAGCTGCTAAGGACTTAATCTGCGCCCCTAACTTGCTCTAACTCTTGTGTGCTGGCTTTGTCACTGTAAGTGGTGTGGGGTGGGGGAGAGGGTTGCTCAGCTCGAATTTTAGTGAGAGCTGTTTCACCACTTTATAGCATGGAAGTGCCCCAATTTCATGTACCTCTAATGCCGTGCCCTGTTGTGGGGTCCCTTTGTTCCTCTGGATTTGTTTTTATGTCTTCTTGAGGTGTCCTGTATGTTTCTGTTAGTAGAGGTTAAGCAGCTGCTTTTTACTCTGCTGCCATCTTAACCAGGAAGTTCCCATCTATTATGATTACTTTTAAAGTTTTGGATAAGGTCTTTTTCTGAAGTTAGAGAAATTCCACCTGCAAATCTGCAATTGTATCAGATTTTCATTTGAACCTTTTATAGTTGCCAGAAAAATACATGGACCAATAGTGAGGAAAATCTTACAAAATACTCTCTAAACAAACACTCATTTCCACTTTTAACAATTTTTACAATTTTTCACAGGTGCCCCTCTTTGTGGAGCCAATTCCAAGAGTTAGAGAAGTGATCAGACTTCCTCAACCATTCCCCACCATTTCTTTAAATGAACAACTACATGGTAAGAATTACCTCTGTACCACTAAAAGGTGAAAGCAAAGCCCCCAAAATAACTCAATTATATTCTAGTGGGAATTACTGAAGAATTTTACTTATAGTGAGCCAACTCTCAGATGAAAAGCAAATGCAGAGAAGGAAAATAATACTAATGACCTTTCATGTACTTCCAGATGAAAGGTATACTCCCTTGGCCTGAAGAACTTCTGTTCTAGTCTTTTCTACATCAATGCCACTATTTGTGTAAGGGTAATAGAACAAGTCTTTGGCAGTAATACCATTTGAAGCTATATTATTTTTGCATTGCAAATTGAAAAAAATTTCCATTTTTGACATAATTTCTTATCAATGAGGCCTTGACCCTTCAAATGTTCTTGAAGATATACGAACATTAATTGGTCAGGGCAAATATGGTTGAGCTTGTAAATAGTCCTTTCTGAGTATTGACTAGCCTGTATTCATGTTCCTACCTTCTGGGCCATCTTTTCCACATAAATAACTGGGTTTAAGGCCAACTGAGATTTGACAAATAACAAAGACCCTCAGCTAAGTTATAAGTAAATTATTGTATTCTGGGGAAAGTCTTAAAATGGACTAGTCTTTTATAAATAACTCAGTTATTATGATAAACAGTTAATGTGCCCAGAAGATGCAGATTGTCCTATAATGGAAAACAAGCTTATCTTAGGTACCAATAATTATCTTAAGGAAAACTGCTTAAAGCACTTATTAGCTATATGATCCTCAGAAATCCACTTAATCTCTGTTTACCTCAGTGTTCTTAACTATAAAATAGGGATGATGATAATAATAGCACCAACCTCCTGGGATTGTTATGAGAATCAAATGAGATAATAATTCAAAAACTGACACATAGTGCTACATTATTATTATTATTACCTAAGAGTAGATATTGAAACTTAAAAGGAATAAAAATAAAAACAAAACATGTAGAACTTTTAGCATGCAAACTTATGAGGCTACAAATTAACCTGCTTCAATGAAAATAATTAAATCTAAACACTTAAGCAGAAAAGATTATATTGAATCATACTTGGTATAAGTTTCTTACCCTGAGGAAAGGTGTTTCCTCATTTGCATGTTGCTCTTTAAGTTGGAATTAGTGTTACTGTTTTTTTAAGGATTAGAAGTCCAGAATTAGCTTATTAATATATCAAATCAACAAATAGTTATTGTAATGGTAACAGTAATAAGAAGGAAGGAGAAAAGCAACCATTTATTAAGTACCTATTGCGTTCTAGGAACTATACTAAGTGCTTTACAAATATCTCATTTTATCCTCATAAAAACTCTGGGATTTATTATTATTTTCCCCATTTTACAGTTAAAGAAACTGAAATAAACAGAATCTGTGACTTACCTGCAGTTACACCACTACTAAGTATTTGAAGTCACATTCAAACTGATCTTTCTGATTCCACACCCAGCTCTTTATTCCCTGGGCTGCCTACCAGCCTCTTGAAAGTAGTTATGGCAACCATTAGAACAATAACACTGGGGTCAGCTGGGTAGCTCAGTGGAGTGAGAGTCAGGCCTAGAGACAGGAGGTCCTAGGTTCAAACCCGGCCTCAGCCACTTCCCAGCTGTGTGACCCTGGGCAAGTCACTTGACCCCCATTGCCCACCCTTACCAATCTTCCACCTATGAGACAATACACCGAAGTACAAGGGTTTTAAAAAAAAAGAACAATAACACTGCCTTGATCCATCATTTAGCCTTTATTTCTACAGGTAGAAATTCAAACAAAAATATCACCTTGAGCAATGAGATCGATGACAGCATTCAGAAAAAGGTCCTGGCTAGTGAAAGATAATGCCACTCAGGATAACAGATAAAATCAATAAAATGATTGCATTTTAATCTATGTTTCATATGTAAAATTTGCCCATTTAGGGATGAGAGTGTTGTTTGCGCATGGTTGATAGGCCCATTTGCAAATAAATATTCAGAACCCCTCAAAAACAAATAATCTGAGTTTCATGGGACCAAAGAGATCATCTGTTTCAACTTATATCTAAACAAGATTGTGCTTTACACATAACAAGTGAAGATTGTTTCCATCTTGAAGATTTCTAGTGAAAGGACATTTATGATCTCCTAAGACAGTCTATTCCATTCTGGGACAACTCTAATTTTTAGGATATCCAAACCAATTAGAAATGTTAATTTTTTCCTTCAGAAAAGCAGGATAAAATAAAAACAGAAACATGATGAAGTGGAAAATATAATTGCTGTCCTTTGAATTCATCAAATCCTAGGTTTCAAAATTTATATGTCCAGAAAAACCATATTATTTTTCAAAAGCACAATCAACACAAGTGACATTTGTATGTCTCCCAAGCAGAAGAACTCTTTCAAAGTGTGCCTACTTGTCAATGGCTTTTGAATAGCCACATTCGTACAGGGTGGATCAGTTTATTCTCTGAATAGGACAGTTTAGAAATAGGTGACACTAACTTTAACTAAGTTCTCATTTAATCTGTTTGACCTTTCTCTATCCAGTGAAGCTTAAACTCACCCAACCATGATCTTATTCTACCACCTTCATGAGTCTCCACAGCCAATAGTAATTCACTCCTTGGTGACAACATCCTTTTTGAACCTAAGGAGGTTTGTTCTTGCATGAAAGATATGAATCCATTGCTGGGCTCAAATCAGAATCCTTTCTAGTTTGGCAGGAACCACAAAAGCTTGTGCTTGGTTAACATAGCTTTTGAGAAGCTAAGGGAGGCTCACCTGGGCATTATGAAGAGGCAAAAAAGGTTTTAATTATTTAGAAATCTGTACTATAATCAAATGATGAACAAATACTTTTCAAATACTTAACAATGTACAAAACACTGAGAGGTACTCATTAGCTTGCAAAATAAGGTCCCAGTGCTCAAGGAGCTCACAATCTAATAAATCTAATAATATGTTTTAATAACATGCATCTAATCTTATTATATCCTAGGCATAACTCAGGCTTTCTGCTTACATCCTTTGTGAATATAGTTTGTCATTCGATTTCTCTTTCATGGGTCAGATTTTGTCAAGGTCATTGATGCTCATTAGTCTCCCTGTCTCAGAACTCCCGCCACAATGCTGTTTATACAAAGCCAATGCTCAATTCTCCAGGCAGACCACATCCATGTTATCATTCCTTTCAGGAACACAGCGTCCTGGTTTAAACTGCTCCTGGTTTTGCCAAATTCACAGATAGTTCATTCCATTCCTTTATGCAGAGATTGTTCCTTTTCTTTGTAATTGTTCTCACCATTAGTGAATTTTGCAAGGGTCAGACTCACCTTTTTGCTATGGAGCTCATATTGCTCAAAATAAAACCTTAATATGGTTATAATAGTCTCAGAATAGGATCCTTAGCACTGTCTAATTTGGAGTCATAACATCATGAATCTGAAAAGAAAATAGAGAGGTTATTGGAGGGGGGTTGAAGTTATGCTGACTCTCTAAACAAGATAGTATCATATTCACTGAAGCCACACTATTATGGTATAGTCCTTTGAAGCAATACAGTTAGGAATTATTTTAAGAGCAAGTAGACCTCTGTTTTTCTCTCTCCTACAAGAAGCAAAAAAAAAACCCCTGTAAATTCTTTGTAAATCTCTAAACAAATGTGTGATTGCTTCTTGGTCAATCCAGCTTCCCTGAGACATAGATTTTTGAACATCATGGTACTGAGGCAATTTTTCAAGTTAAAAAAAAAACTGCCTCATTTCCCTCTCAGCTGCAATCATTTTGGACTTCTTTGACTCATTCGTCGTGCCCACCACCCTAATTTTTCAGTTTTTTTTCATGTGTTGGCTTCTTCCTTTTGTTTGTAAGCTCCTTGAGAGAAGAGATTGTTTCTTTTTTGAATGTATATCCCTGATGCTTAGCATAATATCTGGAGCATAGTTTGTGTTTAATAAATGTTAATTGACTATTATTACCAGTACCTATATACTTTCAAAATAATGGATAAATGTGCTATGTGGTTCATTAAATAGAGTGCTAAGTCTGGAGTCTGGAAGACTTGAGTCTTATTCCTTACTTCTTGGCTCCAACATCCTGGGCAAGTCACTTAACCTCTGATTGCCTCAGTTTCCTCAACTGTAAAATGGAGATAATAACAGCCCATAACTCTAAGGCATATTATGAGGATTAAACGAGATAATATTTCATAATGTCCAGTGCCTGGCATTTAGTAGGTGCTACATAAATGCTTATTCTTTTCCTTTCCCTTTATATGTATAGCTTTTTGGTAATTAATAGAAACAGGGACTGAATCTGTGATTTCATTAGCACAGGAAACTCCCTCTATCAATTCAGATCCATACCTGAACTCCCTAAATTTCAGTTTCTTCCCCTGTAAAATGAAGATAGTAAACACTTTTGGTGCCTGCTGTATGTAAAATGACTTACAAATCTTAAAATGTTATGTAAATGTTAGTTATTAGTAGTAGTATTACATCCTTGCTAATTCATTTTTGAAAGTCACATTGTACTATTGAATGTTGTTAAGCTATCCAGCTAGTTAAAAGTTCCAGGTCTTTTTTCCTTCTCTTCTCTTCTCTTCTCTTCTCTTCTCTTCTCTTCTCTTCTCTTCTCTTCTCTTCTTCTTTTCTCTTCTTTCCTATTATCTTCTTTTCTTTTCTTTTGTGCTGTTTCTTTTCTTTTCCTTTCTTTTCCACATGGACTATTCTTATATGCTCTGCCAAGGAAATTCCACCTCCATAAGAATATAAGCATCTTAAAGACATAGACTGCTTTATTTTTGTCTTTCTATTATGAGTATAATTCCTGGAACAAGATAGGAGCTCAATAAATACATGTTGAATTTTGAAAGTTGAGTTAAATATTACTGTGATTCTACTTATTAAAATAATTGACTGAATTTTGATATGAAATATAAATTTGTAGTGACACACTAAGAACTGGCTTCTAGTCCCCTTCATTTTCTCTATGTTTTTATTAGGTCAGTTAATTTTTGTTCTTTTTGCTGAAATAAGAAGATAATGAAAATGGTCTTTCCCTTGCTGAGAATGAATAGGATATATTTTATTGAGAAGCTCTATATTGATAAAAAAAATGTAGTATGGTAGACAGAGAGTCAGCCATGAAGAACTGGATTTAAGGCCCATCTTTGAAATATGATATCAATATGGCCATTAACATGTCACTTAAATTTTTTTTAAACCCTTAACTTCTGTGTATTGGCTCCTTTGTGGAAGAGTGGTAAGGGTGGGCAATAGGGGTCAAGTGACTTGCCCAGGGTCACACACCTAGGAAGTGTCTGAGGCTGGATTTGAACCTAGGACCTCCCATCTCTAGGCCTGACTCTCAATCCACTGAGCTACCCAGCTGCCCCCTCACTTAGATTTTTAAATTCTTAGTGCGCTAAGTTAATAGTGTCAAACTCAAATAAAGGTGGTTCTCTGAAGGTACATATTGACTTAGAGAAGTTCAAATTAACATTATCAATGTTGAATTGAATTTTAATTTATTTTGTTAAACATTTTTCCACTTACATTTTAATCTAGTTTTTCCTCTTCCATTTTTGTTTCTCTTTCTCTCAAACACACATGAAATTTCAGGGATTGTCTACAAATTTGATTCTTCTCCTATATGCAATTCTATGGGACTAGAAGTCACAAAGTTAGGAAGAATTAAAGGTAAAAGTTGAAAGTTGAACCCATGACTTCTAATTCCAGGGCCATAATCTCATCTATTTCAAAACAGAACCTCATTGTACTTTGTTTGAGTCAAACCACAAATGGGTTATTGTCTTAAATTTGGGTCATTACAATTTAGTAAAAATATTGACAAGAGAGCTATGAACAAGGAATTATTAGGAGAAGGGAATTCAAAAACATGTTATGTGTGAAAAATAAAATTAACTGGTAATTTTTACACAGAAGAAGACCAAGGAGGTATATGATTATCACATTCAAATATTTGAAAAGGCCATTCATTATCAAGAAGATGGAAGAGATTTGTTCTGTGAGGCCCCAGATGGCATAATGAGGATCAATGGGTAGAAATTATAAAAATGCAGATTAAAGTTTAAGAAATAGGAGGATTTTGTGGTAGTGAGAGCTGTTTGGAAATAGAATGGATTTCCTTGAGAAATATTTATTTCTTTCCCACTGGAAATACTTCATAGTAGCTAGATGACCACCTACTGGCCTTTTAGTATAGGTGGTTATCTGGTTGGACCAGATGTCTCTAATGTCATTTTGCAATGAGATTCCTTGATCCTATGCTATACTTTTCTGCAAGATGGAGCTAAAATTCCAGAATAAATGTGGTATTTTTTTCTGGCATCTACATTAACTTGCCAGTGACTCCATCTTCTCTCTTTCTCTATCTTCCCAATGGCCTTGCAACTCTTCCTTTGGCATGCCCCCCTGAGCAGTACCTTAAGCTCCAGATCGTTTTGATTTCCAGAGAAATTTGAGTTTTATTTTATTTTATTAAACATTTTCCTTTCTGAATCCTTCCCTCCCTCCACCCCACAGTCCAGCTCTTGGCTAGGCTTAATTTGATGACTCTTTTGCATTCAATGTTAAGTGCTGACAATAGTCAAACAATTCTTCTGTGGTAATTCCAGTTCCACTGTGAATCTTTTATTTTTCTCCAGTTGAAAAACAAGACATGATGCAAGTTTGTTTAAGTGTAATTAGTCAATCTATGAATTAACCAATCAACATTGCTACCAATTATACATTTTGAGCACTGTTCCAGGTACTTAGGTTGGTAACAAACATGAAATGATCTCTGTCCTCAAGAAGTTTATATTCTATAGGGAAAGATAACATGTCCTCACTGATTACCTACAAAATAAGTAGGAGGTAATTTATATGGAGAAGGGACTGAAGCAGGATTAGTTTTATTTGTCAAAATCAGCATTATAAAGAGTTTCCACTAAGCAAACTGAATACACTAGTGGCAAAGCAGTCTAGTATTGGGGAGGAGTGGATACTGGATTCAAAATCAAAAGACAGAGGATAATTCTTCAGCAATTTTTGGCCACCTCAAGCCATTACTGTCAGTGGATCTCTTTTTAACCATACACATCCATACATGCAACTATAAGTTCTCCCTAGAAAAATCCCTAATACCTAAACCCTAATTTGAGAATTACAATTATGTTTTATTTCCTCTTAGAAGGCCATAGAGATATCCTTGTAGGTAGGATATGTGATGGCCCATGTAGTATGCTTTTAGGGGATTTGAGTAGGGTTCTCAAATTTTTCCCTTAATGTGTCTGAAATCCCATTACTAGGATATGACTCCAAGCATGAAAGAAAAAGGTTGAGGTTCTGTCCTGAACTTGAAATGGATGAGAAAACAAGAAAAAATCTAAGTTAGTCAGCTTGGCACAATCACACTGATTAGCAGAGGAAGGTCTTATGTCTCTCTGGGCTGTGAAATCCCATCCTTACAAGACATATGTTGAAATTCAGCTCAAAGCCCACTTCTTAGACTAAAATGATCATTCTGTTCTCTGAATTGTACAATTTTCTTTAGCACTTGGACATCCAAGACCAATAGCTGGTATTTATGTGCCATTTTACATATAGCATCTTATTGGATCATTTTAATAACCATTCCCTTCTGTCTTAGAATCAATACTAATACTTAGTATTGATTCTAAGACAGAAGGGCAGCAAGGGCTAGGCAGTTAGGGTTAAGTAAGTGGCCCAGGGTCACACAGCTAAGAAGTGTCTGAGGCTATATTTGAATTCAAGAGTTCCCATCTCCAGGTCTTGCTTTCTATCCACTGAGCCAACTAGCTTCCCCATTTAATTGGGACTTAACAACCACTTTGTGAGTTAGGTACTATAGATGTTTTTACACATGTACTAAGCTCAGAGTGACTGACCATGGTCACATAGCAAGTAAAATTTGAACAAGGATGTCTCCAGGTTCTAGGTCCAATATTATTTGTTTTACTCTATTGTTTGATTTGTTCATTATAAAGCTCTATAAAGCCTCATAAACTATTGGCGTTGGAAAAGACCTCAGAGATCCAATTTTACAAATGAAGAAACTGAGGCATGGTGATTTTTGTAGACATTTCCCAGAGAAGTTTCCTTGAGGCAATGGTCTTCTTGAAGTCTACTTCTCTTCCTTTCCCCTTCTCCTCCTCCTGTGTAACTAGAAGAGTTAGATACTGTAAGATGCTAAGTAAATAATTGGGTTTTGGATTTGAACTGGAGTTCATCTATTACTTAAGTGAATGAGCATTTATTAATAATAATAACAATTATTTAGCACCATACCTGTTAGTTTCCTTCGATCCTCACAGCAACACCATGAGTTAGGTGCCATTATTGTCATTTTAAAGGCAGTAAAATGGGCTGGAGAGATTAAGTGTCTTAACCATAAAGGTCACAAAACTAAGTATATGAGTCAGGATTTGAGTGAAGTTCTTCTTGTCTCCACATTCAAAACTTTAACTATTGAACCTCCCATATTTTGTTGTTGTTCAGTCATTTCAGTGGTGTCCAACTCTTCATGGACTTATTTTTTTTGGCAAAGAAAATGGAGTTAGTTTCCCATTTCCTTTTCTAGCTCATTTTATAGACAAGGAACCTGAGGCAAACAGAGTTAAATGACTTGGCTAGAGGCACACAACTAGTAAGTGTCTGATGCTTGGTTTGTACTCATGTCTTTCTTATTCTAGGCTTGGTATTCTATCCACTGTGCCACCGAACTATCCTAAACCACCTAGTACCTCAGTGTGTTGGCTACTTACAGAACACCGTGTTAGGCACTGGGGGAGATGAAGTAATACATTGTCTCTACCCTCAACAAATTTATAATTGAAAAGTAATTAGGCTGATCAATCACTGCTTTATTAATTTAAATGGAAGACCTTAATGGTAATGATCTAATATACTTATATGTTGAAAACTACTGTCCTGGTACTACCATTCTTCAGTTGTGTACCTGGTATAGATTAGATAGATGCTGAGGAACTGCAGAATCATCTGTAGAGTTTCTTGAATGGTTTATAATGTTACTATATGACATCCTAAAAATATAAAATTTATTTTTAAAATAGAGAAGCAATCCCATAGGTGAAGTGTTTATTTAAAAGAGGTAGATAGCTTTTCGAGGCTTGACTACTATGGCATTCAGAAGGCATGAAGACAGAAGAGAAAAGAGTCCAAAAAGGCGTGGCTTCACCTCTATGGAATATTGTAGGTTAGTTATTTTTATTACCTTTTTCTCCCTTTAAAGCTTACCTTCTGTCTTAGAATCAATACTATGTAAGGATTCCAAGGCAGAAGAATGGTAAGGGCTAGGCAATGGTAATTTGCCTTAGGCCACACAGCTAGGAATTGTCTGAGGCCAAATTTGATCTATCCACAAATTATCCACTAAACTACCTATCTGCCCCCCTTTTCAGTGTCTTAAGGAACAAATGACTGCTTGGGAGAGAGCTAGGAAAAAGGATGGCTATCAGGGCTTCTTTAGGGTAGATGTAAAAACCAAGAAGTTACTCAGATAGAAAAGAATGGCCACACTGGTGACTTTTGTTAAGATCCTCCAAGACATTGTAATCCATTCATTTTTTTATGGACTTTTCTGGATATGCAATGGATAGGCAATGATGCTCTTCTGGGACCTGGCAATAATCATAAGGATTGTCTTGCTTACAGAAATAGAAATCATAAAGAGACCTCAAGTGACTGTCACAGTACCCAAATGACTGGGGCTCTGAGATAAAAACCAAATCAGATATTGGATCTTTTAGCAAAAACACCTTTGAAATACAAAGTAATTTTGTTTTGTTTATTTGTTTTAGCAAAGGTATAGTTAATTAAACCAGATTCTCACCTAATATGAACCTGCTTTTCTTGAGACTACAGGCTGCTATGACAACAGCTGCAGCTGGCTATATTTTAATAGGCTCTTATTTCCTTTCCTTGTCCACTCTCAGTACATAATTTTCTCATTTGATGGATATTTTCATTGCTTGGGTGGCAACTGACCAGCATCCATTTGGTGCACTTCTCTTCCACCACTGTATCCTTTACTGGACTCTGCAAAAGCAACCATTACAACAGATGTTGCTCGTTTGGTTTGAGGACTGCTGTTAGCCTGATTGTCATTAATTGAATGAGGCTGTAATTGTGGGAACCAAAAAAAGATTCTCAAAGGCCACATTTCAAATTGCTCTGCCAAAGAGGCAGCCAGCCCAGCTGGTAGGGCTACTTTTTTGTAGACATAAAAAAGAGGCCTTTATACAGGGAAGTTACGTAACTGTCTAAAGCACAAATTGATTTGGAGCTGGTCTCTAGATCTGCATGCAAAGATATGAAGTTCTTCTAGAAAATTAAATACTTAAGGTAATCTTCAAGGTGGTAAATCACACACCATGGATCCCCTTTCCAACACCTTGTAAAAGGTATTAGAAAACAGAAAAGGAAAAGTAAGTTTTCAAAATTTTATTTTCTTTCTCCAAATATTTGATGAATTAAGTCTGCTTTAGAGATCATAGAATTATACATTTATGGGTCTTAATATGAAATGGAATGCTAACAGAGATTATAGAAGTTACGAAACTGTTAACATTATGCCATGGTGACCCCTATACCTATATTTCATGCCCTAGAAACCTTTTAATATGAGTGAAACCATTAATGTAAACATCAGTGAAGTGAGAACCAGGAGAACATTGTACATAGTAACAGCAATAAAGATGATTCACTGAGAATTACTTAACTATTATCACTTAGAAGGGAATGATAGAGTCTGAATACAGATTTAAACCTACCATTCTTCACTTTATTTACTTCTTGAAATTTTCTGTAGCATAAACAATCTGTGTCTTTAACAATATGATGAATGTGGAAATGTGTATTATATAAAACACCTCTACAGCTTAAAAAAGTGAATATCAGAGGCAAACATTAAAGGGAAAAAAAGGACAGCTTGTGGGGGTGCATATAGAAAGGGGCATGGATAGGTATTTTAGCCTATCTCAGTGTTTGGGAAAAGTTTGATAGAGACTTTTAGCACTATGTATCTATCTTTTGCTCCTTATTTACTCCTAGTTACTTCCCTTCCACCTCATCTCAGTAACAACTGGGTGTTCCCCCAATCAACAAGGCCAATTAGATATACTCTGGTGACAATTCTTCTGGTAGATAACCCTATAAGTTTTTAGATGGGGTTTAAGAAAACATGGGTCCAATTTTCTTTGATGCATCAATGACTGAAGGGAGGCTCTAAAAAGATCTCTGAGAACTTGATAATACGTACAAAGGTTACTTCTGATTGGGCAGTCAGGCCTTTTTACTATCTTGAGTCTAAATTGCTTTAATTACCTTTTAAAAATAGCCATATTACCACTGCTGGGTCTATATCTGAACGAGATAAAAAATGGGAAAGGATCTATTTTTTTACAAAAATATTTATAGCTGCTCTTTTTGTGGTGGCAAATATTTTGAAACTAAAGGGATGTCCCTCAATTGGACAAATTGTCGTATATGATGGTGATGGCATACTATTGTGCTATAAGGAATGATGAATAGGATGATTTCAGAAATAACTGGAAAGACCTATTTGAACTGATGCAGAGTGAAATAAGCAGAACCAGGAGATCATTATATGCAGAAACTGCAATATTGTGGAATGATCAAATGTGAGAGATTTTGCTACTAACAACAATATGATAATCCAGGACAATTCTAAGGACCTATGAAAGAGAATACTATATATCTCCAGAGAAAGAACTGTTGGAGTAGAATTGAAGATGAAAGCATATGATTTGTCACTTGTTTATTTTGGTATATGTTTTCGGTTTTTGGTTCTATAAGATTATTCATTTATGAAGATGAATAATATGGAAATATATTTTGTGTGATAATACGTGTATAACCAAGAAAAAAGAAAAAAAAACCCAGCCATATGAAATACTATTGTGCTATAAGAAATGATGAGCAAGAGGAGCTTAGAAAAATGTGTAAGGATTCACATGAACTGAAGCAAAGTGAAATAAGTAGAATCAGGAGAACATTGTACAGAGTGACAGAAATACTATAATGATGAACAACTATGAATAGCAATATTCATTGTTATGAACCCCAAAAGATTCATGTTAAAAATGCCATCTGGTAATTCTAGGCAAAGTCAAGATGGCAGAGTAGAGCAGCTAAGCTCAAAATCACCATGAGAATCGTCTCCAACCAATTTTAAAATAACACCACCACAAAATGAATACAGGAGTAAAAGAACCAACAAGGACATAGAGTGAAACAACTTTAAGAAGAGAAAAATTTTAAAGTAGGCAGAGAACATCTGGGGCACTAGGGTGAGAGGGGAGCACAGTCAGCAGGAGGTTACAGCAAGGAGTGAAGAGCAAACCAAGAGCAAGGCACCTCCCCTCCAGCCCACATTTGCTGTCCAAGTTTGGAACCTAAGGTCAAGCCAACATCCAGATCCTGAGATCCTTCCTGGACAAATAGAGGAGAGGTTCAACTAACCCACACTCCTTAAAATTCCGAACCTGTAGTGAAGTCAATAAGTCCAGTTCAGGCTGAATCAGGTTGACCTATGTGGGTGCAGAGGAAAGGTAGGAGTCCCAGTATGGGCCTGTGGTGAGGCCATAGATCCCAGTTTGGGATAGTCAGTAGACCCAAAAGTAGAGCCCAAAGCTCAGGGTGGAACCCCAGGACAGGACAATTTACTGTGTGCCTGACATGATCAAGGCCACAGTGAGACCAAAAACTTACACCTAAGTCCGAGGCTAGAATTTGATCAGTCTCTTACCTAATCAAGCACAGAGACCAAAAGCTTACACCCAAGCCTGAGGTGAGAATTTAAGCTATCAGCTTCTCAAGGGTTCAGAATGCATGGAAAATGATATTCAGGAAGGCAAAAGATCTAGGTCACTTATCCAACAAAATGCTATATATTCTTTCAGGGGAGGAAAAATTGACATTGAATAACATAGAAAATTTCCAAGCATCCTTGAGGAATAAACCAGATCTGAACAAAAAAATTGAAGTCCTAATACAAGACCCAAGAGAAGCCTAAAAAGGTAAATAAGAAAGAGAAAATTTAGGGGGCTCATTAAGGTCAAAATGCTTGTATTTCTACATGGAAAGAGGATATCTGTAATTCTCAAACATTATTCTTAGTAGTAGAGCACATAGAAGGAATTTATTTAGTGTTAGGCCTAAAATTAATATCTTCCAGGTTATTATTTTCTATAAATTATACTAATTATCATTTAAAATAGGAAAGATAGATAAGCATAGATTTAGAGTCTTTCTTACTCTATGTCTGACCACGTTTTGCTCATCCTGCAAGATTCTCTGTCTCTCTGCTGTCTGCTCAGGGAAGTAGTGAGCCCCAAAAATCCCCGATGGGCTCCACCCACACACCTTTTATCTATGTTTATTGATGCAGTGCTGGCATGTAAAAAAATGGGATGACCTGGATCAGCAACCCTGGAAGGGGAGGAGATGACATTCCTCCTACACATTAGAAAGAGGATGGGGAAGTAAGCTGATTATGAGGATATGATATGTAAAAAAATTAAGGGGTGAAATAGAGGATTGCATTGAGAGAAAAAGGAAAGGAGAGATAGAATGAAATAATTATATATAACATAAATAGGCATAGAAATTATTACAGGAGAGGGGAGGATAAAAGTGGTAATAGGCAATGCTTAAACTTTACTTTCATTGTAACTGGCTCAGAGAGGGAAAAATAAATATATTCATTGGGGTATAGAATTCTATCTTTCACTGAAGAGAAGTAGAAGGGGAATAAGACAAGAAAAGGGGGAGGTAATTGGAGGGAGAGGAAAGCGTGTGTGTGGGAATGATAAAAAGCCAAACACTGGTGAAGAAGAACTGAGTAAAAGGGAATAGAGCAGGATCAAAAAGGGAAAATAAGATGGAGGACAATACACAGTTAGTAATCATAACTGTGAATGTGAATGCAATGAACTCACCCATAAAGTGGAAGTGGATAGCAGAGTGGATTAAAAACCAGAATCCTACTATATGTTGTTTACAAGAAACACATTTGAGGCAGGGTGACATACACAGATTAAGAGTAAAGGTTGGAGCAGAATTTATTATGTATCATCTAACATAGTAAAAACAGGAGTAGCAATTATGATATCAGACAAAGCTAAAGTAAAAATTGATCTGATTAAAAGATAAGGAAGGAAATTACATCTTGCTAAAAGGTACTATAAACAATGAAATAATATCAATACTAAACATTTATGCACCAAATGGTATAGCATCCAGATTTTTAAAGGAGAAACTAAAGGAGTTTAAGGAGGGAATAGATATTAAAACCATACTAGTGAGGGACCTCAACCTTCGCCTATCAGAACTAGATAAATCAAACCAAAAATAAATAAGAAAGAAGAGAATTAAATGAAATGTTTGAAAAATTAGAGTTGATAAATATCTAGAGAAAAAATGAATAGGGATAAAAAGGAATATACCTTCTTTTCAGCAGCACATGGTACATATACAAAGATCAACCATGTACTAGGGCATAAAAACATCTCAAACAAATGCAGAAACGCAGAAATAATAAATGCAACTTTTTTTTCAGATCAAAATGGATCAAAATTATAATCGGTAAGGATTCATAGAAAGGCAAATTTAAAATTAACTGGAAACTAAATAATCTAATTTTTCAAAACTGATGGGTCAAAAAACAAATCATAAAATCATTTACTGATTTCATCAAATAGAATGACAATGAGGAGAAAAGATATCAAAATCTATGGTGTATAGCCAAATCACTGCTCAGGGGAAAATGTATATCCCTTAGTGCCTATATTAACAAAATAGAGAGGGAGGATATCAGTGAATTGGACTTGCAACTTAAAAAATTAGAAAGAGAACAAATTAAAAATCCCCAGATAGAACCTAAACTGAAAATCCTAAAAAAATTAAAGGAGGAATTATTCAAATTGAAAGTAAAAGAACTATTGAACTAATAAATGTCTAGGAGCTGGTACTTTGGAAAAAAACAAATAAAATAGATAAAGTACTGTTAAATCTAATAAAAAAGGAAAGAAGAGAATCAAATTAAAGTATCATGAATGAAAAAGATTATCTTATCTCTAATGAAGAGGAAAATAAGGCAATCATTAAGAGCTATTTTGCCCAATTATGTGGCAATAAATATGATAATCTAGGTGAAATGGGTGAATACTTACAAAAATATAAATTGCCTAGATTAATCAAAGAGGAAATAGAATACTGAAATAACCTCATCTCACAAAAAGAAATTGAACAAGCCATTAAAGAACTTCCTAAGAAAAAATTTATATTATGTTATAAGGTTTTTTAAAATTAAATTTTATTTTCAAATGAAATCTGCATTCTCTTTCTCCTTTCTCCCCTTTCCAATTGAGAAAGCAAAAATAAGCTTTATAAATCTATTGCATTTTTAAATAGACAAGCAAAACACATTTTTGCATTGGTCATGTCAAAAAAAGTCTCAATATGTATTCTTAGTTTTTAATTTTTCCATGAGATGTGAGAAGCATATTTTATCATGAGTCTTGTATTATTTTTTCTTTATTTTTTCAATTACATGTAGACAATTTTTCGGACATTTTTCAATTTAAATTCTTTCCTTCCCTTCCTCCTCCCTCACCCTAGGTGGTTAATAGTTCGATATAGGTTATGCCAGAGCTTTAATGCAATATATATTTCCATGTTATCTATGCTCTGTCAGAAAACATATCACACAGAATAGAAAACTCACAAAAGAAAAACAGTGAAAGATAATGTCCATTGATTTGTAATCAGATTCATTGGTTCCTTCCTTGGCTGTGCAGAGCATTTTTTTTTATTATGAGACCCTTGGGGATATCTTGGGCCCTTGTTTTGCTGATTATAGTTTAATCCTTCACATTTGATCATCAAACAATATATCCATTACTGCATACATTGTTCTGGTTCTGTTAACTTTCCTTTGCATCAGTTCATATAAGTCTTTCCAAGTTTTTTCTAAACTAATTATGTTCTGTCATTTCTTATAGCACAATATTATTCCATTACAACTATATCCTATATCTTGATGAGGCATTCCTCAACAGAGGGATACACCCTCAGTTTCTAATTCTTTGCCACTACAAAAAGAACTGCTAAAAATATTTTTGTACAAGTAGGTCCCTTTCCCCCTAACTCTGATCTATTTAGGATACATACCCAGTAGTGGTATTGCTGGGTCAAAGGGCATATATAATTTTATAGCCCTTTGAGCACAGTTCTATTTTTGTTCTCCAGAATGGTTCTATCAGTTCACAGTTCTACCTGCAATGTATTAATTTCTCAATTTTTCCATATCCCCTCCAAATGTTATTATTTTACTTTTTGGTAATATAAGCCAATCTGATAGGTGTGAGATGATACCTCAGAGTTGTTTTAATTTGCATTTCTCTAATCAATAGTGGTATTGGAAAATTTCTTCATATGGTTATAGGTAGTTTTAATTTTAATTTCTTTATATGACTATTGATCACTTTAATTTCTTTTCCTGAGAAGTCTTTTGACCACTTATCAATTAGGAAATGTTTTATATTCTTATAAAGTTGACTCAGTTCTGTATATATTTGAGAAATGAGGCCTTTGTCAGAGACAGTTAGTATAAAATCTGCTCCCTTAGTTTTTCCTCCTAATTTTGGTTGCAATGGTTTTGTTTGTACCAAAACTTTTAAACTTTATATAATCAAAATTATCCATTTTTTTTCTGTTATGTTTTCTGTGTCTTCTTTGGTCACAAATTCTTCCCTTGTCCATAAGTCTGATAGATACATTTTTCCAGGTGCCCTTAATTTGCTTATGGTATCACCCTTTATTTCTAGATCAACTATTTTGACTTTATCTTGGTGTATGGTAAGAGATATTGACATATACTTAATTTTTGCCGTATCATTTTCTAGTTTTCCCAGCAGTTTTTGTCAAATAATTTCTTCTTCCTATACCTTAAATTTTGGTTTTATTGAATAGTAGGTTACTATGGTCATTAACTACTGTGTATTGATTTCCTATTAAATGGAATTTCCTTTTCTAACTCTTACTGTTGAACTTTGTTGGTGGTAAATAGAAAAGCTGATAATTTCTGTGGGCTTATTTTTTATCCTATAACTTTGCTAAAGTTGTTTATTATTTCTATTAGTATTTTGGTTCTCTACATATACCATCCTATTATCCGCAAGGAGTGCTATAGTTTTGTTTACTTATTGCCAATTCTCATTCCTCCATTTTTTCTGCTTTTATTGCTATAGCTAGAGTTTCTAGTACAACATGAAATACTAGTGGTGATAATGGTCATTCTTGTTTCACCCTTGATCTTATTAGGAAGGGTTTTAGTTTATTCCCATTATAGATAATGCTTACTTATGACTTTAGATAGATGCCCTTTATCAATTTAAAGAAAGCTCTTATTCCAATGTTTTCTAATGTCTTTATAATGAATGAATGTTGTAGTTTGTCAAAGGCTTTTTCTGTATCTATTGGTATTAATCATGTGGTTTCTATTAGTTTTGTTAGTAAGATGGTAAGTTATGCTGATAGTTTTCTTAATATGGAACTATCCTTCCATTCCTGGCATAAAATCCATCTGCTCACGGTGTATGATTCTTGTGATTTAATGTGGTAATCTTTTTTGTTTGTTTAAAATTTTTACATCAATATTCATTAAGGAGATTGGTCTATAGTTTCTTTCTCTGTTTTAGCTCTTCCTGGTTTGATATTAGTACCATATTTATTTCATAAAATGAATTTGGAAAAAAAAATTTCTTCTTCCCCGATTTTTCCAAATAGTTTATGTAGGGGGCAGCAGGGTAGCTAAGTGGATTGAGAGTCAGGCCTAGAGACAGGAGGTCCTAGGTTCAAATCTGGCCTCAGACACTTCCCAGCTGTGTGATCCTGTGCAAGTCACTTGACCCCCATTGCCTACCCTTACCACTCTTCCAACTAGGAGTCAATACACAGAAGTTAAGGGTTTAAAAAGAAAACAAAACAAATAGTTTATGTATTATTCAATTTAATTGTTGTTTGACTATTTAGTAGAATTCACTTGTGAATCCATCTGGGTTAGAGGCCTTTTTCTGAGGGAATTCTTTGAGGCTTTGTTCAATTTCTTTTTTGTGGTAGGATTTTTTAAGTATTCTATTTCATCTTTTGAAAACTTGGCCAGTTTATTTTTTCCAAATATTCATCTATTTCACCTAGATTGTCAGATCTATTGGCATATTGTTGGACAAAATAACACTTAGTAATTACTTTAATTTCTTCTTCATTGATTTTTATTTTGCCTTTTTCATTTTTGAAAGCAATTTTGATCTTTCTTTTTTAAAATCAAATTAATCAATGGTTTATCTATTTTATTTATATTTTCATAAAGCCATCTCCTTGTCTTATTTTTTAGTTTACTTACTTTCAAATTTCTTTCTCAATTTCAATGATTTTTCCTTTGATTTTCTGAATTTCTAATTTGATGTTTGATCGGGGATTTTTAAGTTGTTCTTTTCCTATTTTGGGGGGGGTTGTATACTTAATTAATTGACCTGTTCTTTCTTTATTTCACTGATGTTAGCATTTAGGTTTCAGTCCATGAATTCTAGTATATAGTCACCTTATCATTATCTTTAATGAAATTATTGATTGTTTGTATGATTTGCTCTTTGACCCATTCATCCTTTAGTATATGAATAATGAGTTCCCAATTAAGTTTGGTCTTTCTGCTGTCCTTTGTTGAGATAACTTATAAATTATTTCGCAAACCCTAAAGGCTTATATAAATGCTGTCATCACCATCATCATCATTATCAGCAGCATCACCAACTATTAAGAGAGTATATATTTAAGAGAATTTGTAACAAATTAAATGATTTTTTAGAAATTTAAAATAATTAACAAGCATATATCGACAGCTATGTGCAAAGTGCTTTACAAATATCTCACCTGATAAATATATATATTATATTTATACACATATCTTCATGTCAAGAATTTCACATTTGAGTTCTAATTTTTTTCCTTTTCTCACAAAGCGCCTTCTTTTTATTCATCAATAATCATAATAAACAGTACAAATCTTCTTAGACGTATGATTAACTAGGAAAGAAAAAGATATTTTACCGAGTCAAAGATGCTTAGAATTAGAGGGGACTTTTGAGGCTCTCTAATCTAATTATTATTGAAATCTAAAGTTCCCATACAACCTATTTGAATTTTATGTATTTTTTTATATAATGAGAGATCAGACACAGAAAATACATAAGATCAAAGGATCTTCATACTTTGTTAAGTGGCCTGCGGGGGTGGGGGTGTCCTCTGAGAGTAAACTGCCCTCCATATTTGGCTTTTGGCATCTATTCAGCAGCACAGAATTTTCATGATTTACAATCATGTACTGACTCATTCCAGAATTCTCCTCTCCCCAGCCTACCTGCAGAAAGCTCATAGTGTCATTTAAAGTGTTTCTTCTCCTCCTCCCACCTCCACCCCTGTTTGGTTCAGATGAGATTTCCCTTTTACTAATGGTAATATAGAAACTCTGTGATGGTTGGAGCGACTCCTTCTCCCCACTGCATTCTTACTTGTCTCAGATGCAAATATTAGTAGGCTTGCTCAAAAGAATTGTGAGTCTTTATTATAACATTGTCCTATCCCAAAGTTGCTGTGTAATAATATGGTTAATATCCAACAACAAACCCTATGATAGCATTGGTAAGCCCCTTTCCAATGCCTTTATGGACAATTGGCCACTTGTAGCAGTTTTACTATTATTCTTTTAGCACAAATTGCCCTCTGTACCATCATTTCCTAATCAATTAATGATGGTAGAAGGAGTATGCTTTCATTCAAATATGTGAATAGCAACTGCATGTAAGCATTTTCTCAGTCTTGCTAAAAATCTCTCCATCAAATATTCATAGAAACATTCAATTCTTTCTCTCCTTATAGCACTTAGTGTCTATTTGGCATATCATTATCATTAGAATGTAAATGCCATCACCGTTACTATCATCCTCATTTTACAGATGGTAAAACTGAGACTGAGAGAGAGGACTGTGACATAAAAAAATAGCCCAACACAACAAACCTCTACCTCAAGGACAGAGAGATAATGCTGCCTTATGAGTAAAAAGGTAAAAACCTGGGTTCATGTCCTGATTTGGATACACATTGCCTGTGTAACTTTGGTTGGTGATGTATTGACTCAGGCAGTTAGATTAAATAATGGACACATAAAGTTCTAGTGTGAGAGTCAGGAAAACTTTCCTCAGACACTTACCAGTTGAGTGACCCTTAGAAAGTCATTTAACCATTTTCAGCCTCAGTTTCCTCATCACAAAATGGCAAGAACAATGAAACCTTTCTCATGGAGTTGTCATGAGGCTCAAATGAGATAATGTCAGTCAAGTGCTTTGAAAATTTCAAAATGTCATATAAATGCTAATGATCATTAAACTCATCACTCTAGTTCTTGTTGTTCAGTCTTGTCTGACTGCAATCCCATTTGAGATTTTCTTGGCAAATATTCTAGAGTAATTGCTACTCCTTCTCCAGCTCATTTTACAGGTGAGAAAACTGAGGCAAATCAGGTTAAGTGACTTGCCCAGGGTCATATAGTTATCAAGTGTCTGAGGCTAGATTTGAACTCATGTCTTCCTGACTCTAGTTCCAGTATGCTGTTCACTGTGCCTCTTAGCTGCCCAGTGCTCTAGACAACTCTAATATTTTAAGTTCTTTCCTCATCTGGGGATTTCCCTTATAAATGAAATCTGAGGTACAGTCCACAGTACAGTGTAGTACTGGAGATTACAATACTTGAATATAGTAGGTTCTGAAACATTTGGTGAACTATTGCTATCCTAATAATTTAATTATATAGTTTTTCTCTCATTTTGAATATCTATTAACATAAGTACCTATGCATATCTGCTCAGGTCAATAGGCACGCAATTTTCTCTGGAGGTTTTTATATTTTTTCCTTGGTAATTGTTCAATCCTTTTCCAGGTGGATAATTAATTTTGAAATATGTAGATAGTTTTGTCTGTGTATACCTTTCAGGATCACTACTGGAACTGTAGTCTCAGAGGAAACAAGAAAAAAAGGCTTTAAAATTGTTTTTTACCATCTCTGCTTCTCTGCTATTTTTCATCTTTTAGTATATTTTCTATTATCACTGCAAACTGACCAATTTGAGTAGTGACTTCAGTGTATTTGAGTGGGTTACTTTACTTATGGAATTTAGCAACTGAATCAGTTCAGGCTGACTCATGCCACTGTGCTATTTCAGCAATGACCATTAGAAAGAATTAAGGACTCATCTTACTCATAATGTTAAGTTAGAGAGCTAGATAGAGGGTAACAAGTGAGGGTGATGACAGTGCCTAGAGTAAATTGCAATATATAACTTACAATGACTAATCATCAGGAAGGTAAGTGGCCCTGTGGAGAGAGAGTACTGGAGTCAGGAAGATCTTAGTTTAAATCCTGCCTCAGACATTTACCAGCTGTGCAATCCTGTGCAAATCTCTTAGTCTTTCTCAGCCTTGGTTTCCCCAGTTGTAAAATGGGAGTGATAATAATAATGGCTGTCATGAGGATCAAATGAAATAATATATGTAAAGCCTTTTGTGAACCTCAAAATGTTATATAAATTAGAGTTATTAAGTAATTATTGTACTTAATGTTATATAAACACTAATTATTTATCAAGGCTAAAAGGTAATGCAAATGGACATTCTATAGCCATGTTCACAAACTTATGGTTTGCATGCCAGAGGGAACTGTTCTAATCACTGTCTCCACCACACAGGGGGCATTTTTCACTTTATCTACCCCCTGCCAAATAGCCCAATGAGAACCCTTCCTCTCTCTTCTGTTTGGGGTAAGAGGGTGGCTCACATGCTACATGAGGATGTAGTTTGGGCACTCGGTCTCTAAAAGATTCACCATCACTGTTCTATAGAATAGATGCATAGCTTTCCTGATCTGGTGGGAAGCAAATAAGACTTAAAGTCAGAAAATCTGTTCTGGGGAGCAATATGGGACCAGGCTCAAAAAGTCACAGAACTATGCATATCTTTGGACTCAGCAATACCACTTCTGGATCTGTACCTGTAAGAATGGCATTTCCACAAGGGGGATGGGACAAAAGGAGCCAGAGAAATGGCTGACAGTTGGTACTAGTTACTGGCAGTTGAGACCAGAGAGGAAATTCTGGGAGTTTCTCAGAGGAAGGAGGAGGAGGAGAGGTCTTCAGGTGGAGGACTGAGAGAGGAGAGAGGGCTCAAATCCAGTTCTGAAAGGTTCCTGAGGATCTTTCTTTGGACATTGAAATCCTGATTCCCTGGTCAAAGATTCCATCGCATATCACCCAGCAAGACTTCAATAATAGAGTCAGCTAAGTTTTTGGTCTCCATTTTGGAGCGATCTCTTAGTCTCCTTCCTCCATTATCCAACCTTGCAGAAAGACCCTTTCCGGTCTAACTTACAATTATAGAAAGGATAGAAATAGAAATAGAAACAGAAGGAGAAAAGTTGAGGGAAGAAACTCCATAGAGTGACGGACCCCATAGAAATAGAGAAGAGGGCATCCCAAAATCCCTCTGCCCTTCACCCCTTTCCCCAACCCCTAAATTGTGAATAATAAAAGCCATTCATTAGTCAGATAGCCTCAGTGCCTGAGAGACAATGAGGGGGAGGGGAATCACAGCTTGGTCTGGCTGCCTCCTTCTTGAAGCCAGATCACCTGCTGTGAAATTGACTGATCTCAGGGGAGGCTTGTGTGAACCCCATCCTCATTCAGAATCAGATTGGGGTACCCCATACCTCATCTTATAGGGAAGCCCTGCCCCCAACTCCTGTGGGGCAGCACAACCATCCAGGTCACACAGTTTTGGGGTGACACCCCCTCAAAGTCTGCTTTGTATATTTGGCACAAGGGGAGAGCTAGAAGAGAGTCTCACCTCATAGATTATCTCTATCTATCTCTATCTAATGGATACTGGCTTTTATTATTGTTACATATCCCAAAAAGATCAGAAGTCCTACCTATGGAAAATATTTTTAACAGTTCTTTTTGGAATAGCTATGAACTGGAAATGGAGGGATGGTCCATCACTTGCAAATAGATGAGCAAGTTGTGGTAAATAGCTGTCAAGGAATAATATTGTGCAATAAAAAATGATGCACAGAATGAGTTCAGAACAACCTGGAAAGATTTATATGGACTGATGCAAAGTGAAGTAAGCAGAACTAAGAGAGCAACATCTACAAGAACAGAAATATTATCTATGATCACTTGTGATAGACTAAACCATTAACACAAAACAATTCTCCATGATGTAAGCACAAGGGACTCATGATGAAAATGCTCTCCACAGCCAAAGAAAGAACTGTTGGAGTCTGAGTGCAGATCAAAAAGTATATTATCTTCCACCATATTTCCTTCATGAGATTTGTATTGGATCTGTGATATGTGTCTTCTATTATGGCATGAGCAATATGGAAATATGCATTATATGAAAGTACATGTATAACCTATATCGGAGTATTTACTGTTTCAGGGAGGGAAGGAAAGGGAAGATGGAAGAAAATCTGAATTCTAAAATGTCAATAATTGTTCAAAATTCTTTCTACATTAACTGAAAAAATAAAAAAATTGGAAAAAATTCAGAAATCCGAGTGTTAATTCTGACCTACTGTTAGCTAATGATCTCAGCAAAGTTATTTAAACACCTCAGAATCTGTATTATTTTCATTTGTCATATGAGGCTGGTAACATGTTGCACCCCTCACACAGTTTTTAGTGAAGAGAACATCATTGGGTTCACCAGCTATTTATTAAGGACTTTCATACTGATAATAATGAACAGGATTGTTAGCATTTAGAGAGCATTTCAAAGTTTGCAGAATATTTGCATATACTGTCTTATTTTATCCTCACAGCAACTCTGTGAGGCAGCTGTTATCATCCACATTTTATGGATGAAAAAACTAAGGCTGACTGACTTGTAGCAAGTAAATATCTGAATTATCTTGCATAAGATGATGAATTCAAGTTTAAGAACACCATTGTCAGTACTAATGGAGGTACAAAATTTGCCTAATACACAACCCCTGCCATTATGTATGCTACATCCATAGCATTTATAGTAGGGAGGGCTATGCTCATGTTTTAGCTGAACCTGTGATTTTTGTAAAGGGAAGGGAAAGAAATGCTGAATCAAACCTTATTAGTTTCTTCACATATAATTTTTTTGCATAGATTATAACTTCTACCCTTAAATGCTTTGAAGATATAGGACAACTAGGTGGCTCAGTGGATAGAAAGCCAGATGGAGAGCCAAGAGGTCCTGAGTTCAAACTTTGTCTCAGACATTTCCTAGCTGTGTGACCCAATTGCTTATGCCTTACCTCTCTTTATGCCCAATTGCTTAACCCTTACCTCTCCTCTGCCTTGGCATCAATATTTAGTATTGCTTCTAAGATAGATTATAACAATTTAAAAAAGAAATTAAAAAGAAATTATATGAAGATCTACTCAACTAGTGAGATAAAGGCTTAACATCAATATCTAGCCATAAATATTACTCTTTTGTTTTAGATAGTTTGTTACTTATAAGTTGATCAGGTAAATGACAAAGTAGATAGAGCTTCAGATCTGGAGTCACAAAGACCTGAATTCAAATATGGCCTTACACACTTACTAGCTATATGACCCTGGATATTTCACTTAATCCTATTTACTTCAGTATCCTCATCTGTAAAATGAGCTGGAGAAGGAAATGCCAAACTACTACAGGATCAATGCCAAGAAAACTCTAATTGGGATCACAAAGAATTGGACACATCTGAAATGATTGCATAACAACATACATTAAATTATTTAATCTTAGATAAAGAAAACAATACTTTAGAAAATTGTAAAGAGACAACATATCATGAATAAAGCCCTGGACTCAGAGTAAGAAAGACCTGATTTTTTTCAGGACTGTTTTCAAGTCTTGCCTTTAATTCTCACTATTTGTATAACTTTGGGCAAATCATTAACTTCCCAGTGTTCCAATCAACTCTATATAATGATGATGATAATAATAATAATGTTAATAAAAGCTAAAATATTTATATATCACCTGCTATGTGTTAGGAACTTTGAAAACATCCCATTTGATCTTCACACTTTGAGAGATGAGTCTCATTACTACTCCAATATTATATTTAAGGAATCTGAGACAAGGCAAGGTCTCACACATAGGAAGTGTCTGCAGTCAAATGTGAACCCAGGCCTTCCTGATTCTAGGACCAGCATCCTCTCGAATATGCCACCTAACTACCTAATAGAAGGGGAAAACTATTAGTTAATAAGTTATTAAGCCCTTATTAAATGTCCATCACTGTTCTAAACTCTAGCTATAAAGGAAGCCAAAGAACAGTCTTTGCTTCCAAAGATTTCACAAACTAAAGGGAAGACAACATGCAAAGAACTATTATTTATAAGCAATATATGTATATATATATATATATATATATATGGGAAAAATTGGAGATAATCTCTGAGGAAACAACTTTGTTGACTTACATCAGTAGAATGAGTTTCCTGACTAGAAGTCTCCATATCAATGAAATCACAGCTCTGAAACAACAACAATAAAAACACATCAAATGCAAATTCTTGGATGGCAGAAACTGAATCTTTTTGGCTAAATTTGGCTTCTAGGCTTTCTGTTGATAAGGAAGATGTGCAAGACCAGCTCCTAAAGCCTTTGGCTCCAGCAAATTTCTCTCTTGTTGGCTGACTCACTAGTGCCTAATGCCACAAATTACTTTCATTTTTTTAACAACAATGTAATGAGTGGCTCATGGAAACAAAGCACATTAAACAATTCAGCACCATTTTCTGGGAAATATTTTTAAGCAAAGTGAAAGGTTGCTGTTTTAGATGTAAATTGATCCTAGGATCTTTGATTTAGGACAAGAAGAGGTTCAAAGATTATCTAGTTCAACCCCCTCATTTTATAGATGAAGAAACTGAAGCCCAAGGAGGTTAAATGATTTGTTCAAGTTTTCACATGCCATAAATATCATAAATAGAATCTAGACCTCTTTCTTCTGACTCAAGATCATTGATGCTTTCCCATATTCCACACTGCTCCCTATATAGAGTTTTATCATCTACAATCCTGAATTTCTCTAAATACCCAACATGGTCAAGATCTTTATTGAACTCAAATAAAATTTTAATGATTTAAGCACCTTTAACATACCAGATACTATATTAGACACCAGGATCAAAACCCCAATACAAACCAGCTAAAAAGACAAAACAAATATTGTTTGATGAATGACTTGTGTGTGTCTACCTCCAGAAAAAGAACTTATAAATGGAAATACAAGCTTTACATATACATTTTTTTCAAATGATGGGGAGAGGGGAGGGAAGGAATTAACTGGACATTTTAATGTAACAAACAAAAAATGAATGAAAACATAACTTTTAAAAAGACTAATAATTCTAGGCGTGCTTTTTTGTTTTTACTTATGAATTAAAGAATCATGAATATTGTTAGATTTTATTCATGGGGGTTATGGGGAGAAAGGACATGCTTAGAAGTAAGAAAAAGAGAAAAAAATATATATACTAAGACAAAGTTGAGTCTTTTAAAGAGTTTCATTTCAATATTTGAAGGTGGGGGCTGGTCTATTCCTTCAAGAGTATCTTTTCAGAGAAAAGAAACCCACCATTCTTATTACTTTTTTTCCTACTAACTTAGCAGGTACATCTGGCTTTGAGCCTGAACAGGGACAAAAACCTCATTAAAAGGGCTAAAAATGTGCTCAAATATTCCTCCTGGGAATGAAGATGGGAAGCCAGACACTTTACTATTTACCCAAGGACCTATTGCACTGTCTGGAGATATAGGCTGTTTTTTTCTGTTTTGCATCTAGGGGAAAAGAGGTCACCCTACCCAAGGAGATAAAAACATGCCAGAAAAAAATCTAAAGGGGTTCTGGAAAATAAAACAACAATATTAAACTAACCTTGAACAAGGCCGTCGTGTATCTGCACTCAATTCAGGTTTTTGTTTTCCAAGAAAGATATGGGGGAACTGGAGGAAAACCAAAGCAAGATAGCCAAAATGATCAAGATGAAGCACAGGGCAGGAGGAGGGGAAGACTATATGACAATGGGACTCTAATCTGGAAAGACAGAGGTGAGAAGAGATAGGCAATTGTCAGTCTGTAAGGTCACTGAGACCAGCAGATTTGACCAAGTCCCAGTACAATAGAACTAAGGGGAGACCTTGAAAGAAAGGTAAGCTTAAATGAAAGGAAGTACTGATTCATAAGTCAGTCAACTAGCATTTATTAATTAAATTTATTAAATTAATTAGATAAATTAATTAAAAATTTATTAATCTCTATGTGTCAGACTCTGTGCTAAGTGCTGGACATATAAATAAGGCATAAATAGATCCTACTCTCCAGGAATGCACAGTCTAATGGAGCATGATTGTAAGATGCTCTTTGCACAAACAGAATTCTAAATAATTGGAAAAATATCAATTGCTCATGGGTAGTATTGCAAAGGTAATAGAATAGGAATGACAATATTATCTGAATTAATTTAATTATTTGGAGCTAAAGTAATCAAAGTACTGAAATAATTACTTTATTGAGCTAGAGAAATAATAAAATCATCTGGAGAAATAGTCAAGAATACCAAGGGTATAAGTGAATGAAATGAGAAGGAAAGGAATCTAATAGAGCCAGATCACAAACTGTACTACAAAGCTGTAAACATCAAAACAATTTGGTACTTGGTAAAAAAAATATGGGGCAGGGAGTACAGAGGTAGAGGAATAATATAGAGTTACTTACATAACTGTAAGTATGTACATAACTGCAGATTGGAATTGGGAATACTTGGGTAGCTTGGATAAATGATAGTTTGAGATGCAGCATTCTACACTCTTTTCAGGTCCCTAAAGTTGAAGAGAAAGGAGTCTTTCTCCCTTCCATAGCACTTCAATCATGTCCCTATCCCCAACTTGCAATAGTAGAGAGTTTAGGGGAATTTACCCTTGGGTGAAATTTGAAAGTTTCTCTTGGCTGAGCTGAATTACTTTACCACCAATGCTAGGGACTCTACATTCTGTCTCATTTGATATATATTCTCTTATGTATACTTTCCCCCATTTCTCTGGTTTTATTTTCAGTTTTCCATGTATATTCAGTAGTCAAAGCACTGTGTATGTATATGTATGTATATATGTATATATATGTGTGTGTGTGGTTTGGGACCCTTATCCTCATTAAGGGATAGTGATATGGAATGCAGCTTGAACCTAAAAGTTATTTCAACTAGACTAACAATATTTAAGGGAACAAAGAAAAACAGTATTAGTCCAGTATCCCCACCCTCTCTCTGAGGAGAGCCAGGTTGAGAAACAATCTCTGACCTCAACCTGTTACTTCCCTTCCTGCAAAGAATCAGTTTCCCTGAGAGAAAGGAGAAGGGGAGGAAACTTTAAGAGATCTCTCTTCTTGCTTTCCTTGTAAGCCAAATGTAGACAGATTGATGTGAACACAAAACCTACGTGAACAAAACAGCGTACCCACATCCTCATCCTTAAACTAGTTTTGATGAGTATTCACTGGTGATTTTAAAAATGTCCTGGTACTCTGATACATGCAGGACCTGAAACACTGTTGAGTTAAAACTGTGTCATTGTGATTTATTGTGCACTAAGCAGCAGTACAAAGTGATGAGAATGCTCCCTGTGGACTCTGTCACAACAACTCAACTCTGTTGTTGTAGTGGGTAAGCAGCCCTAGACAATACATTCCTCCACTGTTTTGTTTTTTCAGATGTTTCACTGTCTTCTCTTTCTTTCATTTATGTAACAGGGGATGGGGGAATAATGTCTTCAAATGTTTGTAGGACATTTGGATCAAAGATACAGAATTTTTCCTGTATTTCTCATCTGAAATACATATCACCCATTTTTACCTCCCTCATGTGTTCCTTTATAGTCCTATTCCTTCTTTCCAGGATACATTTTTCTATTTTGCCAAATTATTTTAGCTCTTAGATCACACTTTCCCTTTTTATCGTGTTCTCCAAAGACCTAGGTAATTTCAGTATTCATATTGGTGATGCTTCAGATACTTTAATTCTGAGTTACTAGACCTGCTAAAAGCAAAGTTGCATTTACAAGCTTCATTTACTCAATAACCATTTGCTATTTAGTAACTTGAAATCTGACTTCAGCCTCTATCAACTCTGTAAAAACCAAACTTCATTAAAAACTTTGTAATCAGCAAATCCTATAACTCCTTTCCAGTCCTTGGTCATTCTATAGCTTTTAACCATTGATTATTCTTTCCTTTGTAGAAGTCTATGTTCACTTAGATTTTCTGAATGGATTCTCCCCTCATAGTGCTCCTATTATCTTTCACAAATCTCTGGGTGTTTCCCAAAATTCTGTCCTTGATTCTCTTCTTCTTCCCTCTATATTCTTTGCTTACATATTGTTCATTCCCATGATTTCAACTAATAACAGAATATCTACTCCATAATTTTTAAAGAACAATTTGAGAGACTTATCCTGTACAGTCATTAGGACTAGATTCTCCCCTCCACCCCAACCTTTGGTGGTTCTATTTGTCTAAAATATGTTCCTTTCTTGTTTCTACCTTTGACTTTCCCTACTTGTTTCTAGTCTCAAATCTCACTTTCTGTAAGAGATCTTTCCTGCTTCTTCTGACTTGACTCTTTTGAGACTACATTTTTCATCTATTTGGTGTCCTGTTTTTGAGTATTTCATATTGCTGAAAGATAATTTTTTTATTTCCTTAGTGTTCTCTGTAACTATGCATAGTAGGCTTTGATCATTCTTTCTGGTTCTGTTGAGAATTTATTTTGTTCTTTTTCATTTTGTTGATATAATTTTTTACTCTCTTCCTTTTAATTATATTGTTTAAAATTTTAATTCTTTGATTATCCTTTCAAAGAGGCCATTCTTAGTTTTATTTATTTGTTCTATAATATTTTTGGTTTCCAATATATGTATTTTCCTCTAATTTTAAATGTTTCCTATAGATGCTTATTTCATATTTTAGCTCTATAATTTAAAATATGTTAAAATTTAATTATTTTTCTCTTTTGTTAATATGTTACAGGGTATATAGTTTTTCTTTTGAGAACTACTTTAGTCACATCCCATGAATTTGGTATGCTATTTCATCATTATTGTTGTTTTTCATAGAAACATTAACTGTTTCAATGAATTATTCTTTATTTACTTGACTTGTTATTTGTCTCAGTTTAGATTTATGGATTTTTCTGTTTACTACTTTCTTGAGTCTGTATAAGTTATGATTAATGTTTTCTAATTTTTTATATTTATTTGAATTATTGTCTATTCTAATACATGATCAATTTTTGAAAAAATGTCATGTGGTAATAAAGCATATTCCTTAGGGATCCCATTCAGAAAGTAATATGTCTTTCAGCTCTAATTCTTCCAGCAATTTGAATACATACTTCTATCATTTGTTAATCTTTCTTTTAACTTTGCTAAATTTGGAGACATGAATATTCAATTTTTCTATAATTTTTATGTTATAATATATACCTTTTAGCAATTCTGTTAACTTTTTCTATGAATTTGGAATCTTTACCAGATGGAACATATGTCTATTATTAATATTGGTTTGTTGTCTATGGTTCCATCAGGCACAATATGATTTCCTTGTTCTTATATTGTGAATTTTTATTTTTATTTTGTTTCATAGCATAATTGAAATCTCTAATTTTTAGAATTCATTTGTTGCATGATAAAATTTGTTTTGATTCTGTATGCTTTGTTGTTTTGATGAAAGCAATAGAAAGTAAGATTTTGCTTTTTTATTCAATATATCACCTGACTGCTTAAACAATTTCCATTTAAAGTTAGGAGTTAGATATATATTTTCCTCTATTTATTTCTAGTCTTTCTTTCTTAGCATTTTTAACTCATTTTCTTCTCATAAGTTAATATTTTTAGCTCTTTTATAAGTCAGCATTTTGTCCCTATGATTAGTTTTACCTAATCTACTTTAAAATAATCGCATACTTTAGTCTCTCCCTTCCCCCCATCAAACCATTCTCTGCCTTTGGGATATTATTTAATTTTTCCCTTCAAAACTCTTACATTACATCTTAGAATAAATACTAAGTAATGGTTCCAAAGCAGTAGTATGGTAAGGGCGAGGCAATTGGAGTTAACTGGTTTACCCAAGGTAGCATACATAGCTAAGAGCCTAGGACTTGCTCTCTATTTACTGAATCCACAAGGTTCCCTTGGAGTGTTATTTAATTCACCAAATTTTTCTTTTTTAAAAAATGTATTTATCTCATCTCCTCAAACATTTGTTTTTTCAGGTTATAAAAAGAAAATCTTGTTCTCATCATTTATTCTCTTCATTTTGGGTTGTTCTAACTAGAGGGTAACTCTGGGATGGCCCAGAATCCAGGCATAACAAGCCTTTGCTCTTTCTTCTCTCAAACTCATTCTCTGCCAAAGCAGATCTTCCAAATTCTTTCTCCAAGATGAATTCTCACAGTAAAGAGGTTATGAAAACCTCTTCAGTTGGTGTAGAGTTCTCTCTCTCTTATATACAGCAAAGAGCAAGGTCTGAGATGTCTGTCTTCACCAGAAGCCAGAAAGAGTCTCTGTCACTCAAGCCAGTGAGTGACAGTAATTCTCCCAGCTCAGTCACCAACTGTCAGAATTTTATCTGCTTCTTACCTTCCAAATTCTGATCTCATACACAGCACTCTGCGTTGCCAGCACCCTTAGAGACCCCCTTTTCAAAGTTCTTATCTTACCAATATCTAATCAATCTATTTCCTAATTTCCTTACTACTGATCACAGACAAATCCTTCCACACAGGCTGACAGCATAGGAACCTTTCAGAGGGGAAAGGAGTGGTAACTCAGAGCTCTGAGCTAGACCTGCAATGCATGAACACCAAGAATGGCAAGAAATGATTGCAAACTCAGCCTAGAACCTATACCAATAGCCCTAGGTTTTCCAGAAGGGATGAAAATGTGAACTAAATGCCTCAATCTCAAGATCTGGATTGCCCAGGTCAGTTCTTTTTTTCAGTCCCAAAATGAGGACAACAGAATGGAGATAGAAGAGGGATCAAGATTACAGATGCAGATCTTGGAGCTCTCCATTAAGTTAACAGCATTAGGTTGTCTGGAACTTATTACTAGGAGAATGACTAAATAACACATACAAAAATCTATTGTGATCTTGGAGATACTAAGAAACAAACTCAGTAGAGGAGAAAAACCCCAAAACAGCAAAGCCTCAAAGAAAAATATAGGTGGCTGACTGATTAAATAGAACTACTAGAAGAAATGATACCAGTTAAAAAGAAGAATTTAAAAATGAGATAAATAAGAATGATGGAGGAAAGTATTTTTAAAAATTAGAACTAGATAGCAGAGACTGCAAAGAGAATTAACAACATAGTACAAGAAATACAGTAACTTACCCAAGGAACATTCTATCAAAAAATTAGGATGAATAAACAAAAATTAAAGACTCCATGAGACAACAAAAAATATCAAAACAAAGTAAAAAAGATAAAAAATGGAAGAAAATGTAAAGAATCTCACATTTAAAAAACAACGAACATGGAAAATAAATATAGTAGAAAGAATTTAAAACATATTGGATTACCTGAAAGCCATGACAAAAGAGAAAGAAATTGGACATCGTATTTTATGAAATCAAGAAAGAAAACTACTCAACTCTCTTAGAACCAAGGAGCAAGCTGTAAAACTAAGAAGAGACCAGCAGTAACATTTTAAAGAAAACTACAATAAATATTCTAAGGAATATTATAGCCAAAATTGAGGAAAAAACAAAAATTTTACTATAGTCAGAGTTTAAGTAGTTTTATAATTATACGTATGTTAAGTATTAAGTATATATACATATATGTGCTTACTATATATTAAGTATGTAAATATTGTACATGAAGTATTGAGGAACTACACTAATAATTACACATATTGGCTTATTAGCTACTATTATTAAGGAATGGAGAGCATGAACAATAATACTCAAAAGGCAAAAGAGAAGGGTTTGCAAACAAGAATAACTTACATAGAAAAACTGAGCAATCTTACAGGTGGAAAAATAGATGTTTAAAGAGATAGAGGCCTTCTAATCACTCCTTTTGAAAAGACAAGCACTGAATTAAAAATCCAAAAGACAAACATAAGAATAAAAAGGCATATAAAAAAGTAAATGCAATTAAATAATTGGAAGTAAAGGGAAGAGAAGGGAATGATAACAGATATCTCTTTAGAATCAAAATATCATCATGGATCTTAGAGGCATTAAATAAAACGGAGGACCTAAGAATGATTTTTATGTTTTTATGCTATCAAAAGAGGAGGGGTAGGTAGGTGGCTCAGTGGATTGAGAGCCAGGACTAGATATGAGAGGTCCTAGGTTCAAATCTGGTTTTAGATTCTTCTTTGTTATGGGACCCTAGGCAAGTCACTTAACCCCATTACCTACCCCTTATAGTTATTCTGCCTCAGAACCAATACACAGTATTAATTCTAAGATGGAGGGTAAGATTATTTTGTTTTTGTTTTTGTTTTAAGAAAGAGGAAAGAAAAAGGAAGAAAAAAAAGATTTACTAAAGAAGAAGAGAAGATAGATGAGGAGGAGCATCTTACATGATGGGGGGATGAAGTTAAAAGTTTATAAAACTACGAAAGGGATGGAGAGGCCAGGCATCATTTGAACTTCACTTTCTGCTGAAGTAGAAAAGGGATTATAGAATACACCCATATACCTACACAGTGTTTACTTCAATAGGAAAGTATGAGGAAACAGGGAATTGAGACTGAAGGGAACAAGAGGGAAGGTAAATCTGGGGAAGTATGTCAAAAGCAAAATTAAGAGAAGAGATATAAGAGGAAAGGAAGAAAGGAAGGAAGGAAGAAATGAAGGAAAGGAGTAAAGGAAAGAAGGAAGGGAGTAAAGGAAAGAAGGAAGGGAGGAAGGAAAGAAGGAAGGAAATAATATGTTATCAGGGTCTAAGTAAATTCAAGAGAAGGGGAAAAGAGTGGAAGATATTTATATCAACTGCATTAGTGCTGAGTGTCTTCTTGTTCCACCTACTTTTTCTTCTATTTGAAGATGGTATGGGGAGAAGATATGAAAAAATAAAAGAGAAAAGGACAGAGAGAAATGCATAGCATTAAAAAGATTTTGCACAAGCAAATTAAATGCAGCAAAGATTAGAATGGAGGAATTTAATTGGGAAAAATTATTTTTCTAGCATGTTCCTCTGATGAAGGTTTCATTTCCAAGCTACATAGGGAAATAATTCAAAAATTTAAGAGTTAGAGCAATTTCCCAACTGACAAATAATCAAAGGATATAAAGAGGTTGCCTGACTGTGTTTATCTGTCACCTTTTTTCCTTGGGGGTAGGGGTGGGAAGGAGAAAAAACACTAAAAAATGGATTTAACTTAAAATTGTCTTTTGCCTCTATTCTTCTAGATTATCCTTCACTTGATCAGATTTGTATTCTTAATCTGTTGATCACTATTTTTCTTTTTTTGGAAACTTGTCACTATGTATTCATAATTTTCCATTCTGCTAATTATTTCTTTCCTTCTAATGTTTTTCCAAGATTCCCATTTCTCTTGAACCATTTTTGCTACAGTTCAATGCTCTTGAGAAGCCAGAATATTTCTGTTTCATCAAATGTTGGTTTGATTGCCTTGGTTTTGCAGTATTTATTCAGAGAGGTTTATGATCTTTGGATTTTTCCAGTAATTATCTTCCCTTTTAATTTTAATGTTTTCACCATAGATATTTCCACTTGTGCTCTAGGTTTTTAATTGAATTTTCTTTGTCTTGAGAACTTTGTTTTTAGACCCCCCCCCACTTCCTTAGTTTTCTCTTAATTCTCTTACTCTTTTCACTTTGGTGGCATTTATCCTTTTGACTGAACCATAATACTATTTCTACTTCTCTCCAAGTTGGGAAATTTACTTTTACTTTGGCCTCACTCCAAACTTCAAGAGTCTTTTTGGAGAATGGAACTGGCAAAAGCAGAATGCCAGTTCCCTTTACTCCAGGTTTGGTGCAGTCCTATATGTTGACCCTTTACAGTATTCTATCTACTCCCCAAACCCCTATTCTTATGTTGCCCAGCTAACCTCAGCCTCTGCTGCTTTTTGTGAGGTTGGATGAGGATGGGATATGTATTCTGCATCCCACATCTGATACCTTAGCATCTCCTAACTCTGTGGGAATAGAAAGTCTATTTTCCCCACCTCCACCTATATCTTCTACTCCCCAGGTGGTGAAAACATAATCTCTCCTACAAAAGGGACTTCCATCTGTAGGTTTCAAAGCATGAGCCCATAAATCAGTTTGTGTTCCCTGCCAGAGCTGGAGGCTCATGGAAGAACGGTGCTGAGTATGAAAGATTGGCATTCTTTGCTGTTAATTCTTATGGTCATTACTTTTAGGGTCTCTTGTTTTTATATTATAGATTGATAAGTAATTGCTATATTTTGGACGTATAATTCATGGTTGGAGGACTATTTTAAGGGACTAGAGAAAATATCTATGCTTGGGATAGATAGGTGACTTGGTGGATAGAAAGTCAGAGAGAGGAAACTTTGGGTTTAAATCTAGCCTCAGACACTTCTTAGCTGTATGACCCTATGCAAGTCACTTAACACCAATTGCCTAGCCCTTACTGCTCTTCTGCATTTGAACTAATACTTAGCATCAATTCTTAAACAGAAAGTAAAAGTTTAAAAAAATCTAATCTTTGACTTTGTTGGCCACATTATCCAGATCTAATTTTGTATTTTAATTCCCAGTTCTTAGAACACAATTTACTTTTCAACTACCTGTTAGAAATTTTTATTGATGACATATACATCTCAAGCTCATCAAATCTTAACCAAACATTATATTCCTATGACTGTCCTCCATACTAGATTCTTCTCATTTATGCCAAATTATATTAATATTCTAGTCAGCCCAAGATAGAACTACAACCTTTTCTTCTTTATATTTCTTCTTTGTTGATCATATCAAGTTCTATTGATTCTCCCATTGGAATGCTGCTTGAATTTATTCTCTTTCTTTTCATTCCCACTGCTTTCTGCATAATCCAAAACCTCAATATCTATTCCCTAAGTAATGGTGAAAATCCCCCAATGTTCAGATCTCACTGCTTTCTTATTCTTCTAACATTAATTCATCCTGTAGTTTACTGATAATTTCCATTGTAATCCTATGTATTTTATTTTATTTTTAAACCCTTATTTTTCATCATAGAATCAATACTGTATATTGGTTCTAAGGCAGAAGAGAGGTAAGAGGTAGGCAATGGGGATTAAGTGACTTGCTCAGGGGCACACAGCTAGGAAGTGTCAGAGGTCAGATTTGAACCCAGGACCTCCTTTCACTAGACCTGGGTCTCAATCCACTAAATCACCTAGCTGCTCCCCTAATATACTCTTGATGCAGCTATTTCATTTTCTGAATCTAGAAGTGTCAACCTTGATGGTGCATAGTGTAACGCAGGTGTAAAGTGGATACTATGAGAGCAGCCAAGGGGCCTAAGCAGATGTTGTTGATAGAATATGAAGGGATGGGAATCCCAAACCAAGGCTGTATGAGAGTTGGATGGCCTCCCACAGCAGCTGGGTAGGTCCCCTTTGAGCCTAAGGTTCTCTGCTAATAGGCCCAGGGCTTGGAACCAGTCCAGCCAAGACAGTTAAAATGTCTCCAACAAGCTGATTGAAACTCCCAGAAACCTCAAGTTGGAAATGGATAACTAGTTTGGAATGGCCTGCTCAACTAAGCTGTTTGCAGGGGTCGGTAACATATGGCTCTCAAGCCATATCTGGCTCCACCTCCCGACCTACCAGTCTGGTCAGAACCCCAGGATGTGCCCCAGGGGGGCCCTTCAGCTCCTCCCCCCATATTCCAGCGCCTTCAGCCTCCATCCTCCTCCTTCCACAGGTATTTATGGCTCTCATGGCCAAAAAGTTTACTGACCCCTATTAGGAGGATCTGACTGCTATTAAGGATGGCTGATGTTAAGGTAAGCAAAGTTCCAAGACTGTTAGGCTCAAGCTTAACCAGGGCTTATTTGTAAATAACTGTGGGAAGGAAAGGGAAGGTAGGTGGTTGAAGGAAACCCTATGACCTTGCCTAAATCCTTGATGTTGATTAATACTGGAGCACAAATTGATGTTGCTTAGAAGCAGAGTAATGAGACAGCCTTGAGGGCAAATCCCAACTCTGTAGCTTGTTGCTGAGCCCAGAGGCTACAAAGCCCCTGGGTCAGTTGCAGGTGTTCTTGGTTGTAACTTTCTCACTAGCTGATATGTAAGATGTTATCTATGCCAAGGAAGTATTGGATATTTAGCTAATGATTGAATAATTCCTACCTGCCTAACAGAATCTCCCCCAAAACCACCCTCGGGGCCCCAAAACCCCTCCTTCCTCCCTAACTCTCCAAGGTGAGTCAGAGAAGTGAAGTTCCTAGGGTTCAGAGACCTCCTTTTATACCCTATCCTTAACTGACACCCTGGCACATGACCTTGGTGCTCTGCCAGGTTCTGTGTTCTAAAGTGGCAACTGCCAGCTTGCATCCCCAGAAATATGGCTGCTCATTTCTGCACATAACAATAGCAATGTTTAAATTATGCCTGTTTGGAGCAGCTGGAATTGATTACATAGTATTGATTCTAAAATGGAAGGTAATGGTTTAAAAAATAATAATTCTTCATAAGACTTAATGCCACCTCCATGTCACTGAAAGGGCAACTGCTTCTATATACCATCTTGGTAACATATTGTAAATATAAGAAAAATTAAAAAAAACATATGTACACTTATCAAATTCCCTTTTTTTCCTGTACAAAGTTGCTTTCATTTCTTAAACTAAAATCACATTTTCCCCAGCTCAGATGAAGACTTTACTTTATTAGATATATATATAGGAAATTGTCATTGCCCTCTTCTCCTTGAGGAGAAGGTGAATGGGTGAGGACAACCTGCCTTTGAAGACTAAGGATGAAAAAGGACATTTTCTCCTTCCCCACGGAAATTCTCCATTTGAACAAGGCTCTTACAGGTTGAGAAAGGAATCTGTTCTAGCAGCCTCTTGATTTTTTAAGAGCCATAGAAAAGAAGTAAATCAAGGAGGTGGATTCAGGCAGCAGCTGACTGCTTGAGGTACCCCTTTCTTGAGCTCACCCACATATAGTTGCTCTCACACTGACTCTGTGGATCTGCAGGGTTTGTATATTTATACCCAGATTCAGAATTTGAGAGAACATACTTAAAAATTAGTAAAACACAAAAATGCTGCATCTTGTTTAAAATAAAAAACACAAAAGCAAAGACTCACTAGCCTCCTAGACCACAGCAAGGCTGCTGGGAGTGAGGGAGGGAATTTCCCTCCCCATCCCCCACAAGCCCCGAAAGAATCTATAGAAATGACTTGGTTATTTTAATTGGTACATGAGAGGTTTGACCCAAGTGTCATATCTCAACATGAAAATGTCCTTCTGGGGAGATAAATCAGGAAGAACTTGTTATATGAGAAACAGGACTTAGAAAGGATCATGTTATCCTGGTTGGCTTCAGCTAAGGGCAATCACCCTGTTGCCAACTTGAGCAGAAACACAAAAAAGGGAATTATTTCTCTGTCGTTTTGATTCAGTCTTTAATATAATCAGTGCCTTTACTTGGAATCCCTCCGCTCTCTTTTTCACCTCTCAAAATTCTGCCTCTTCAAACTAAGTTCAGATCTTTTTTCTTCTTAAAAGCCTACCCTGACCACTAAGGCTTTTAGCCATCTCTTTTTCCTCTGATCTCCTAGAGCTGAGCTGGTGAAGCCACGGTACAGGTACTGAAGTTTGCTTCAAGGGGCTGCCCCATTCCCCCTCTCCACAGTGTCTGTGGAAATGTGGGGGGGCTCACAGGCAGTTTGAAGTTGCAGTTTGGGCACACAATCTTGAAAATGTTTACCCTAGAGTATTATCTACTGTAACATATACACTTTTTGTACCTTGCTTATAATTTGTTAGTCAGCTTTTTAGGAGGTACATGGAATAGTGTGTTGTGTCAACTTAGGTGAGTTTAGCTGATTATTAAATTTTCAATGTGCACATTCATACCTCAGAAATCAGCAAATGCTACAAATCACAGCTGACTTTGTTTTGTTGCTTGCCCAGACTTAAAAAAGTAAAGGAGAAGATGTTAATGATGTACATTAAACATAAAATGTAGCTTGTGTACATTTTTCTTCTTTCTAGAAGTCAAGTGGTTACATCACAACACTAGACATACGTTTTGTAATGGAAAAAGCTCTAGTCTTGTTATTATGTGACTATGAGTTTGAATCCAGCCTCTGATGCTTTTTAAATATGTGAACATGGGGGAAGTCACTTAAGTTCTCTTTCCCAACTCTGAAATAGGGATAATATTAACACTTATCTCAGTGGACTGGGGGATCAGATGAGAATCTCTATAAAGTGCTTTGTAAAGCACTTTATATATAAAGATTTTTCCAAGAGTAGGAATTACATCTTATTCATTGTGTCCCCTAAACCATATTTCACAGTGCCTTATACATAGTTTGGAAAAACAACAACTACCTTGTTGCTTGATTAATCTTTGGGTAGTGGTGTTCATTATTTCCCTTGTGTTAGTATTATTTCTTCATTTACCTTGCCATATGTGCTGGCTTTTTTGTTCTATACTGCTAAAATAGAACTATAAGAATTATTAATCCCTCCAATAAATTTAGCTCCTTTTCTCCCATAGTTCACCAGAACTTGTCACCTTCCCCTAGTTATGACTCTGCTTAAGATCTTCCAACTATTAAGAAACAGAACCCAAACTGAAGCAATAATTTTCACACTCAAAGCCCAGTACTTTTCCTTTTCCTGTTTCCTCAAGGTACAGAGAATTGATCTTTAATGAACATGGAGCAGACAGAAAAAGGAAGTTGATGGGGCATGTAGAATTTAGGCCATAACTAAAGTATAATCACTTGCAACCAGGATCTTCTCCTCCACTTTTTGTTAGTTTTTTCTTTATTCTTCACAAAATGCTTTTAGGGGCATCCCAAGGGGCATTATAGAAAAGAAAATAGATTCTGAATTTTATCTTGACTGAATTTGGTTGTTGATTTGAATTTTTTGGTTGTTGCTTTGAATTTCATATTGGTCGAATTCCCTAGGCTTTGAATGCAAAAATTTAAAACTCCTTCATTCCTGTCCTGAGTAACCTCTGTAATAAATCAAAATGCTTACTTTACTCAAACTTCTAGACCCACACAGAGATGCCATTTTTATAACATTCCATTCTGGAATTTCAGTTTCATTAAATTCTCCAAACATTAAGCACCTATTTTGTTCAATTTACTCTGCTAGGTGTTAGTATAACAACTATATAATACAGTCTCTGCTTTCAAGGAACTATCAATATAATGAGAATGAACTACATATACACCTAACCTTGATGAAAGGGAAGAAATAATATGTACAAAAGAAAAGTTATTAGTTTTTAGAACTCTTTTAGGATCTTTGCCTAGTGGTAATGATCTGAATGAAATTCTCACTTGTAACCCTAGATTCTTAAGTTATTCATATCATTAAGAGATTCTCTACAGTGCCCTACATTCTCTATAATATGTATTATGAAATGAATTTGAATATATTTCAGTTACTTCTTCTACCCTGAACTAAAGTTCTGCTTTGATGCCTCATTGTGGACAAGCTTGGTTTCTCAAAGGCTATGTTAACAGAATTCACTTTCTGGAAGCAGCACAAATTTTATATAGCATCATGCTGGAAAGGCTATGAGCTCAGATCTGTTGATGATGATGTAGCTCAGTCATCCAAGAATCAACCTAAATATATTTGGGAAGGATCAAAACCAGCTTGCCCAGAAGGATGAGGCAAGGTAGAGATAGAAGAAGAGAAAAGAGGGGGGGGGGAAGGATATGAGAGGAGATGGTATTCCTCTTCCTTTGGACTAGAAGAGATTTGTTGGGAGGGTCTTCACCATAGGCACCCTCATTTTTGGGACTGTAACTCAAGGTAACAAATTTGGTCTATATGTGTTTAAATATGAGAACATTTGGAACTAATAGTCACTAAATCATGTTTCGTTTTCAATATAACTCTTCTCTTATGGTGAACTGCATGCTTATACATGGAATCATTGGTTTCAATATACTAAGAGGCACCATCCATACATTTTCATAAGTCTTCTGGGTGAGGATTGCCAGCCAGGAAAACTGAAAGATAAAACAAAGAAAAAAGCATGCTTATGTCCTTTATGTCAAGAGAATTAGACAAGATTTAAACTATAATCCATTATGGACTAGATTAGATGTTCTCTGAGGTAACTGGAGCAAGGTTAGTAAACAATTGCAAAATCTTTTCAAGCACTTTCAGAACTAAGCTATCTAAACCTAGGGATGCAATATTTTATATCCCTTCTCATCTTTTTCCAATAACTATATGCCCAAAGGGGAAGGAATAAGAGAAGAAATAAAAAAATAACTTGGAGATCCATGCACACTAGAGAGTACAAGAGGCAGGACACATCAAAATTATTGACTTATAGATACTATGGTTGAGAGAAGTGAGGGGAGACAGAGAAAGCACAAAACTGTATTCATCAAACCCCATCTCCAACTATCATATGATCCCTCATGGAAACAATTTATAAAAAAGACATTTTAAACCTTTCAATAGTGATGACAGTAATGTCTTGGCATCCTAAGAAGTATTATGATAATTCAGAAGATAATGGACATCATCCAATTCTGGAGACACCTGTGTTTCAGCCCTACTCTCTAATATTATTTGTGAGTAATTATATCCTCCTTCAACGTGTGATGGCTGGAATTATTCTGTCATGTGACATGCCTTTCCCTACAGATCAAGTGCCCATGCTGCAGTAAACAGCCTAAACCATTAATTGGATGTGAGGTGTGGGCTAGAGCATGTGTTTTTCCTCCTACAGAGCAAGGGAAGTACTTCTCTAAGATGATATGGTGCTAAAAATACTGTAACTATTCCATTATTGTTCTATCTAATGAAGCTGGGAGGATTTGCCCTATGAGATCAGACTATAAAAAATTAGCTTGGTTGTTTTGCAGAGAGAGAGAATGAGAAACAGACTTGGGAGGGAAACCCCTTGTATTTTCACTGCAAATGGTTTTTTGTTGTTTTTCCTGAGAGGTGTAGATTCTTCCCAATCCAACCATTCAATTTAGTTTAATATCTGTAGCTCTTTGGTCTTCAGTGAGTCAGAGAGCTGACAAGCTCTAAGCCCCAAGGTTCTTAGCAGTGCTGGAGTAAAATCATTTAGGCTATATAGCCTTCCTGCCCTTCTCCACATTAGAGACCTTTTGGGGAGTATACAGCTCCTGCTGGAAGGCATCTGGACTATTATATAGAATAATAAATAGTTCCCATTATGTTACAAAGTTTTGCAATGATGGATGCTATCAAGGACAGTATTCATATCAAGTATCTTAAATCCAAGTCATAGGACTAAAAATCCTGAGCTGGAAGAGGCCACTGAAGCCATTTAGTTCAATCTCCTTATTTATTCAATTATGTGTTAGAAGCCTAGACAGGTTAAGTGACTTGCCCAAGATCACATGAGTAAGAAGAGACAGAAGCAAAGTTAAGATCTATGTCCTCTCATTTGAGTCAATGCTCCTTTAAGGGTACTATCTGGATTTGAGTAACAATTAGGAAAGAAAAGAGGTTAACAAGACCCAAATGAGATGATCAAAATGACTATTTTAATATTCAAGTCAAACATTTTGAAGTCAAATTTAAAATATGTGTCTGACTTAGAATTGGTACTGATATTATTGGTAGCAAGGCAGAATTTCGGTAAGGACTAGGCAATTGAGATTAAGTGACTTTCTTAGGGTCACACAGCTAGGACGTGTCTAAAGCCAGATTTGGAGCCAGGTCTTTCTTTCCTCTGGCTTGGCCATTTATCTGTCTATCCATTGTGCTACCTAGCTGCTCCTCACAGTTACTGCTTTTATAGTTTATATTTATTTCTGCACAGATGCTCTTTCCCCTCTGTAGGATGTAAAGCTCCCTGAGTTCAGTTAATTTATGTTCTTCACTTTGTCTCCCCAGTGCCTAGCACAGCCCCTGGCTTAGAATGATTGCTCAATCAATGTTTGCTGAATTGAACAGCTTCAAGATCCTGCCCTGTCAATGGCATGTCAGGATTTTATGTAGCTTCCATTGGCTCTTGATTGCCTATAGTTATGTTTCCCAGATGCTTCTGCTTGATGGACTGGCTCCTTTTGATGGCAAATCTTAACAGGTCCACCAACATCATACTAGAATAATTACATTATTATTATATTGTAATAGAATGATATAATTATTATATTATACTAAAATCTATGTGCTCCTTCAGACTTTAAATGAATTCTCTCTTTATCTCCATCCTCTTAGAATCCCTAGATTCCTTCACGAATAAGTACAAGGCACTTAGGCCTGCAGAGTCTTAAAGTTAGAACTCAGAACCTCAGAGATCATTTAATCCACTCCTCTCCCATTGTACATATAAGGAAGAAAAAACTGGAATTGAGAGCCTTGCACATAACTTGCCAGTAAGCTAATCTGAGACTTTGAAAAAATAGATTCTTCTTTCTTCTTCTTTGTATCCTGTTCCTCCCACTCCTCATTTCCTTCTTTTTCCTGGCTCTCTTAGAGTTTCCACTCTAGAGAAATTGGGTAGTATTCTCTTCTGCAATATAGTTCCCCAAGTGCAGATATGACCATAATACTTGCTTTGACAAAAAAGCTCCAATGGTTCCCTATGGTCTCCATGGTGACACAGGTAATATACTTGATGCCGGAAAGACTTCAAATCTTCCCTGAGATATTTCCAAGGTGTGCAACTCTGGGCAAGTTGCTTAACCAATCTCAGTCTCAGTTTCCTCATCTTTAAAATGGGGATAATAAAAGTAACTACTTCATAGGGTTGTTGTGTAATCAAATCAAATAAGATAATATACTTAAAGCACTTTGCAATCTTTAAATAACTAATTAAACACACATCTCTATTAAATTTAAACTCTAGTTTTAGGCATTTAAAACTCTACCTAGCATGGGCACTGTCTTTCCAGATTAATTTCATTTTACTCCTCATGAACTTCACATTGCAGACAAACTGATTTTCTTGCTGCTTTCTGTATATACTGTTCTATCTTCCACCTGTGCCCTTGTGCAAACCTTCTCTCACATCTTGAATCACACACCTTTTCTTAGAATCCCTAGATTCCATCACCGTTAAGTTCAAACACTACCACTTTCCTGGGGTCCAGGGGTTAGTGTCCTTTCTCCTTAAAAATCATTTCATATTTTCTTTGCGTGTATTTTATATTGATTTTTTCTGTTTATATTAATATATGTATCGTCCCTCCCCATTCTTAGCAGAATATAATCCTTATACTTTCATATATATACACACATATATCACATCTACTAGCAATGTCTTTTGAAGAGATGGTGCTTAATACATGCTTAATGATCGAATGAGCTCATAAATAAATGGACCCTTCTTTCCTGCAACCCACTCCCATTCCCACCCCACTGTTGCACGTTTGACAATTAGCAACACAGAGTCTTAAAGTTAGAACTTCAAAGAACCTCAGAGATCATTTAATACATTCCTCTCCTACATTATATATAAAGAAGGTAACTGAGGTTCAGGCCTTTGAACATAACTGGGCAGTAAATGCTTGCTGAATTACATCGAATCAAACAAAACTGCATTTCTGTGCCCTTGTCCCTCTATGGATTGGACTTCCCCCACATGGTGGTTCCTTTCCTCTCAGATCCTTTTGTCTTATATCTGTTATTTTTTGCTAAGATATTAAAGTTTCTGGGACAAAGCCACTTATTCTCCAAACTGCCCAGTTCTGAATTATTTCAAAATAGGAACATGAGAGATAATACTTTTTAGTGAATTTTATCTTAGTTTGACTAAAGAAACAAAACAGAAAAGAAAGAAAAAAGGAAGGGAGGAAGAGAAAAGAAGAAAAGAAGGGAACAAAAGGAAGAAAGGTAAGAAGGGGTGAGGAAGGGGAAAAGGTAGGACAGAAGGAAGAAATGAAGGAAAAAAGAAGGAAGGGAGGAAGGAAGGAAGTAGGGAAATGGAGGAAACAAGATGGAATGAAGGAAAGAAGGAAGAAAGAAAGGGAGAAGGAAGGACAGAAGGAAGAAATGAAGGGAGGAAGGAAGGAAAGAAGGAAGAAGGAAGGAAGGGAGAAAGAAGGAAGAAAGGAAGGAAAGAAGGAAGGAAAAGGAAGGGAAGAAGGCAGGAAGAAAGAAAAAAGAAAGGAAGGAAGGAACAAAGAAAGAAAAAAGAAAGAAAGGAAGAAAGAAAGAAAGGTCTTCAAAAGTTTTTGAATGTTTTTGCCCTCCACAAGTGATAAGGAAATATACTACTTAATGAAGACTTTTTGCATTACTTAAGTAGATGGGTATTACTTCCTTGTGCTTTCATTCCTTGCTTGCAGTACAGTAATCCTATAATGCTAAGCCCATTTTAAGTACTCTACTATATAACATGTTCATTACATGTGATCTCTTTCTTACTTTTAAGTGGTTTTCTATTTTACTTTCAAGCTATTTTTATCTCCAGGCCTTGGAATATTTGCTTAGTGGTGAGTTGCCTAGCCTATTGAAAATAGTACTGCTTCTAGCCCTGTGATGTTTCCCCAGGTCTGTTTTCATCCCCAATGTGAAATACTAAAATTTGCTCCCACTAAATATAACTGTAGAGTGTTACATTTCAATTTGAGGCTCCCATGGTTAATGCATCTGTTCTAGATATGGATGGCATGTGTTACACACTCCTGGAATTATTCCTAATTGGGACACATCTACTGAGATGCAATGAACCAGTGATAGAACATTACCATATTTGAAAGTATTCTCCACAGGTTTTCTCTATTTGGTTTCTTTGGTTATTTACTATTTCAACTCCAGCTGTCTGTTGGTAGCAATTAAATCTTGTACCTGTTTAAAATGAATTTCTCTCTGCTTCATAATTAGATAGAGGCAATGTGACATAGAGGATAGAGCAGGTCGGGAAGACCTGGATTCAAACCCTGCCTTGGATATGTTCTCTCATAATTTAGGTTACTAGCTATGTGACACTGGGAAAGTCACTGCTCTCTAGTCAAGTCTCTCAGATTCAAAGTTGAAGTAAAACTGCCAACCGGAATGAATAGTTGGAGTTTCCTTACCTGGGGGTTCCCTTTTTCAAAGAAATAACTCTTCCATCCCTTATGCCAATCATAATCATGCTGTAAAAATGAATAAATACTCCTGATATTTTAAATTAAAGGAATTATAAAAAAAATGAGAGGGAAAGGGATTCCTTCGACCAAGTGAGCAGGGCACAGAGCCAGAGACCCACACCTGCCACACTTTAACCAAAGCAAAGCCCCAAAAGAGCCCCACAGTGTGGGTCTCAGTCGAATTTATCTCTCAAGTCTCTGTACGTCAAATGAGGATGTACTTGAAAGGATGCTGGGAATGTAGCTCATGTGTGGTAAATTTTCCACTTGCACATTCACCCCTGTGACCCTTTGGGAGACCAATCTCCCCACTGGATCATTTTAAACAGAATTTAACTAAGGTAAATACAATATTATACAGGGAAAATACAACATTTTATTGTGGGGATGATGTGGGGATGGGGAAACAAAAAGGGAACCAAGAACAAAACCAATTAGGGGGCAGTCCCCATTGGTACAACAAAGTACATACAAACAAATGTATTCAACCCCAGAAAGTTCAATTTTGCACATTCAGTTTGCTCAGGAACTCCTGGAGCAGCATGTAGCCTCCATAGGCATCTCCATGGCATCTTCCACAAGAAGTTCAGTCTCTGGATTCTGGGAGGCAGGAAATTTTTTACCTTAATTTTTTTTTCTCAAAGGAACTTAAAACTTTTCATTACTAAAGAAAAATACATTCCCTCCTGAGGAGAATATTAACACATTCCCCTCCTGAGGAGGATACAGGGATACACGTAGGAATTACATAGCGATGCATGGTAAAGTCATAAGGCATATGAATCAATTATAAAAAACATCAAAGAATTCAAAGAAATTTAAAAATGAAAATAAAACTAATCTGAGTGAAATAAAGAATATCAAAAAAACCATGAAAGAATTCTAGGAAAAAAGAAGATTCACAAATCACAACAGGTTCTTGTAGCAATTCATGTCCCATAAGCCTGCAATGACAATTATTCACTACCCCAATTTAGCAGTCTGGACTAGAGTAAGTTGTCACATTATGAAAGAGAATAGAAAAAGAGACTAGATCTCAAAACAAATGGGAAATAGCATTCCCCAGTTTGACACTTTTCTTTGCTTTCTGGCATAATGGAGCCAGAACAATCAATATTATGTACTTGATAGAGAGTGTGGTACAAGGAAATCCTGCATTTAACACATGTTAAGCAGCTGCAGTGTTGAGTCTCACACATGATCAAGTTCTCCCACTCTTTGCGCAGAATGTCATCAATCCCCATAGGATGGATTTGGTCTCTTTTACTTTTGTACTTCTTTCACACTTTACAAGTTAGTTTTTGTGCTCCTTTATGGTCAGTTTTTTCCTCAATTTAGACATATTTATCGAGCAAAAGTCTCATAATATTTAAATAACTAGTGGCAAGTTGCCATAGTCTGAAGCTTTTTGGGAATGCATTTATATGCTAGGCAAATGGACATCTTAGCTTATTCTATTGCTAAAATCAAAACCATTTAAAAAATCTTTTCAATACTGGTGATATATGCTTAAAATACAAAAAAATGAGAGAAAAAAATCAAATACTGTGTCACACATATAGGAAGAAAAATGAAAAAAAAAATTAAATGTATATATTTCACAACCACAGGTAAAATATAGAGACTACTTGCCAAAAATAATATTAATTTCCTCTTTAACTTGCCATGATCTGTGAGTGCAAATGAGATAGATAAAACAATGGAGGCATAAAAGCAATAATATAGTGGGGCAGCTGGGTAGCTCAGTGGATTGAGAGCCAGGCCTAGAGACCTAGAGGTCCTAGGTTCAAATCCGGCCTCAGACACTTCCCAGCTGTGTGACCCTGGGCAAGTCACGTCACCCCCATTGCCCACCCTTACCACTCTTCCACCTAGGAGCCAATACATAGAAGTTAAGGGTTTTAAAAAAAAAGCAATAATATATTCTAGGAAATTTTAAAAAATTATAAAAGGCACAAAATGTTATAAAAGATGTATCAGAGTCAATATAGGTCACTAATACAGATTTTTTTTTGAGGTAGTATATATGTTGTTCTACAAGGTTAATTTGTTCATGTAGAAGGATCAATAAAATGAAATGGAACAAAATTGTACAGATCTAGCAATAGGGGAGTTTTAGTCAAATATAATCAGTATAGGCAATTATTCATCATCAACAGAAGGTACAATCAGTCACATGAGTTGCTATGTGACGAATACATGCTACAAGTTCTTTTACATCTAGCAAATCTTGCAACCTTGGAGGAGATATTTTTCCACAAATTCCAAAACAAAAATCTCTGTACTGCTGACAAAAATACTCTTTGGGTCCAAAATATCATACAGAAGCCAGTAGACTTCATGGGAAATACTCCCTCTTGGGAGTCGTCCAGGGGTATCATGCCCCCTAGGAATACCTTTGTACCTTCGCTGGTACGAGAATGACACTCTATATGTCTCATCCATTACATTTGGAATATTGCTACAGCACTTTACTTCAGTTATCAAATGGAACCTTATATCTTATTACAAGCAAATCAAAAGCAAGCAGTCAGAGGTAGTGGGGTTATGAAAACCCCTTAAAATCAATTAATATTTAGCTCATTAAAATCTCCAAAGGTTACATGTAGGTTGATGGACCACTTTCTAATGTGACAAGAAGGATGGTATAAATAAAGATAATGGGGGGGTAGACAGGCACTGTATTCAAAATCCATTTCTTCTTCTTTGCTACTATTTGGAGGGGAGACAAAAATTAAAATGGTTACCATCAACAAAAACAAAAATAATAGAGTCTAAGGAGCACCACCTTCTGCTCCACATGGAGGGGCACTAGCACCCTGAGTATTTCAGGGACAAGCTCCACTTAAGGTATATTGTTGAAGGGTCATTTGATTTGAGTTATCAGTTATTGTATTTAAATTTCTAGAATTATTATCAGTCCTAAAGTTGTAATTTTTGAAATCATTCCTATAGTTATTGTTTCTATAGTTGTTTCTATGTCTATTATCCCATTGAACGTTATTTCTAATTGCTTGGAAGAACTTCCTACAGTTCATCATTATGTGGCCCTTCTTTCCACAGAAGTGGTAGGTAAGGGATTGATAGGTTCTTGGAGAGAGGCAAGTGCCATTGTTTAATTATCATGACCTTTTTCTTGTTTATCAATTCTGTTAGTTAAATATTTTAATTCTTTCTGGATCTTTTCTAGTAAATCATTAGTTTCTGATTGTTTTTCTTTATTGCCTTTAAAGACATATGCAGCAGTTTGCCTGAACTGATCAGTATCCATTTCAGACCACTTTGGGCAATGCATTTTAAAATAATCTTGGACTACTCTGCAACAGTTGTTGATTAAGTGTCTTTTTATATGTCCAATGTCTCTTTCTGTAGAAATATCAAGGTCTAGGTACCTACCTCCCAGCTCAAAGAGCCTATCCATAAATTGGGAGGGTGTCTCCTCATTGGATTGTTTAAGGAAGTGTTGAGCAAACTTTTTAAAGAGGAGGCCAAAGGAAAGGAAATGCTCATCTGTCAGTCTGTTTCTAAGGCAACTCTTTCGAAGTTTCATTGTATTGTATCCTACTCATTGTATTTGTCAGATTAGGAATAATGTTGCGCAGCCAGATAGAACATTTCAAGGGGCTGCATCTGGTCTGCAGGCCGTAGTTTGCCCATCACTGGTTTAAGGCATTCAAATTTAGTCCATGCATGTGGCCTTTCAGAGCATTCTCGCATTGCTCTTAGAATGGTGTTCCTAATATAATTGTAGTTCCATGTATTCATCATGATTATTATAGTCCCAATGAGGATCCACAGGTGGCCAGTGTGCTGCACTGGGCCCTTGGGCTTTATTGACATGAGAGGTGATCTTATTCTTCTCATGTTCTGTTAGAAAGTCATAGAGTAATTGTTTAACATCTTTATAACATGGATCAAAATGAAAGAATATATCGGCCATTTTTTTTTGCTACCAGGATAGGTTCATCTTCATAACTAGGACAACATGTTTAAAATATTTAATAACCGGTGGTGTGAAATGTCCATGTTGTTTTACTTTTAACACAATCCCATTTTTTAGTACTGTGGGCACTTCCCTTAAGGGGAAAAGTCTTTCATAGGAATCAGTCAATGGTCGTGGTTTCATAGGAGTTGCCTATGAGGATACTGAGGTAGTACAGGTAGGATCTTGTATGGTAGGAGGACAAGGTTTTCCTAGGGCTAGGGTTGGTTGTGGGGTGGGAGAAGGAACAGGGCATGATGGGGCATTGGGAGAAGGAGCAGGGAAGAGGAGGATAGCCAGGAGTTGCTCAATATGAGAGAGGTGGTTTTCCATCTGAGACATAGAAGAGAGGTCTTCCGTGTCTATCTTAGTATTAATTTCTTTTGGTAGTTCAGGAATAGGCTTGGAAACATCAGATATATCTTGGATGGATTGTTTATTGCCATTGGATCATTTAAGGAGTGCTTAAAATTGTCCAATTGAATTTGAATGTGTAAGGTGGAAAAAGGGTTTTTTATAGGTTCAATATATTAAAAGATGGTTGCCAGAGGTTTGAACTATTATCAATCCTCAATTAAAAATAATATCAAGTCAAAATTGATTTTATGGTGATTTATTTACAATTAGATAAGGTTGAAGGTAGGGAAATTGAGAGAGAGAAACTCTGGCCTGGACCAGAGGCCCAGATCAGGTAAGAATTTAGAGGCCCCAGTAGAGGGGCAGAGAGGGTAATTAAACAATCCTTCTAGCCACAAGCCTTTTACAATTAGAGAGGCAAGAGAGGCTTCCCTGTGGGTAGAGCCTCCAGAAACACCAAGGGAAGAGAAAGAGAGTCAGAATAATTTACTCACGTGACAATTCAGAGGGAAGCAGTCTGAGGTCTCACCAGAGATCCTTCTACACCAAGTTCAAAACGCCAATGCCTCCACAGGAAGTTACCATCATATTTAAAAGATAGCATCTTTCATCATTTCCTGTATCCACCTCCAATTTGCATGTCCAATCACAATAGACGATTCTCATAGTACTGTCTAGGGGGTGGTCAGTTGATTCTGATTCGTCACCCACTCTAAAACACATGGGTTATGGACCTCCCAGAATTAGAGGTGTTCTCACCTTTTGTGATTAAATCTAAAGATGGGCAGTGTAGACTTAATCTAATTATCACAAATGTCAGCTTGCATTTTTGTATGATAAGTTTTTGTGCCTTAGCATTTAGGATTTGGTAAAGAAAATTCCCTAGCAACACAAGGAGAAGGAGGCATTCTGAAAACTTAAACATTCCCAATTGAATGAAAGCCTAAAAGGTTTCTTTTAAAGTAACAATCATGATGCATGGTGTTGTATTTAGAAAAAATACAGAAAAAGGAAAGCAGCCACAGCAGTTCAGCAAGAGGCAAAATTGAGTGCTGAATAATGGCCCCTAGTGGTGAAGAGGCAATTGGGGGTGGGGGGAAGAACCCAGGTGGGACTCTGGAGAATCTTGCTACTAAGACAGGGTCAAGGAGGATTTTTTTTTAAGGCAAGGATTTGGGACTGGTTGTAGGGAAAAGGACACCTCTTAGCTGGAGTGGGAATAAGGTTTTAGCTAAAATGAAATATAGGAAACAAACTGGGGTGGGTGAAAAAGGACTTCGTTAGAAGGGGGGACCAGCTGACCAGTAAGGGAAAAAGGGATCGCCCTCCTCTGGGCTGGGGTTGGGGGCAGGGAGTTTAGAGCTTACCAATAGCAGCAACAGGAAGAGTTAGCAGGAACAGCCTTTTCAAGGGAGAGACCAGGTTGCCTGGGTCTCCTGGTGTGCAGGTATAGGCAATGAGTCTGGGAAAACTCTTAAAGATTTTCCAAGAGGGAGAAGGGAGAAGGGAGAAGGAAGATCATGGCAGGAGAAGAAATTCTGTTCTTCATGGTAGCCAAAAATTATAGGAGTAAAAATGAATAAATACTCCTGATATTTTGAATTAAATATTTAATTATAACAAAAATTAGAGGGAAAGGGATTCCTTCAGCCAAGTGAGCAGAGTAGAGCCAGAGACCCACACCTGCCATACTTTAACCAAAGCAAAGTCCTAAAAGAGTCCCACAGCATGGGTCTCGGCCAAATTTATCTCCCAAACCTCTGTACGTCAAATGAGGACATACTTAAAAAGATGCTGGGAATGTAGCTCAGATGTAGCAAATTTTCCACCTGCACAATACTAAAGGATGAATCTGATCCTTCTTGCTTTCTTGAAAGATGGAGGCAGCTAGGTGGTCCAGTAGATAAAATGTGAGACATGGAGTCAGGAATATCTCAGCCAATCTGGCTCAGATATTTACTAGCTGTGTGATTGGGAAAGTGACTTTGCTTCACTTTCCATAACTATGAAATGGGTATACTAATAGTATCTTCCTCATAGAATTGTGAGAATAAAATGAAATAACATTTTAAAGTACTTAGCATAATACCTGGTACTTAATAAATGCTTGTTTCCATGGAGGGCACAGAGGTGATTTTCTCATGTCATGGACTTGAGTTCCCACTTCCTAATATTATCAGTTAAAAATAATTTTAATCAGACAACCTCAAGCAATTTTTTAAAGTACTATTTATTAAGGTGGTATGATAAAGGGGTATGAGACACCCTCCCCTTAAAATGTCACAACCTCTCTTGTAATTACCTAAAGGGTAGAGGGAAAAGTAGACACAGGCTTGGTGAATACATGTGGAAATGGGGTAACTTATAGCAATTACTTTTTAGAAATATTTTCCTCCCATTTTGTAGGGTATTAACAAAGTTTCCCAGGAGCACAATAAGTCTTTGTGTATTTTGTCCTTGACTCCCAATGATTCCTGCAGGCTAATACAATGATAATACTAGAATGCTAATGAGAAGATGAAAGTTCTAACATCCTTAGATCCTTTGAAGTTCAAAAGATCCTCCTCTAGCCAAAGCATATAAGGGAAAAAGGGGACCTGGTCCAGGCTAAGACTAATTTTTCTCCATCCTCCTAGGTATTTTCTGTTTTGTTATATCCTTGGAAGTCATAATTGTTGCAATTTTTAAAAATCAGAAGACAAGGTTTCAAATTCTAATTCTACTACTCTCTTTGTGACCTTGGGCATCATTTAAGTTCTCTTGATTTTTGTCTTCTGTGTAAATAATGCAGTTGGATTAGGTGATCTCTAAGGTCCCTTTCAAGTCTAAAACTATGGACTTAAAACTTTGATATTTGTATTACTTGTCTTAGAGTTGTGATGAAGACCAACTGGGTCAGCTGGGTGGTGTAACTGGCCCTAGAGTCAGAAAGACCTGAGTTCAAATCTAACCTCAGACATTTACTAGCTTTGGGACCTGGGCAAGTCACTTATTGTCTGTTTGACTTAGTTTCCTCATCTGTATAATGAGGATAATAATAGCTAACTACCAGGATAATTGTGTGGCTAGTGAGATAATAATTGTAAGACTCTTAGCACAATGCCATGCACAGATTAAGCTGATGTAGAAAAGTTAGTTATTATTACTAACATCTTAAAACCTCTCTTTTCTATAATAAGGGAAAATACTGTACAAAAATATTTATAGCCACACTCTTTGAGGTAGCAAAAAATTCGAAAATGAGGGGATGCCCTCTGATTGGGGAATGGCTGAATAAATTGTGGTATCTGATGGTGAAGGAATACTATTGTGCTGAAAGGAATAATGAAATGGAGGAATTCCATGTGAACTGGAATGACCTCCAGGAATTGATGCAGAGCAAAAGGAGTAGAACCAGGAGAAACTTGTACACAGAGACAGATATATGTGGCATAATCGAATGTAATAGACTTCTCTACTAGCAGCAATGCAACGATCCAGGACAATTCTGAGGGACTTATGAGAAAGCATGCTATCCACAGAAACACAAAAGAAAAACAACTGCTTGATCACATGGTTCAAAGGGGATATGATTGGGGATGTGGACTCTAAATGATCACCCTAGAACAAATATTAATAATATGGAAATAGGTCTTGATCGATGACACATGTAAAACCTAGTGAAATTGCTTATTGGCTATGGGAGGGGAGTGGAAAAGGGGAAGGAAAGAACATGAATCATGTAACCATGGAAAAATATTCCAAAACAACTAATTGATTGATTAAACTTTAAAAAACCCTCTTTTAACAGGAGTTAGAATTTCATTATTATAATAATTATCTATACTTGCTCTCTTTGTGATCTTAAACATGACAATTCACTTCTGGGCCATAGTTTTCTAATCAGAAGATTAGATTAGGTGACCTCCATTCCAGTTTTAAATCCTATGAATATTGTCTTCTTATATGTCATGCTCCCAAGAACAAACTGGCACCCCAAGTTATGGGCTACTTATTTGGTACTATTCGTGATTTGTTGTGACCTCTATATAAAGCTTCAACTAGCAACAGACAGCAATTAAAACGATAATAACAACAAAGTAACAAGAACCACCACTTCTGAACTATTGTGGTTGGTGACCCCTAGGAGATGAGATGAAGTTTAGGGAGTGACTCTTTGTACATACACACAATTTGCTAGTAGACACAGATGAAGTGACCAGATACCAAAGAGTGGGTGTTCTGATAACTGGCTGGTGATTTATTCCAATACAAGAAACTGAAAGTCTTTGACTTCCTTTAGTATACTGACATTTGGGCACATTCACAGTATCTCTTCAGTTTCAGAAAGAGAAGAAAAATACTTGAAGAAAAATAACTGAGTTAAAATTCCAGCTTTGCCACATTTTTTCACATTTTAGAATTATTTTATTTTATGAATATTTATGAATAATTATATGAATATCATGAATGTTAGGAATATAATTTATGAATATATTTCATGTTTTATTATATATAACATATTTATATTTATAAATAAATGTTAATTTATTTAGTCTTCTAAATATAGTTTTTAAACCCTTACCTTTTGTCTTAGAATCAATAGTATATATTACTTCCAAGGAAGAATAGTGGTAAGGGCTAGGCAATGGGAGTTAAGTGACTTGCACAGGGTCACATAGGAAGCATCTGAGGTCAGATTTGAACCCAAGAGCTCCCATATCTGAGCCTGGCTTTCAATTGACTGAGCCACTTAAACTGCCCCTTCAATAAATTCCAAATTATCCAATAGTAACAAATACCATGCACATAAATATATGTGCATATAAACAAACACAAAAGATTCTCATCTCAGGAATTTAATAGAGCCATATACATTGATGACTGAAGAAATGTTTTCTACCTTCCAAGAAAGTATTTTCATGAATGTCCTTTAACATTTTATTATATTCAATTTCCTTAGCTCGGAAAAACTTAGCATGTAGTAACATCTCATTTGTACTCAAGGCATTCAATTGACCATAACCTAAATTTGTGAAATGACTAAAATAAGCCAGTATTTTCAAAAAGTTTAACTAAAGATAACAATTCAGTAAAAGAACAAGTTAAAGAATGGAATGCAAAGAGGAGTTTGGTCTTAATAAGTAATGTAAAATGTGTATTATCAATGGTAATTTCATGTTTAAAGATAAACAATATCTTAAGCAAAAACTGGAGTATGAGAAAATAGTTGTGTAATTAGATCCAACCAACATTTTAAAAGTTATTTTCCCTCACAAATATTAGGAATTTTAAAAAGAATAAAGAATGAGAGAAGGATGCACACAAGCAAAAAGATTAACAAATGTTTGCAGAACTCAGGCTCAGATTTTTTAGCAAAACAAGAATGGACAATACTACAGTGGCTTTTACCCTTTTTTTAAGGAAAAAGAAATCCTGTACAGAAAAAATAACAATGTAATTGAGCATTGCCCCCAAAAAATGGTTCTACAGAAAACAGATGCAATTTAATTAGGAGAGATGAGCATTTTTCCAGTGTTTACTCAAAAGTAGATGGTTTATATTTAATAAAAAAATAAACTTTACTATCATAAATCTTTTCTTCTTAGGGGAATTTTTTTTGTTGCAGTGAGTTGCAAGTGACTTATTAATTTATTTCAGTGTTGAGGAAAACAAATTCTTAATAAAAGAAATAATTAAGTTCCTACATATGTATGTTAAGATGACAGTTCAGGTTATTTTTTAAATTAGTCCTGAGAAAATTCTGTTTACAATTTAAATTGTAATCTTACATAAAAGTGTTAAAAATCTACTGTGACAAGTGTAGGTTTCTTATGATATGATCTTTTATATTGTCACAAACATATGCTCTGGGGATCAGTTTTCCATCTCTAAAATGCAGGAGTTGTATAAAATGATGTCTGAGGTATCTTCTATCCCTGAATGTATGATGCAACAGTCCCATATATCACTATGTATAACTCAGGACATAACCATCTTTATTATGTTGCACTTCAGTGGAACATTCTTCTCAATATTGATTGCCTTGCTACCTGAGAAGAGTGGGCTCAGGCTTAATGTAATTTCTACATAATAGATATATGTAGATATATAGATATACATACTAGTCTTACCAAGTTAATGTCCTAATGCAACATTACTACCAAATGAGTCTTCATCTCAGCTACTGGTGGGTGATGTCCTGAAAGTTACTTTTCACTTCCAAGTAGACTGATTCTGAGCTGGCTGTCAAATAGAGTATGGAGTCAACTTCTGGACTATCTGTACTCCTAGACACCTAGATGGTCACAGAGCTTACTCAGAAGATCTTTTGAAGCTCACAAGTACATAGCTTCCAAATACATTTCCTTCATCTAAAGCAAACAAACACGGAGGCAGGCAAAGATCTGAGACCTATATTCATGAGGCTATATGTTAGCTTCAGAGGGAGAGGGTCCTCTACCCTTTCAGCATTGTATATCACCAGATCTTGTTAATGAAAGAGTCAAACCAAGAGAAATTATCTATCTATTGCTTTATCTATCTATCTATCTATCTATCTATCTATCTATCTATCTATCTATACACATATATACATATATAGGGAGAGACAGAGACAGAGAGACAGAAAAAGAAAGAAGAAGGAGGGAGGATGAGAGAGAGAGAGAGAGAGAGAGAGAGAGAGAGAGAGAGAGAGAGAGAGAGAGAACTGGCCCAGATCTCCTAATTCAGGTTTTACAACTAAAGCCAACCAAAAAGGGTGCTAAATACCACTTAAAGAACGTATATGCATAATCCAGAATCTCTGCAAGTCACCTCTATTATGTCTAATTATGACTCTCCCAGAAGTAGGCTTCCCAGCTTCTTCCATATGGGAGCTGCACGTATGTACCTATTCCTCATTACAAGTATATTCTTGGATCTTTTCATACCATGGTTTCTATTTATTCTCTTGAATCATGGAAAAGAGGGAAAATCCTAGAATTAAGAAGGGTTAGGGAAAATAGGCTTCTCCAAAGAGTTGTAAAGCCTCCATGAGGAAGTATTAGTTAACTTATTCCATTTTCCCCCAGGAGACAGAACTCATAGGAATGAGTGGAAAAAGGCAGAGTTCAGCTCCATGAAAAGGTAAACTTTCTTACATTTAATGCTGATCAAATGTGGAAGAGGCTCTTACCCCAGGTAGTAATTTCCCCAACAGGGGAGATCTTTAAGTGGAACTGAATGACAACTCTGACAAATATTAGCTTCAGCTTGCATTTCTCAAGTGACAAGATTTTGAGATTCCTCTAATTGTTAAAAAATTCCTCCTGCATCAGAAGGCTGACTTCCTTGGATGACCCCTAGAGTTAATTAATTTTATGAATATTAATTTTCTAATTTATAAAAAGAAATTCCAATACTTTCACTGCAGGTTGTTATTAGGAAAGGACTATATTTAATAAACTTTAAAGCACTATACAAATATGAGCTATTATTAAAACTTTTACTCAATAGTCCAAGTTATTTCCTTTAAATAATATACAGAATAAGGCTGATTACCCTTTCTTATCACCAACTTGTACAATCAGATTAGAAAGAGTGAATGATTTATTCAAGTCTCCTATCCATGAATTGACAAGATTGTATTTTCACTAAAAATTTGGCAGATAGTTTAGCATGTATTCTAGGAGGGTGATGATTATAATCATAAATTAATTTGCTATATAGGTTTTAGCATTTACAAAGGATTTTCCTCATAACAACCTTGTGGAGTAGGGATTACAAGTATTAGCACCATTTCACAGATGAGAAAACTGAAACTGAAGTTAAGAAACTTAAGTTTGACCCAGGATCAAACTGATTATAATTGACAAAACTAAGTAGAGATTGTATTTTAAGAATGGACAGACTGTTGAACATGGAGTTAGGAAAATGTGGGTTCAAATCCTACCTCTAGCTACTGAATCATGGTCAAGTTACTGACTTTCTGAAACTCAGTTTCCTTATCTGTAAAATAGAAATAATAGTACCTACTTGATGAGGTTGTCGAGAGACTCAAATGAGATAAAGTATAAAAAGTCCTTGGTAAACTTTAAAGCACTGCATAAATCTCAACTATTATTATTATTTTTTTTTAAACCCTTAACTTCTGTGTATTGGCTCCTAGGTGGAAGAGTGGTAATGGGGGTCAAGTGACTTGCCCAGGGTCACACAGCTGGGAAGGTCTGAGGCCGGACTTGAACCTAGGACCTCCCGTCTCTAGGCCTGGCTCTCAATCCACTGAGCTACCCAGGTGCCCCTCAACTATTATTATTAATTACACGTAAAAGACTCCAAGTCCAATGTCTTTTCCATGATACCCCATTGTCTTTTCTATAGTTCACATAATTATGTGATATATTATTTGCTAGTATCTGTTCTTTTAAATCCAAATTAAATTCAGCAAGGATTTATTAATCACCCACTATATACCAGCCACTGAGATTTTAAAGACAAAAATTAAATAGCTTCTACTCTTTAGAACTTTTCATTCTAGACTCAACTTTGCTTTCAGTTAGTTTGTTCAGGGCAGAGCTAGATGGTGGTAGAGTAGCAGGAGCCTTCTGAATCAACTGATCATTACAAAGTGTCTCAAAAGGACATAAATCAAAACCAGATGATTAAAGGGGCTCCCCCACTGGATTCAACCTTAAAGGTAGGCAGTGTTTGCGATTCCCATGCAATAAAGGGGCAAAAATGTACTAATCAAAGTGCAGGCCAATCACCCTTCTCCCACGCCACCTACCGTGCCGGTCAGAGTAAGGGCTGAGGCACTTTATAAATTCTTGGGGACTGGCTGAGGGCACTACAGACTTACCCCTGACAGCAGTCAAGGCCTTGGTAATGAGACTTGAGTGTGCAGAACCTGGGCAGCAAAGCATGGAGCTTGGGCAGAGACAAGGCTGACCACAGCTGAGGCAGCAGGGGCTAGAAAGATAGCCTGAAGGCAAAATGCTTTAAAGTGCATTACACAAAGAACATCACATTATGTACCCTCAGTCAGGCTTCTGACAGGGAGGGGAAAATACTACCAAGGCAAAGCCCTGCAAGACAAAAGCTAAGAAAGCAATGACCACCAACTTGTAGGAACCCTAATCCATTAATGGCAACAGAAATAAGCAATAGCAAAACAAAACAAAACAAAACAAAACAAAAAAAACAACTCTTGATCCTGGATAATTTCTATGGAGAAAAAGAGCAAAATACAGAGGCAACAGCAGAGAATGACAAACAAACAAATAGATCCAAACTTTCAAAAAAAATAGAAACTGGTCACAAGCTCTCGAGGAAATCAAAAAGGATTTCAATAACCAAGTAAGAAAGCTAGAAGAAAAATGAGAATAAAAGTGGGGAAAAGAAATGAAAGTAATACAAAAAGAACAACCTAAAAATCAAAATTGCCCATATGGAAAGAGGCACAGAAATCAAATAAAGTAATAAACAAATTGGAGACAGAATTTACCTGCTGGAAGCCATGAAAAGCATGATATACTAAACCAAAAAGGGAAATCAAAAGGTCATAGCTGAAAATCAGTCTTTCAAAACTATGATCTCACAAGACAGCAAGAATTAATAAAGAAAAGTCAAAAGAATGACAAAATAGAAGGAAACATGAACTATCTCATTGAGAAGATGACTGACTTGGAAAACAGGTTCAGGAGAGACAATTTGAGAATCATAGGTCTACCTGAAAAATCTAGAAATAAACAGAAAACTTGACATCATATTACAATAAATTATCCAATAAAACTGCCCTAATATTCTTGAACAAGAGGGCAAAATAGACATTGAAAGAATCCATAGATCACCCTGTACATTAAATCCCCAAAGGACAATTCCCAGGAATTAGCCAAATTCAAGAGCTTCCAGGCTAAGGAGAAAATATCTCAAGAAGCCAGAAAGAGACAATTCAGATATCAAGGAACACCCCTCAAGATTGCACAGAATCTGGCAGCTTCCACAGTAAAGGATTTCAAGGCTTGGAATAAGATATTTATAAAGGCAAGAGAATTGGGTCTACAACCAAGAATCACTTACCCATCAAAAGTGACTATATACTTTCAGAGTAAAGTATGGGCATTTAACAAAACAGAAGATTTCCAAGCATTCCTAAAGAAAAGACCAGAACTAAATGGAAAATTTGATGTCCAAATACAAAATTTAAGAGAAACATGAAAAGGTAAACAAGAGAGAGGGGAAAAAAATTAAGGGCTTAATTAAGTTCAAATTTATTATATTAATATATGGGAAAATGATATCTGTAACTCTTAAAATTGTTTTCTTATCATAGTAGAAGAAGAATTATTCATAGGAAAGGTTGTGGTATTAATTATTTAAGATGATATGTAAAAATTTGGCAGGGAACAAAAAAGAGGGTGGTACTAAGAGAAACTCAAAAGAAGAAGAAAGATAGGATTAATTATATCATATAAAGTTAGTTTGTTTAATGATGTCAAAAGCTGGCTACATATTCAGTCCTAATTATATAAGAATTGGATGTCATTTTCACGTTTCATAGGGTTTCCCTCACCCCCTCCCCACCCAAGGATATTTTTATTAATGGTTTGATTCCATAAGGATACATGAAATATTTATCTGCAGCAAACTTGTCATTGGTAGGAACTTAACTAGCATTACACAATTTATCATTTAATCATTTTCTGAATATTTCATGTAAACAAGGATTGCATTTCAAGTCATTTTCGAGTCTTCCCTAGTACACAGCATCATACTCAATTAATAGTTGTTAGATAAATATACATAACTGGTCCACCAGCAATATAAAAAATAACTAACATATAATTCTTATCTATAATAATGCATGCATTTTGAATGTTACTAAATATAAAATATTTTTGTTATTGTACTATTGATTTCTTTCTACTTAATATGAAGATATCTTGGGAAAATTTGAGAGATTGGTTTCTATTTTTTTTGTTTTTTTTAATTTTTATTTATACAGGTTTAAGGCAATTCAAAACCTGAGATACATTGCTATAAGACACATATACCAAAAAATGGTAAGAATGGAGCAAGAGGGCAATGGATAAAGGACTTGGTTTCACTTAGCTTTGTTCTTGCTTAGATTTTTAAGCATGGCAATCCAAAGATGTTTTCAGCAATTTTTGTGAGTATTTTGTGGGGGACCAAGCATCTTGAAATGGATTTGATTGGGTATAGAATACCTACAGGGAGAAAATAGGATTTAAGAGGATTATTTAATCCATAGTCATATAGTCTTGCCTGGGCAAAAGATATCAATCCTACAAGTAGAAGGAAGAAATTTCTAAAAATGTACTGACCATCCTTCTATTCTAATTACATGACTGACTATTTTTAGTTTCAAAAGGGCTTGGCCTCTGGAATTCAATATTCTTTAAGTTGACATAATTCCTTTACCTAGTAAAATGATGATGTTTTAAGACTCAGCTGCAGCTTAACCTATTTGTAAGCTACTGTTGTGAGGAAGATTACTTAATTATTATTTAGGAGACCTAGCAAGCAGGACTGGAGAATTATAAATGGAATGGGGAAGCAGGAAGTGTGGCCTCTCTCTCTGATATGGACTCCATGGTAGTTGGAACAAGTTGTAACTGATCCTGGGAGACCTCAGAGGAAGTGGAGTTTGTACCCAGATTTCCTGATATCCAGAAGTAAGACTGCCATTTATTTGTGGGAGATTTTTGGTAGAGACTATTAATCCCAACCTAAATTGCAGGTTAACTTGGGCTGGGTTAGCTCCCAGATCTACCCACCTGAAGGAGTACAGTTAGTGGTCCTGGAAGAGCTGCAACATCATTGGAGTGTGTCAGGACTCTGCTGTGAGGATATCCATTTCACTCCTGCTATTCTTTGGGCCCTGTCTTGCTTTAGTTCTCAGTTAAGTGTAGATAAGTCCCTCCCCTGACCCTGTGGTTGGCCCATAGTCTGGAAGTGTAGAAACCCCAATTCCCATCCTTTAGACCAGGGGTTGGCAACGTATGGCTCTCGAGCCATATCTGGCTCCACCTCCCGACCGGCCAGTCCGGGCAGAGCACCAGGATATGCCCCAGGGGGCCCTTCAACCCCCACCCCATATTCCAGTGCCTCTGCCTTCATCCTCCTCCTTCTGCAGGCGTTTATGGGTCTCATGGCCAAAAAGGTTGCAGACCTTTGCTTTAGACCATAGTTCCCTTAATTAAATTTGTTACAAATCCTCTTGTCATTTGCTTGCTGGTTTTCACAGACCCCTTGTCTAGGTGGGGCAGGGTGACAGAGCCTGTCACTTCTGTCATCAGTCATTTCTCTTAACAGCTAAACCCAGTTTCCCTAACTTGTTTGGTCCCACCTATTGTCCATTCCTGTCTCCTACTCACCCTTCTGAACACAGATATACTATTTAAGTTAATTCCCCTGGTTTTCCCTATAAGACTACATAGGTGAGAGGGGGAGGAGGTACCTTATCTGGGGACTCCACCTGAGGTGCAATAGATGGCAACAAAGAAAGGAATCAAATGGTAGATATTTGGCATTATATCCAGTGAGCTCGGGACTAGGAAACTGAACTCTCTCCTCACCTCTGAGGAAGGAATCTTTGTATGAACCCATATATGAGCAGACTGTGTTCATTCTTGGGGCAGGAGACTTAAAAATAGGTTCTTTAGTTAGATTAAAAAAAAGTTAGAGTATTTAAAAATTTTAATTTTGTTTATTTTTTGTTACATTTTAGGTTCCATGCTGTCTCCTTCCCTCCCTTCCTGTTTTTCTAAAATCAATCTGCTCATTGTTTCTTACAGCAGAGTAGTATTCCATCACAACCCTATATGACAACTTGTTTAGCCATTCTCCATTTGACGGGCATCTCCTCAGTTTCTTGTTTTTTGCCACCATAGAGAGCTGTTATAAATATTTAACTACTATGTGTTGTATGTGTATTCTTTTCCACTAATTCTATTTCTCAGTCAGTACCAAATAGCTTTTTTTTTTAAAAAAGTTTCCTATTTATATAATAAACTTAAATAATAAAATAATAAATTATATTTTTCTTGGAGGCTTTGCATGCAGCAATATTGACTTTGTTGTCTTCTTCTGAGTTTGGATTTTGGTCTTCTGTCTCACCAAAATAAATTTCTATATTAAGTTTCCTTTGTTGTTGCTTGCTCATTTTTCCTGTCTCCCCACCCCCCTACACACATACCTTAACATTTAAGAAACTATAAAAGTTGGGCTCTGTTTCCGTGGTGAAAAGGGCACTGTACTAAGCTTCTGGTTCTTTGTGCAGCTGCTTTCAGAGCTAGCTCTAAGGATCTAGAAGTTTTTAGTTCTTCCAGGATGGTATGATGTAAGGAGAAATGTATTTAATACTTTACTGGCTTGTGCTCTGATCTGTGAGTGACCACAAGCACCCTTTTCCATCCTGGAACTATGATCAGGGTCCCCTGCTCCCCTACAGTGGTAAGAGTTGGTATGTTAGTGCCCCTCCTCCCCTTAGGACCATGACCTAGGATTATGGCATGGATCTGTGTGTCAGCAATGCAACAGAGTCTTGCACCCAGACCAAGCCAAGGGCCCTATGTAATCTCCTTTTAACCAACTTCTGAACCCTTAACTGTGGGCTGAGAGGTCTAGAAGCTCGTGTAGCTGATTCAGCTGTCCTCAAGGCCTGGGTTGACTTGCAAAGTAGGCTTGCCTTGGTGTGTTCTACTCCTACCTTTGCATGCTTGTCTATGTTCCACTCTTCCCCTAGGGCAGTGATGGGCAAACTTTTTGAAGAGGGGGCCAAAGGAAAGGAAATGCTCATCTGTCAGTCTATTTCTAAGGCAAATTTTGAGGTTTTATTGTATTGTATCCTACTCATTGTATTTGTCAGATTAGGAATAATATTGTGTGACTGGATAGAACATTTCAGGGGCTGTAGTTTGCCCATCACTACCCAAAGGCAGTGAAACTTTTGTCCTATCATTTTAAGTTGTCTTGAGATGAAAACTACTTTTTCACTCCATCTTTTTGTGCCCTAGAATTTGTTTTGAGGTGTTATTGTGGTTTGGAGGGTGATTAGGAGATATCAAAAGGATCTCTGTTTGTTCTCTGCTATCTTGGTCTTGCCCAGTACCAAATAACATCGATATTTACTGTTTTATAATACAGTTTTAGATCTGTTAGTGCTAGACCTCCTTCCTTTATATTTTTCATTAACTTCTTTAATATTCTTGACCTTTTGTTCTTCCAAATGCATTCTGTTATTAATTTTCTAGCTCATTAAAAGAATTTTGGAACTTTGAGATGGCGTTGAATAAGCAAACAAGTTTAAGTAGAATTGTCAATTTTATTATATTGGTTCTACCAGCTATTATTATTTTGGAAATTAATATTTTTCTGATCATTTAAATCTGACTTTATTTGTACGTAAGTGTTTAATAATTATCTCACATCATTGCTAGATTTGTCTTGGCATGTATAATCTCAGATATTTTGTGTTATCTGGTTATTTTAAATGAGATATCTCTTACTATCTCTTCTGGCAAGGTTTTGTTGGTGATATATAGAAATGTTGATATTTATGAGGGTTTATTTTAGAATCTTTAACCAATTATTGTTTCAACTTAGTTTTTAGTTGGATTTCTAGTATTTTCCAAGTATATCACCTTATTATCTGTGAAAAAATAGCTTTCTTTATCTCATTACTATAATAAGGAACTTCTGGGACAAGATGGAGGACATCTTGAGTGATAGGATCGTTGGTTAAAGACTTTAGAATGTCCCCAGGGTGATCCAGGGCCAAAAGACAGTTGGAACCACCCCTATAAATACCCTGGGACAACATTACACTTGGTCTCATTCTTAAGAATCTTGGGAGGAGGGTGGATTGGAGGGTAGGCCCTAGACCTGCAATCCAGCATCTATACTTGAGTGAAATCAATTTACCTGCTACTTAATAGAGCTGAGAGAGACAACACCACAGCCAACAAGAAGAACATCATTAGCCTTCCTTATCCTTTGGCTTGTTTGATGGCCAGGTTAAGCCAGGGATTGAGAGAGGGAGAAGAAAGCTCCAGCCTAATCATCAAATTCATCATCCTTTTGATTTAGATCAAAACATTCTCCAAACCTTTATCCTTACTTCCTTGTTCCTGACCTTTATAGATAAGCAAATAAATCCTGTTGCAGTTCAATCAAAGAAGATTGGTATTCCTTTCCTAATTGGTGAATCATCTATAGCTAATTAGGGAAGGGATTTATAAATTGCAGTCAGAATAATTTTTATGCAGTGGGCGCATCTATACCAGCCCATAAAATCCAACCCCAAGCCAGGGGCTAGAAGAGTTGTTAAACACTTATACATTAGGTTACTCCCATTAGGTTACTGGTTTGGGCACTGTTGTAGAGGCAGGAGCTTGGCTAAGCTTATCTTCATAAGCCCTGGGGTTACTGACACATTAGGTAACCACTTGGCAAACACTTTACTCACTAGCCCAAATCCATCCAGTGCCTGTGAATTCAGAGCCTGCTTGGTAGACTCAGCCAACAGAGCCTGTCTAGCCCAAGTGAGGCTTAGCAGCCCTTCTTATTACCAACCTGCCTCCTATTTATGAACAACATTACCCATTCTGATTCCTTCAAATTTCCTTTTCTTCTCATAGCTATTGCTAGCACTTTTAATCCAAACATTAAGGAATTTTGGTGATAATGAGTTGCCTTATTTCACTCCTGATTTCATAAGAAGGATTCTAGCTTATCCCTGTTCCAAATAATATTTACTAATGGTTTTAGGTACATTCTTCTTATCATTTTAAGGTAAAATCCATTCATGCCTGCACTTTTGAGATATTTTAAAAATAGGAATGAGTGTTGTATTTAGTCAAAAGCTTTTCCCAATTCTATTGATACCACCATATACTTTTTTTTAAAACTTTTTTTTTAAACCCTTGTACTTCGGTGTATTGTCTCATAGTTGGAAGATTGGTAAGGGTGGGCAATGGGGGTCAAGTGACTTGCCCAGGGTCACACAGCTGGGAAGTGGCTGAGGCCAGGTTTGAACCTAGGACCTCCTGTCTCTAGGCCTGACTCTCACTCCACTGAGCTACCCAGCTGCCCCCCACCACATACTTTTTATTATTAATATTACCAATTGTGTTAATAGTTTTCCTTATGTTAAATAATTCCTAAGGTAATCTCTTTTAAAAACTACTCTTTAGGTTTTTTTAATAAACCAACCCTGGGTTTAAGTTTTTTACTCATGTCTAGAGTCTCCCCAAGAAGCAGGGAAGGAAAAGTAACTTAATGTACAACACAGAACAGATATAATGTGGCTATTTATTTCCCTCACCCAAAAGAAATGTTCAAACCACAGGAGACTCACAAGAGCTCAACGACAGGAAAACAAACAAACAAAAAATGTAAACTTTCAGTAGTAACTCAAAACTCTTATGATACTCTTTTAGTGGGTTAGTACTTAAAATGTCAAGATGTGATGTAGTTATAGGACTCTTAAATAAATATTTTACATTTTACCTTGGTTCATCTTCCTCTCAATGAGTAGTCAGTTTCTCTACCAAGAATCATTGTAGTCCATGAAAATAAGACTCCTCCCACACTAATTTAGTAATGAAGGAACTCCTGAGACACAAAGGACTATCCCCCAAAGACCCATTTAAGAATCACCATTTGCTCACCTATAATCAGGCAAAGAAACATAAATCAGAATACTGAGTCAGAGGACCGGGGTCTAGCTCATCTTTCTCTAGCTGCCATGGAAGGAGTAGTAGTTACCATGCTACTAGAGTTGGAAGGAAGGATGCCACCTTTTGCAGTAAGGTCCAGGGCACCAGGTCTGGAATTAGGAAGACCTGAGTTCAAATCTGCCCTCAGAAATTTACTAGCTATGTCACTCTGGACAAGTCACTTAAACCTATTTGCCTCAGTTTCCACAACTGTAAAATGAGTTTGAGAAGGAAATGGTAACCACTTCAGTATCTTTATCAAGAAAACCCCAAATAGGGTCATGGAGAGTGACATACACCTAAAAGGATTGAACAAGTGTCACCTTTTCCCTTCCCCTCCTTGAAGGTCTAGTAAGGGAAAGCTTTCTATTAAATAGGATAGTCAAAGCAAGAGAATGAGATGGAGGCTGCCACTCCTTTTAAAAAAACATTTTATTTTCTTCCCAATTACATGTAAAATGATTTCCAACATGTTTCAAAGAATATCGAGACTCAAATTCTCTTATTCCTTCCTTCCCTGTCCTCCCAACCACACCCCCCGACCTAGAACATGCTTTATTTTGAGATGGTAAGCAATTTCATTTATATTTTACGCGTGCATTCATGTACAAAATTTTCCCATAGTAATTCTTTTGTGGGAGGAGACTCAAATAAAAATAATTAAGAAAGAAGGTGAAGAAAATCTGCATTGGTCTGAATTCAGACTTTATCGGTTCTTTTTCTAAGAAGATTGAATTTTTAAAAATCCTGAGTCCTTTGGGATAGTTTTGGATCATTGTATTGCTGAAAATATAGCTAAATTTTTCACAGTTGTTCATAGAACAGTATTCCTATCACTGTGCATGTACAATGTTCTCCTGGTTCTGCTTATTTCACAATCCTTCAATTTATGTAAGTCTTATCAGGTTTTTTTTGAGTTCCTCCTGACATTTCTTGTAAAATGATAATATTCCATTTTGATCATGTATAATTACTTGAAAATTCCTCTCTTGATGGGTATCCCCTCACTTTCCAGTTATTTACTCCCATAAAAGAGCTGCTTTAAATATTTTTGTGCATATAGATTCTTCCCCGTCTTTTACAAATCTCTTTGGAATATAAATTTAGTAATAGTATTTGCTAGGTCAATGGATGTATATTTTATAGTCCTTTGGGCAAAGTTCCAAATTGCTCTCCTGAATGATTGAATCAGTTCACAAGTCCCCCAACAGTGCATGTGCCTCTTTTGCCAATTGACCTAATCTGTTTTTAAGGCATTAATTTTATGCCTCCTTTACCAAACTGTTGACTCTTGTTTATGATTTATTCTGTATCAGTCTTATTTCCTTTTCCAGGTTTTTCTTCTATTTATCATAGTTAATTAAAAAAAAACCCTTTTTTATCTCCTCCATTAATTCTTTTTGGGCTTGAGAGCAATTCTTATTTTTCTTGGAGTAGAGCTCTAGATGCAGCAGTATTGACTTTATTATTTTTTCTGAATTTGTGTTTTGGTCTTGCTTGCTTCCAAAATAACTTTTGACATTCTCTTTTTTTGTTATTGTTTATTCATTTCTCAGTCTTTTTCTTTTCTCTTAATTAAAAAAAAGGCTGTTAAAGCTATAGCTGAAGTGAAGGGATCACTGTTCCAAACTTTAGGTTTTTGTGAAGCTGCCTTCAGAGCTGGCTCTGGGGATCTATCTGTTTTCAGTTTTTCCAAGGTGGCATGATGCAAGAAGTGTGTTTAATACTCTCCCAGCCTGTGCCCTGGTATATGAGTAATCCCACTCCTTTTCACCTTGGAACTGTGTCCAGAGTCCCTTACAACTCTATGGCCACAAGGGCTGGTGTGGGCTAGTGCTTCTCCTTCTCCCAGATTGTGCCCCAGGACTGTTTCCTGGATACACATAAGGAGAATTCAACAAGACCCTTACACCCAAAGCCAGCAACGAGACCCTTGTAAACTGTTTCTGATAGTTGTCTAACCTCACTTACAGTCTGTGGCTGAGATTTCGAGAAGCCTTTGCTGTTGCTTCAGCTGTTTCCAGGGGCCATTGTGACAGTGGATCTGCTGTAATGAGTGACTTTGTGCTCCTTCTCTTCCCTCAACTCTAGTGCTGGCCTTTTAAGTTGTTTTGGGCTGAAAAATGACTTTATCCAATCTTTTTTGTATATTATGCTGTTCCAGAATCCATTGTAATGCATTAGGTCATATTTTTTCGAGGAAAATTAGGTGGAGATCAGATGGGTCCATGTACCTTCTCCTACCACTTCTTTTTAATTGATAGCATCCTTCCTCTTGGGTACTTTCACCAGGCAAGGGAAATAAGGAACTACCTAGATAAGATGCAGAAATTGCTTTGATACATACATTATGATACTTTTGAGTTGAAAGGGACCCAAGAAACCATGAAAATTTAAATGACTTGCCCAAGGTTACATAGAGAGTGGTAAAACTCAAATTTGAGCCTAGCTTCCCTGACTCCAAATACAGGTCTCCTTTTTCTATACTATGTTGCATTTTACAAAATGGGAAGCCAAGGCTCAGAGCCCACCTATCTCTTCACATGTTTCAATCCTTAATATATATATATATATGTACATTATTTTGCAAACTTCAAACCATGTAAATATAAGTTGCTATTATCACTAATAAGCAATTATAACAATGTTATTCTACTGCTCAAATACTTAGTGTCTTTCTATTACTTAATCGAAAAAATTTAATCTCCCAAACTCAAATATCTTCACAAAAGTATTACCAGTTGTTCTATATTACATTTAATCTAGTCTACTGTATTATTATCTTACTTTCGTAATATTTCTCATATATACACCCCTCTTCTCTCTTCTGACTCTACTGCCTCCTTGATGTGGGCCTTTGTCACCTCATGCCTATACTATTACAATAGCTCATTGGTTGACCTGCCTTGACACATCTCTTCTAAAACAATAATTGCACTATATCACCCTCTTCTCCCTCCTCATTTCTGGTCAATAAACTATATTAGCTTCCTATTCCCTCCAGGATCAATGATAAAATTCTATTTCGTATTTAGAGCCCTTCTCTGTCTTTCCCATTTTCTTGCAGTTTATGTACCCCTACACATTTTGTGGTCCAATGGATATTCTATTTTTCCCTTTGCTTTCCCTCCCAATGCATTCCTCTTACTCATGCCTTAATTTCTTTTATATCATATTCAACTTACATCCCTTCCCTCTATATATGTATACTCATTCATACTGCCCTAATTATGATAAAAGTCTTTGGAGTTACAAGAATCATCTCCCCAAGAAGAGATGTACCCAGTTTAACCTTATTGATTGTTTTTTAATTTCTCTTTCCTGTTTACCTTGTTATGCTTCGGTTGAGTTTTGTGTTTGAGAGTCTCCCAACTGGAGAAATTATGCTTGGCTTTCCCAGGTCCTGGAATTCTTTCCTTCCTTATCTCTGCCTTTCGCCTTCCCTGATTTACTTCAAATTTCAGGCGAAATGCCATCTTCTATAGAAAGCCTTTCTTGATCACCTTTAGTGCTAAAGCCTTCTCTCTGTTTATTGACCCATTTATCCTGTGTATATCTTGTCTGTACATAGCTTTTTGCATGTTGTTTCCCTAAAGTGAAAGATTGTTTTTGCATTTCTTGTTTTGTGTCCCCAAATAGCTTTGAAATCTGTTTCAAAGATGAAGTTAAGGTGTAGAACAATACATAAATTTGTGGACATGGCAAATACAAATATTTCTTTTGCATGGCTATGTATATTTGTTACAATGTTTCCCCCTCTTTTATAGGTTGGTTGGAGCATAAAAGCAAAGATCAAATGGTCGAGGGAGCTATGGCTCAAACACCTACACAGGTCTCTCCTTCTAATACAGATCAGATTATTTCTCTGTAATAAAAATAATAGATATTTATATAGCATAATAAAGATTACAAAATGTTTTACATATATTATCATTTGATTATCACTATTAACTTGGAAATAACACAGAATGAAGTAGACAAAAACTCTATTTCCCAGGTTGCCAGGAATGCCCAGGATGTTCCCAGGTTCCCAGGCATGCCCAGGAAGCCTGTGGGGAAATAGACAAAACCTATATTCCCAGACCTGCAGCTTCCCCAGGGAACTATAAAGCTCAGACCCATTTTAGCCTTGGCCAAACTTATGGCAGCTGGAAATGCTTGCTCTGACAACAATCAGATATACCCCTCCTCCTACACTCATCCCATAGCCAATGAGCAATTCTACTGGGTTTTACATATATCATTGATCAAGACCTATTTCCATATTATTAGTATTTGCATTGGGTGATTGTTTAGAAACCACATCCCCAATCATATTCTCATCAAAACCATGTGACCAATCATAGGTTTTTCTTCCGCATTTCTATTCCCACAGTTCTTTCTCTGGATATGGATAGCATTTTTTCTCATAAGTACAAGGGGCAAGAAGGGGGTTTTTAGTTGAATCTACTAAAAGGTTAGGTAGCCAGGGAATTGAATAATTATCAATTCCCAATTAAGAATAACCTCAAGTGGGGCAGCTGGGTAGCTCAGTGGAGTGAGAGTCAGGCCTAGAGACAGGAGGTCCTAGGTTCAAACCCGGCCTCAGCCACTTCCCAGCTGTGTGACCCTGGGCAAGTCACTTGACCCCCATTGCCCACCCTTACCAATCTTCCATCTATAAGACAATACACCGAAGTACAAGGGTTTAAAAAAAAAAGAATAACCTCAAGCCAAAATTACTTTAATCAAAGTTTATTTACAAAATATAGGAGAGAGTGGAAGTAGGTGAGAAGAGGGTAGAATAAGAGATTTGTATTCAAGTCTGAGCTTGCTCTGGCAGGGCTCCAGAGGCCCAGCCAGAGCCTAAAAGTCAATTAACAAGGGTTTTAGCCACGAGGGCTTCTCCCAATCAAGGGAGCCTCCTGGAGGCTAGTACCTCCTGGGAGGTTAAAGGAGTCAGCCTTCTTCACTCACCACATGAAGTTCTAAGAGAGAGATTTAAGAGCAGTCTCGCCAAGGTCTCAGGGTCCCAGGTCCAGAGCTCCTCCACACCCAAGGAAGAACCAGAAGAGCCCTCTCAGCTCACTGAACTCTCTTTTTAAAGGGACCTCTTTTGTCTCACATCCTGTGCCTTCCTCTTTGTTTACATGTCCAATCACAACAGATGTTTTTCTTAGGACTGCCCAGGAGGCAGTCAGTAAATTCTAATTTGTCATTCACTCTAGAACACGTGGATTACAGATCACCCAACTTGTGAGTTAAGTGGAGATGTTTTCACCTTTGGTGAATAAATCTAAAGATGGGCAGGGTAGCTTTAATATCTTTATCACATAAGTCCCTCAGAATTGTCCTGAATCATTGCATTGCTGTTAGTAGAGAAGTCCATTACATTCAATTGTGCCACAATGTATCCATCTCTGTGTATAATGTTCTCCTGGTTCTGCTCCTTTCACTCTACATCTATTCCTCCAGATCATTCTGGTTCATATGGAATTCCTCTAATTCTTTATTACTTTGAGCACAATAATATTCCATCATTAACAGATACCACAAATTATTCAGCCATTCCCCAATTGAAAGGCTTCCCCTCATTTTCTATTTTTTTTTTTGCCACTACAAAGAGTGTGGCTATAAATATTTTTGTACAAGTCTTTTTCCTTATTATCTCTTTGGGGTACAAACCCAGCATGATCAAGAGGCAGATAGTCTTTTAAAGCCCTTTGAGCATAGTTCCAAATTGCCATCCAGAATTACTGGATCAGTTCACAACCCCACCAGCAATGCATTAATGTCCCAATTTTGCCACATCCCCTCCCACATTTATTACTCTCTCCTACTGTCATTTTAGCCAATCTGCAAGGTGTGAGGTAATACTTCAGAGTTGTTTTGATTTGCATTTCTCTAATCATTAGAGATTTAGAACACTTTCTCATGTGCTTATTGATAGTTTTGATTTCTTTATCTGAAAATTGCCTATACATGTCCCTTGCCTATTTATCGACTGGGAAATGGCTTGATTTTTTGTACAGTTGATTTAGCTCCTTGTATATTTGAGTAATTAGTGTAGTATAGAGAGAGGGGGTCATATAGTTTTTTCAAGCTTTGGCTGAGTTCTGAAAGCAGTTAGGGGTTTGGAATCTTGAGGGAAGAGTCAGTTGGTTTGGGTCTCCCGTGGAGGGAGGTTGTCTGATCAGCTGAGCTGCCTCCTTACCCATCTGTAGAATTGAAATTTAGCCTAGCTTTGAAATATTTATTTAAGAAATTGTTATTTTGTATAAACCCTTTAAATCTTCCTTCCCTATATTATTTCCTACCTTCCCTCCCTTACCTTATATGTCTGTGGAGTTAATAAGGAGAGTAATTAGAGAGGAGTTCAAATCTGTGAAGGGTTAACTATAATTGACAATATTAGATATAAAGAAACTAGTCAGTCATCATTTATTCCCTTTAGATATCAAGAGCACTTTGTAAGCTTGAGTTAAAGGCAGGTCCTTACTCAGACTCCATCTCTGCCTCCCTTCCCCCACCTGAGGTTCCTGAGACAACTGTTAGGGCTTCCTTAATCCACTTTCCTGTCAGATCATCCTTTGAAGATAATAAACCCTTTTGTGTTTCAACAGACCTATTAGTATAATTTGTCAGTTAGTTATTAAGAGAGGCAAGAAGAGGGAAAGAACTAACATACTCTGGGCTTGAAGGGAAGCCGGGGTATCCATCTTGAAGGAAGGTGTAACTTCAAAACAAGTCCCTTCCTGTGAAATTAACTAAGCTTGTTGTTAATTTCAGTTTAGTCTATTTCCCTCAGCCTGTGTTTAAGTCTAAGTCCTGGTCTATAAGCCCTGCTGTATTTGCCTGTTAGATTAATTCTCCCTCTCCCTGAAGATCTTATTCCTTCAGTGTTAAACTCCTGACTTCAGCCCTATTATATCCTGAATCTCCTTATTCTAGCCTACCTGTAGCCTAGATTTACTATCTTAATACATCCCTGATAACCTCCTTTCAAAATTCCCTTGTACCACACACCTTTCCTCAAATTATCCCCATTACATTAGACCTTTGTCTGAGTTTTTTGTTATAAAGATTTTCCCCCCAATTTGTTGTTTCCCTTCTAATTTTGGTAGCATTGATTTTGTCTGTACAAAAACTTTTTAGTTTAATGTATTCATTTTGTAATTTTTTCTAACTCATGCTTGGTTTTAAAATCTTTCCTTTCCCAGAGATCTGACAAGTATACTATTCTTTATTCACCTAATTTACTTATAGTTTCCTTCTTTATATTCAAGTCATTCACCCATTCTGAGTTTATCTTGGTATAGGGTATGAGATGTTGATCTAGGCCCAATCTCTCCCATATTGTTTTCCAATTTTCCCAGCAGTTTTTCTCAAATAGTGGGTTTTTGTCCCAAAAGCTGGGATCTATGGGTTTATCAAAGACTGTCTTGCTGAGGTAGCTTACCCTTAGTCTATTCCATGGATCCTCCCTTCTGTCTCTTCGCCAGTACCATATTGTTTTGATAACTACTGCTTTATAGTACAGTTTAAGATCTGGTACTGCTAGGCCACCTACCTTCATATATTTTTTTATTATTTCCCTTGATATTCTTGGTCTTTTGTTCTTCCAATTGAACTTTGTTATAGTTTTTTCTAATTCAGAAAAAACGTTTTTTGGTAGTTTGATAGGTATAGCACTAAAAAGGTAAATTAATTTGGGTAGGATGGTCATTTTTATTATGTTAGTGTTTTTCCAATTGTTTAGATCTAGTTTTAATTGTGTGGAAAGGGTTTTGTAGTTGTGTTCATATAATTCCTGTGTTTGTCTTGGCAGATAGATTCCTAAGTATTTTATATTGTCTAGGGTGATCTTAAATGGAATTTCTCTTTCTAAATCTTTCTGCTGTGATGTGTTGGAAATATATAGAAATGCTTATGATCTATGTGCATTTATTTTGTATCCTGCAACTTTGCTAAAGTTGTTGATTATTTCCACTAACTTTTTAGTTGATTCTCTAAGATTTTTTAAAAAGACCATCATATCACTTGCAAAGAGTGATCGCCTCTTTTAATACCTCAATTTCTTTTTCTTTTCTAATTGCTACTGCTAGTGTTTCCAGTACAATTTTAAATAATAGAGGTGATAATGGGCATCCTTGTTTCACCACTGATCTTATTGGGAAGTCTTCTAATTTATCCTTATTGCATATGATGCTTGTTGATGGTTTTAGGTATATACTGTTTATTATTTTTAGGAAAGGTCCTTCTATTCCTATACTTTTCAGTGTTTTCAATAGGAATGGATGCTGTATTTTGTCAAAAGCTTTTTCAGCACCTATTGAGATAATCATATAATTTTTATTGGCTTGCTTGTTGATATGGTCAATTATGTGGATGTTTTTCCTAACGTTGAACCATCCTTGTATTCCTGGTATAAATTCCACCTGATCATAATGAATAACCCTTGTGATCACTTGCTGGAGTCTTTATGGTAGCATTCTCTTTAAGATTTTTGCATCCATGTTCATTAGGGAAATTGGCCTATAGTTTTCTGTCTCTGTTTTTGATCTGCCTGGCTTTGCAATCAGTACCATATTTGTGTCATAGAAGGAGTTTGGTAGAACTCCTTCTTTGCTTATTGTGTGAAATAGTTTGTATAGTATTGGAATTAGTTGTTCTTTGAAGGTTTGATAGAATTCATTTGTTAATACATCTGGTCCTGGGGATTTTTTCTTAGGGAGTTCTTTGATGGCTTGTTAAATTTCTTTTTCTGATATGGGATTATTTAAGTATTCTATTTCTTCTTCTGTTAATCTAGGCAATTTATATTTTTGTAAATATTTATCCATATCACCTTGATTGCTATATTTATTGCCATATAATTGGGCTAAATAGTTTTTTTTAATTTAATTTAATTTTTTTTAAACCCTTAACTTCTGCGTATTGGCTCATAGTTGGAAGAGTGGTAAGGGTGGGCAATGGGGGTCAAGTGACTTGCCCAGGGTCACACAGCTGGGAAGTGTCTGAGGCCAGCTTTGAACCTAGGACCTTCCATCTCTAGGCCTGGCTCTCAATCCACTGAGCTACCCAGCTACCCCCGGCAAAATAGTTTTTTAATGATTGCCTTGTTTTCCTCTTCATTAGAGGTGAGGTTTCCCTTTTCGTCTTTGATACTGATAATTTGGTTTTATTCTTTCCTTTTTTAATTAGATTGACCAGTACTTTGTCAATTTTATTTATTTTTTCAAAGTACCAGCTTCTGGTCTTATTTATTAATTCAATAGCTCTTTTGCTTTCAATTTTATTGATTTCTCCTTTGATTTTTATAATCTCTAATTTAGTTTTTAGCTGAGGATTTTTCATTTTTCCCTTTCTCTTTTTTTGATTTGCATGGCCAGTTCATTGATCTTTGCCCTCTCTAATTTGTTATTATATGCAGTTAATGATATAAATTTCCCCTTGAGTACTGCCTTAGCTGCATCCCACAGATTTTTTTTTAAACCCTTTTACTTCAGTGTATTGTCTCATAGGTGGAAGATTGGTAAGGGTGGGCAATGGGGGTCAAGTGACTTGCCCAGAGTCACATAGCTGGGAAGTGGCTGAGGCCACGTTTGAACCTAGGACCTCCTGTCTCTAGGCCTGACTCTCACTCCACTGAGCTACCCAGCTGCCCCCTCCCACAGATTTTTGTAGGATGTCTCATCATTGTCATTCTCTTCAATGAGATTATTAATTGTTTCTATGATTTGTTCTTTAATTATCTGATATTGGAAAATCGTATTATTTAATTTCCAATTAGTTTTTGATTTGCCTGTCCATGTGCCCTTACTGATTATTATTTTTATTCCATTATGATCTGAAAAGGTTACATTTATTATTTCTGCTCTTTAGCAATTGTTTGCCATGTTTCTATACCCTAGTACATGGTCAGTCTTTGTGAATGTACTGTGTGCTACTGAAAAGAAGGTGTATTCCTCTTTGTCCCTATTTATTTTTCTCCATATATCTATTAACTGAAATTTTTCTAAGATTTCATTTACATCTCTTGCCTCTTTCTTATTTCTTTCTTTTGGTTTGATTTATCTAGATCTGATAGAGAAAGGTTCAGGTCTTCCACTAGTATAGTTTTACTATCTCTTGCTTCTTTAAGCTCCACTAGTTTTTCCTTTAGACATTTGGTTTTTTTTTTGTTTTGTTTTTTACATTTTTTTAAACCCTTAACTTCTGTGTATTGGCTCCTAGGTAGAAGAGTGGTAAGGGTGGGCAATGGGGGTCAAGTGACTTGCCCAGGGTCACACATCTGGGAAGTGTCTGAGGCCAGATTTGAACCTAGGACCTCCCGTCTCTAGGCCTGACTCTCAATCCACTGAACTACCCAGCTGCCCCCTCCTTTAGACATTTGGATGTTATACCATTTGGTGCATACATTTTAAGTACTATTTCCTCATTGTCTATCCTGCCTTTTATCAGGATGTAATTACCTTCCCTGGCTCTTTTAAACATATCTCTTTTTACTTTTGCTTTGTCAGATATCATGATTTCCACTCCTGCCTTCTTTTTCTCAGTTGATGTCCAATAGATTTTGCTCCAGCCTTTTACCTTTACCCTATGTGTTTGTCTGCCTGCCTCATGTTTGTTTCTTTTAGACAACATAAGGTAGGATTTTGGTTTCTAATGCACTCTGCTATTTGCTTCCATTTTATGGGTGAGTTCATCACCTTTATATTCAGAGATATGATTACCACCTCTATATTCCCCACCATTTTGTTTTCCTCCCCTAATCCTGCCCATTCTTCTTTCACCATTTCCTTCGATACCAGTATTTTCCTTTTAATCAGCCCCTCTAATCCCCACCCTTATTTTATTTCCCTTCCCACCCCTCCCTTCTTATTCCCCATTTATTTTTCTTTATAGTCTATTAAATTCCCTCCCTCCTTCTTTCCCTCCCTTTTGGTACCCCCTACTATACTCCCCCACCTTGGTTTTTCCCTCTCAATTTCCCTGAAGGATAAGATAGAATTTGATACCTCAATGGATGTAGATGCTCTTCCTTCTTAGAATTGATTCCACTGAGAGTAAGGTTTAAGTATTGCTTATTAGCACTTTCTTCCTCTTCTTCTTATAATAGTATTCTTCCTCACCCCCTCCCATATGCCTCTTTATGTGGTATGAATTATTTTTCTTATTTCTTCTAGTCTCTCTTGGTGCCATCTTCTATCCTCCCCCTTTTCTTTTTTAACGTATCTTAAATCACTTAATATTCCAACCACTACATATGAATAATTCTTCTAACTACTATCATAGTGAATAGTTTTTGAGGGTTACAAACAATATTTTTCCATATGGGAATATAAACAATTTGACCTTACTGAACTCCTACATTCTTTTTTCCCTCTCTCATTTACCTTTTCATGTTTGTCTTGATTTTTTTATTTGGACATCAAATTTTCCATTTAGTTCTGGTATTTTCTTTACAAATACTTGCAAATCTTCTATTTTGTTAAATGCTTATATTTTACCCTGGAAGTATATAGTCAGTTTTGATGGGTACTTGATCCTTGGTTGTAGACTCAATTCTCTTGCCTTTCTGAATATCATATTCCAAGCCTTGCAATCATTTAGTGTGGATGCTGCCAGATACTGTGTAATCCTTATTGGTGCTCCTTGATATCTGAAATGTCTCTTTTCAGCTTATTGCAATATTTCCTCCTTAGCCTGGAATCTCTTGAATTTGGCAATCACATTCCTGGGGGATGTCTTTTGAAGATTTAATATGGAAGGTGATCTATGGACTCTTTCAATGTCTCTTTTATCCTCTTGTTCAAGAACATCAGGGTAGTTTTATTGGATAATTTCTTATAGTATGATGTCAAGGTTTCTGTTTATTTCTAAGTTTTCAGTTAGACCTGTAATTCTCAAATTGTCTCTCCCGGATCTGTTTTCCAAGTCTGTCATCTTCTTAATGAGATATTTCATGTTTTCTTCTATTTTGTCATTCTTTTGCCTTCACTTTATTAATTCTTGCTGTCTTGTAAAATCATTAGATTCTACTTGCCCAATTCTAATCTTTAAAGACTGCTTTTGAGCTATCATCTTTTGATTTTCTTTTTCAATTTGGTCTATCCATCTTTTCATAACTTCCAGGAAGTCAACTCTGTTCTCCAATTTGTTTATCAATTCATATGAGATTTCTGGGCTTCTTTAACCAAGTGAGAGATTCTGTCTTTTATACTGTTACTTTATTTTTGAACTATTTCCCACCTTTCTTGCCAAGTTTCTCCTATCTTTATTACCTGGTTCTCAAACTCCAATTTTAGTTCTTGGAGAGCTTGTGACCAATTTCCATATTTTTTTGGTGGGGGGGAAGTTTGGATGTATTTGTTTGTTTGTCACCATCTCGTGTCTCCTCTGTAATCTTCTGCTTTTCTCCATAGAAGTTACCAAGGTCAGAGGTTGTTTTTTTTTTCTTATTCTTTTTGGTGGTTGTAGATTGTAGTGCTTTGGTGTTGGTGGCCATGACTATCTTAATGCTTTCCTCCCTTTACAGCCTGAAGTCTGAGTGAAGAGAGTAGGCAGGTCTCTGCTAAAGAGCTACAAAGCAGTTTTTGCCCTGAAGCTATTTTTTTGAGTCTCCACCATGTCTGTTGTGGGCAGTCCCTCTCTGCCCTATCTCTGCACCCAAGCTCTATATTCTTCAGTCTCTAGGGGCTCCAAGTCTCACTGCTCTCAAGTCTGTGGTGTCCTCAGTCAGCCTTTCCCCTCTCGAGAACCTAGAGATTTCTGGGTGCTTGCTCTGACTCTGGTGCTCTAGGTGGAGTGGGGGAGGGGCAATCAGCTCATGTTTTGGTGGTAGTAATTTTACCCCCTTAGAGTGTGGAAATGCCCAAATCCTGGCTACCTTCAAGGCTGCACCCTTCATTAGAGCCCTTTTGCAATCTGATTTCGATTTTTTTTCCTTTTAAGGAGCTTTATATCAATTGATGGTGAGGAGAAGATGACTCTTGCTTCTACTTTGTGGCCATCTTAGCCTAGAGCAGGGGTTGGCAACCTTTTTGGCCATGAGAGCCATAAATGCCACATTTTTCAAAATGTAATTTCGTGAGAGCTGTACAGTGCTCATAGTGCCTGCTTCTGTAACAGTGCGTGTTCTTGTAACAGAGCCTGAAAAAAAATTGACTTTACAGCTCCTGCAGAAAGAGCCATATCTAGCCCTCAAAAGAGCCAGATATGGCTCCAGAGCCATACTTTGCCAACCCCTGGCCTAGAGGAACCTGAATGTTCCTTTTTATCAGAAAGTTCTGCTACAGCTACAGAGTTATACTCTTTCAGGTTTTGCAAAAACTCCACTTTGCTCAGATGTATGTTGTGTGTGTGTGTGTGTGTGTGTGTGTGTGTGTGTGTGTGTGTGTGTGTGTGTATGCATTACTCTAGTCCCAACATGCAACAGGAGAATGTTTTGGAAAAATTGTCAGAATTGGTGACATATCCCTGGGAACCAGGACTACTTTCTCAGGACTTCCCTTATTCTGGTCTTTCTAGTTAAGCTATTACCACTTAATATTAACACAGAATTCTTTTCTTATCTCTTTTCCCATTTTCTGTGGCTTTTCTTTTCCTGGATCTCGTCCTCATCCATTGTTTCTGTTCTTTGGTCTTTACCCCCAATGAAGCTTTCTATTGTAGCTTCTCTCTTTCTCTGTCTCTCTGTCTCTCTCTGTGTGTCTGTCTGTCTGTCTGTCTCTCTCTCACATTTATTTTATTTATTTATTTTCTTCTGTGCCATGGACTATATAAACTTGCCTCTCTGTTGATTTAATGAACCAGAGAGTGTCAACTTTTCTGCCCTGAGGCGGCTTCTATTGTAGCTTTTTTTTCTTTTCTCTCTCCTTTACTCATATTATTTACTTTCTTTTTTCTTCTGTGCCTTGGACTATATATGTCTCTCTGTTGCTTTAATGAACCAGAGTTTGAGCTTTTGTGCCCTGAGGCGGAATCTTCTCTTTTCTTAATCCTTTGTTGGTAAACTTGTTTCAAATGGTTGAGCTAACCTGCTGAACTGGCCTTCCCTGGGGCAAATTTTTCACTGTGGTCAATAGACTGAGGGTGTCCAGCCAGGTGGCGCCCTTCCCCTCTTCACATCTCATTTCTTCCTAACAATCCTTGTTATAGCCCTGGACCACAATTGGTGGGTCAGAGATGAACCCTCGCAGCTACAGTCTTAGCCAGGGTCTTACTTAGACACCCAGGTCTCTGTACAGTGGGTGTGAGGAGAGTGTCCCGCCTGGTAGACCCCCAAATTCTTCCCTGTCAGCCATTATCATATCCCTGGGCCATGTGTGGTGGGTTGGAGGCAAATGCTCATGCCTGATGTCTCTGTAAGGGGGCTCACACAGTCAGCTGAGTCAGGTCAAAGGTCTGCACTGGCTGGGGGTGGGTGCCTCTTGTATTTCCCATGAAAATAGATGAACTGTGCCTTCCTCTCAAGTTGTTTTCAGTAGGAGAGTCTCTTGACTTGTTCTTCTTGTTGGGTTTTTGATTTCTGTTTGCTTTGAAGCACGATATGAATATTGGTTTGGAAGGATTGTTGGAGAGGTTATGACTTTAGGTGCTCTTAAGCCACCATATTGGCTCTGCCTCCCCCTAATTTTATCTCCTTTTCCATTTTCTGAAAATAAAGGCAGCATTTTTACTTCTCTAGTCTTGTGGCATCTTTTGCGTGCTCCATGATATTTTGAAGATCAGTGACAGAAGTCCAATTATCCAGCTTCTCTGGACACCTGAATGACTTACTCTCCCGACCTTTCAAAACTTACAAGGTCATGGAACCCAACTTTCTTCACTTAAAAGATTAAGACAAATGCTAATATGAAGAACTTAATTGGCTACATATTAGCTACACAGTGAGAATCCAAACTCCTTTTTAACATTGCCTCTCTTCAGATGCCATCAGTGAAGGAATAAAACTAAAAGCACTGATACAGAAAGAGATAGAGTGGAAGCCAAGTAAGTCCTTTTGAATATGTTCCCAGTTCTAGTCTGTAAGTGCAACAAATCAAAAAGTCTGCTGTCCATCCTGTGATTAGCCAACCAGAAACAGTTAGGGATTATATATTCATGAGCCAATGTCTCTCTTTCTAAGCTACTTGCTTTGTGCTTTAGGTTGACTCTCCCAAAGACAGATTCCTTAGCTTCTTCTACATGGGATGTTTTGTCAGAATCACTCTGCTAATGTGCTAGTTCCTCATCATACACAAATTTGGAATTTCATCATAGAGCTTCCATTTAGAGACCAGACCAGCAGGGGTATGTTATTTTGTTTCCAAAGCCACCCCCCTGTCAAATAGAATAATTGGAGGCAAAAATTCAACATGCCAAAAAGTGATTTGAGGAAAGATTTTTATTTTTCAATAATTACTGAAAACATGGAACAGAAAGACAGAGGTATATACGATTCAATTTGCCTCTTAATTATGCACAAAAACAAAAGTTTGATGTATTGACTAGCATGATGCAGATTGAATGAAACAAGGGCTTTTTGGAGATAAAATCTTTTGCAAGAAAGGATTTTTATTTCACACGGATATATTTTGAACCATGAATGATGCAAAGGGAGGGAAATGGCAATTTCAGATTCTTTTCATCTCTAGATTTATCATCCTTTGATTCTATAACTCTTGAAAGTAAGGAAGGCCTTCTACCAAGTAATTTCGATAGAGATAGTAAATGACCTCTAAAGGTCCAAGAAGAGATGAATTTAATGTTGTAATATAAGTTTCTTTAAAATGCCATCAAAGTAAATTTCATATAAAATATTGAAATCAGAGAACATCTTGACTCTGAAAGTAGAATAATCTGACATCTGTGAGTACATGCAGTTGAAACAAGTCTATTCTGAGGTTATAGCCCCATTTCTCTGACCAGCTTCTCTGACCAGACCATTTCTATGGCCTCTAAATGTCTTAATGAATAGAGTATGGGGCTTGGAGTCAGGCAAACCTGAATTCAAGAAATTTCTGACACCGTTAATAGGTATGTGACCATGTGTAAATTTTATAATTTCTCTTAAGCCTGAGTTTACTTGTCTGTAAAATGGGGATGCTAATAATAAATGATTGTTGTAAGAATCAGATAAAATGTTTTGCAAATCCTAAAGCACTATATAAATGCAAGTAAAATAATAACATTTGTGTTATATTTTATATAAGTTTAATATAATAGGTTTATTGTTATATTTATTATAAATAATACATTATAATAGTTTAGATATTACATTTATTATATCCAAGACAGTTTGTTTCTGCATAGGCAAGATGAACTGAGGAAAGAAAGTTTCAGATTGGATTGAAATAATTCATAAGAACAACTTTTTTCTTTACTTTGTCTCTCAAGTTGCAATTCTAACTGTTAGGGCCATATAATGGGACCAGAAAGGAATAGTGGAACTGTGACTCTTGTGTGTATATTATGAAGGAGAGCTCATTCAGGAGGAAGAATTTGGATCCTGACATTAGAATTATCTTCCTTCACTACAACAGAAAGAAAAAAAAAGTTATGTGGGAAGAAATATAAAGGGATGATCAAATCTAAACTCACTAGGAGGAATTGGACCTTAGAAAAAATGAGTTCAAAATGAAAGAGTAAATGATAAAAGTGGGAGTAAGGTTCTATTTCATTCTCAAGTAGCCTGAAAAATTTGGTGAAAAAAGGATTTGAGAGGAAAGATTTCAGTCTTCAACTAAGATGAGAATTTTGGCAAGTATAAAAACTAACAGGGAATCCAAGTTATCCTGATTCAATTCTTTATCCAATGATGGATCTGTGATTTTCCACATATCCAGTTTGTAACTCCACCATGTTTTCACATCCTGTAAAATTTTCAAATCCCATGTAATTCTTATTTCTTATATTCTCCATAGTTTGTACACATCATCGTGGAAAATTTTCTCTAATTCTTATAGTATTTTATAAGTACCAATATAGCACCTGGATCTATTGTCTCTTATTTTTTATATATATAGCTTGCCCATATAGCAAGATCATATATACAGTATTAGCATGGTGGCCCCTTGAAGAGAGAGACTATTTTGATTTCTTTTCTATGTGTAACACATTCTCTTTTTCTTCTTCTTTTTTGTCTTAGAATCAATACCATCAGTGCCAAGGCAGAAGAATGTAAGAGCTAAACAATTGAAGTTAAGTGACTTGGCCAGGGTCACATAGCCAGGAAGTATCTAAGTTTAGATTTAAACCCAAGCCCTCCTGTCTCTAGGTTTAGATCTCTATTCACTGAGGAACCTAGCTGCCCCAAGAAATTCTCTCATCTGATATATGTTTGGCACACTTTTTTTATTCTGGGTATTCTTATCCATAATATTTTTAATGCCACTTCTCATGTGCAAGTAAATATCAGTAACATTCTGTAGCTTACTTAGTTACTTTAGGTGGTTCATAATTTTGATTCTTCTAAGTTCTTGATTTTCAACAATGTTACATCCACAGTGAGGTAAAAATGGGTGTTTGAGTCATTAAACAGTTTGGTGGTAATTTATCTATTTGTTGAAGGGTTTATAGAGAACTATTCTGCATTTTGTGCTAGGACTTGAGGATATAAAGATAACAAAGAAACAACCCCTGCCCCAATTATCTTGTATTCTTTTGTGGGTGGTAGTGGTTCAACAAGAACAGATAAATGCAAATTACAAAATAATTTCTAGATGTAAGGGCACTAGAGGGGATGGTTAAACCTCATATAGGAAGTAGTACTGAATTGCACCTTGAAAGAACCAGAAATTCTAGCAAAAGGAGGTGAGAGAATTAATTCCAGGCATGGAGTACACAGCCTGTTCAAAGAAATGGAAGCAGGAGATTTTTTGGGAGCAGAAGGAAGGTCATTTTGTTTAGAATGGGAAGTGTGTAAAGATGAGTAATATGAAATCATGAAAATATAGGTACAAAAGAAAACAAAAAAAGAGTATAACAATCAAAAAATTCACTCTATTATTAAATCTGAGAGGGGAAAAAAGAGGGAAATTGTTCAATTCCCTTTTTAAAAAAAATAGTGAGTGGACACTTTTTAAAGATTAAGTGCCCTATGCTAATTTGAAACCCACCAGTTTAATAACCAACAAATCAATAAACAAGCATTTATTTAAATATCCACTATGTACAGCATCCTATGCTAGGTGCTAGGGAAAGTTTAAATAAGACAGTTAGATCTTTCATGGAGTTTACAATCTGATTTAATTAAGTATAATAAATCTCTCTCTTCTCTCTCTACCTTTCTCCATATTTCTATTCATCCACATATTTCTCTACTAAATAATAAGTCAAAGGAATTTGAAAGAGGAAAAACATTTAATTTCTTGATAAGTTTGCATTTCAAATTGATTTTTACTATTGGGAATAGTCATATTCCATTAGATTGACTGATATTTATCATTTTATTTTTCCATTTTCTTTTTTCTGTCATTCAATTCTGTCCATAATTTAGCCCTTACTCTATCTTTGAAGCTTTATCACTCAAACTGTTGTTACATGTTCTCTACCCCATAGAATGTGAGCTCCTTGAGGGAAGGGACATTTTTGTTTTGCCTTTCTTTGTATTCCCAAAGATCGGGATGGTAAGTGTTTAAATGCTTATTGATAGGCTGTGTAAATGTTTTATCCTCACCTTTTAGGATGTAATAAGGTCCTTGGAGACAGATATCATTTTTCATTTTGCTTTGTATCCCTAGAACTCAGGTCAGTGCATTTCACATAGTTGGCATTTAAAAGGTGTTTGCTGAATTGAAACTGAAATAGCTTTAGATTAGAGTTTCTGGATTCCCCTAGTGAGAAGCCTTTTTCTAAGAATATGCTTTGAATCATCACATTTTCTTCAGTAAACTAAGTCAGGGGTAATGGAACATCTGACTTCTTTCATTTTAATAGACTCATCCTTCCTAGTTAACATTTGCAAGAGCTGAATGGTTTGCTGATTATTTCTTTAAAAATAATTAAAGTGATATATTCTAATTGAGTAAAATTCTTCCCCTATAACATGTATGGTAGCCCAGTTAACATATGGTTAGAAATATAGTCATGAACAATATCCCATTTATTTCCAATTAGTATGCATTTATTTATTTTTATTTTCCAGATGAAATCGATAAAATTTTCAAGAATTGTTTTCTGACATTTTTGAACTACATTCTCTTCAAGATGACAGGTAGTATGATATAAGTTATACATTTGTTATCATAAAATACATATTTTTATGTTCATCATCTTGAGAAAGAAGACATGTAGTGCTTATATGAGTGGAAAATTCATGGAGGAAATAAAGTGAAGAATGGTATATTTCAATTTGTGTTCAATCTCCAACAGTTCCTTCTATGGCTGTGGAAAGCCTTTTTCATCATGAGTCCCTTGGAGTTGTTCTGGATTTTTGCATTGATGATAATAATTAAGTCATTCACAATTGATCATCACGTACTATTGTTATTGTGTATAACATTCTAATTCCTCTCACTTCAATTTACATCATTTTATGTAAGACTTTCCAGATTTTTTTGTGATGATCTTTGTCATTTCTCATGGCACGGTAATATTCCATTGAAGTCATACAACACAGAATGTCTGAGATTCAATGTGAGAAAATGGCAGAGTAGGGCATGAAGATTTCTCACCACCTGATACTCTCACAAACAACCAAAAATAACTCCCCCTGAACCAATGCTAAAAGCAGCAAAAACTGACCAAAGTCTGGAGTGAAGCTGAAGAGCCAGGAACAACTAGGGAGGATAGGTCATGGGGCAAGATCAGAGCAAACAGAATGGAATCCACAAGGCTGCCCTTGGGGATAGGATTAGTAACTTCACCTTGTTTACTGAGCCTCCAGGAACTTGCATTCCTAGGATACTAGCAGAATCTGCAGGGGAATAGCTCTGGAAGCACCTATGTCTGCTGTAGCCTCAGCCCTGGAGATGTACTGCTGGTCCATGGCTGGGGTTTGAAGGAGTGGACATTGGGGAGTCTATGGGCACCTGGTCCTGGGAGTAAACACTCAAGACTTGCTGATGACAGGGAGTGATTTTGGAGGCCTGAGGAATTTGGACTAGACACCTACCCTATCTCAGGCTGCAGCAGTGAGAGAAGTGTGTGTTTACTGAGGGACTGTGGTCCCATCAGCTGGGGTCACTCCCAGGAGAGGGGAGTCCCTGAGTGCTGGCACAGGGGGAGGAAGATTGGCAGCTTACAGTCATAGTGGCAGAACAGCCTTCAAACTTTGGTAGGAGTGCCTGAGGTCAGTCATAGAATGGGGATTCATCAGGAAACCAGGAATACATCAGACCTTGGACTATAAAAGCTGTGATAACCAAATAGGTCCCAGAAAAAAGCAAACACAGAAAACTACTGAAGCCTGAAATAATATATTGCAGCACACTAAGAATCCCAGGATTTTAGCAAAAAAGCCAATGATTAAGTCTATTGGCCTGTGTTATATTCAATAATCTGGGAAGAGATGGATGACACCTTAACTGACAGGGATGGCAGTTGAGAGACTTGGAATGTTCCCAGGTGCCCTGAGCCAGAAGCAAACGTCAGTTGGCCCCACCCTATGTATACCCCTCACAGCTACTTTGGAGGAGGTCTCTGGACTCAGAGGCTGAGAACTGGAGATCACGGATCTGTGCAAACCTCTGTGGTTCTATCTGGGCAGTTGGTGGCTGAAGGCTGACTGAAGGGTGGTGGAAGGGTGGCCAAGAGGTAGAAGAAGAAGAGGGTAGGAAAGTCTGAATCTATTTCCTGCTAGACTGTGATGACTAGTGAACCATCAACACTAGTAGTGAGAGAGCAGAGAGAATAAAGACCATCAATACTTCTGCAGCAATAGCCTTCTCTATTGTCTGGGTTGGCTGTGGCCAGGTCCAGCAAGAGATGGAAGGAGAGGGGAAATCTCAAGCCTCAAGATCATTAGCCTCCAGTCCTGATTATTAATTAGTCTAATAGATAATAGATCAATAGGGTTTCCAATCTCCAATCCTTGACCTTGTTATCCTTTCCCTATTTATAGATAAAAGAGTGTTCAATAACAAGTACCTTCCTGAGTGGTCTTTCTATCACAGCCCTTGGGAAGGGAGTCAAATGCACTCAGATCCTGAACATTATCCAAGGCTGATCAATAGCCCAATACTAATCAACCCAACCCCAAGCTGGGTCTGGAAAGGTTAACCATCTATCTAATCTCTCAAGGGTCCTTGCCTGGGCAGCTGTTAAAGGAATTTCTAACAGGTTATCAACCGAACCTGTTAGAGAGAAGGGGATAACTTACAGCAACAGCCAGGGTGATAGGAGTGGGTGTTCCTCCCACCAACTGTATCTGAGGAGATCATAAGCAGATACACATAATTACCATCATTATACATATATCTCCATTACTATCCACATATTTCTTTAACACCTGGATGCTAAATTTTTTTAAAAAATTAAAAATGAGCAAGCCAACGTGAAAGAACTGAACTTTTAATAGTTATTGTGGGGACAGAGAAGATCTTCACTTAAACCTAGAGGACAGTGAAGTAAAAACTTCTAATTCAAAAATGTCAAAGAAATACAGTAAATGGCCACAAGCTCAATTATTTTACCAATTATATTAACCATTTTCCACATAATTTTCCCAAAGTTATATAATCCAAATTGTCTCCTTCATCTATTCCCTCCTGGCACCTGGAGACGGTAAGCAACTTGATCTAGATTATCCATATTGTTTGTGATACTCATATACAACCCAAACCCGAAATAAAAACAGAAATAAACTAAAGTGAAAAATAGTTTTATTTCTGTGTGAATTGAAAAATAGTATGCTGTGATTGACATTCTGACTCCAATAGTTCTTTCTCTGGAGGTGAATAGCATTCTTTGTCATAAATCCCTCAGAATTGTCCTGGATTATTATGTTGCTGTTAATAGCAAAGTCTATCACATTTGATTGTTCCACAATATTGTAGTTACTGTGTATAATGATCTCCTAGTTCTGTTTTTATTTCACTCTGCATCAGTTCATGTAGGTCTTTCCAGTTTTTTTCTGAAATTATCCTATTAATCACCTTTAGAGCACAATAGTATTCCATCACCAACATATACCACAATTTGTTCAGCCATTCCCCAACTGATGGACATACCCCCCCCTCCATATTTCAATTATTTGCCAGCACAAAAAGAGCAGTTCTAAATATTTTTAAACAAGTAGGTCCTCTGCCCTCATTTTGTTTTATCTATTGGGGATACAGATCTAGTAGTCGTATTACTGGATCAAAATGACATATGCATTGTTTTATAGCCCTTTGGGCATAATTCCAAACTGCTCTCCAGAATGATGGATCACTTCATAGCTCCACAAACAATGCAGTAGTGTCCCAATGTTGCCACATCCCACCCAGTATTCATCACTTTCCTTTACTGTCATATTGGTCAATCTGATAGGTGTGAGGTAGTGTCTCAGAGTTGTTTTAATTTTCATTTCTTTAATCAAGAGTGATTTACAACATTTTTTTTCATATGGTTATTGATAGCTTTGATTTCTTTATATGAAAAGTGCTTGTTTATTATATTCTTTGACCATTTGTCAGTTGGGGAATGGCTTATATTCTTAAAAATTTGACTTAGAGGTCTATATATTTGAGAAATGAGAAATTTCAGAGAGAAATTTGTTAAAAAATTTTATTTTAGTTTGATGTTTCCCTTCTAATCTTGGTTACATTGGTTTTGTTTGTACAAAAGCCTTTTAATTTAATATTGTCTAAATTATTCATTTTATATCTTGTATTGTTTTCTATCTCTTATTTTGCTATAAATCCTTCCTTTCTCCAAAAATTTGAAAGGTAAATTATTTTATGTTCCCCTTTACTTATGGTATCACCCTTTATGTCTAAATAATATATCCACTTTCACCTTATTTTTCTAGTATTACTAGCATTTTTTTTTGTCAAATACTGAGTTCTTATCCCAAAGGCTGGAATCTTTTGGTTTATCAAATACAAGATTGCTAAGGTAATTTACCCTATATATTGTGTATCTAATTTATTTCATTGATCCACCATTCTATTTCTTAGCTAGTACCAGATTGTTTTGATGATTACTACTTTATATTACAATTTGAGATCTGGTACTGCTATGCCACTTCTCTCACATTTTTACCCATTAATTCCCTTGATATTCTTGATTTTTTGTTCTTCCAAATAAATTTTGTTATTATATTTTGTAGCTTTATAAAACCATTTTTGGTAGTTTGATAGGTATGGTACTGAATAAGTAAATTAATTTAGGCATAATTGCTATTTTTATTATATTAGTTCAGCCTTCCCCTGAGCAAATAATATTTTTCTAATTGTTTAGATATGACTTTATTTGTGGGAAAAGTATGTTTTGTAATTGAGTTCTTGTAGTTCCTGTATTTGTCTTGGTAAATAGATCCCCAAGTATTTATATTGCCTAGAGTTATTTTAAATGGGATTTCTCTTTCTATCTCTTGCTTCTGGACTTTGTTGGTAATGTATAGAAATGCTGATGATTTATGTGGGTTATTTTGTATCCTGCAACTGCTAAAATAATGAATTATTTCAACTAGTTTTTAGTTGATTCTCTAGAATTCTCTAAATATATGCAAAGAGTGATAGTTGAGTTTCCTCATTAGTTACTTTAATTACTTGGATTTCTTTTTCCTCTCTTATTGCTAAAGATGTCACTCCTAACCCACTATTAAATAACTGGCAATAATGGGGATCCTTGCTTGACCTCCAGTCTTAAGTGGAAGGCTTCTAGCTTATCCCCATTGCAGAGGATACTTTCTGATGATTTTAGATAGATACAACTTTTAGGAACGACTCATTTATTTCTATGTTTTTGAGCGTTTTTAATAAGAATGGATATTATATTTTTTCAAAGGCTTTTTCTGCATCCAAGATAATAATCTGATTTCCATTTTTGTTATTGTTTTTGTTTTTGTTGTTTTTGTTATAGTTTTGTTATTGATATGATCTGTTATGCTGATAGTTTTCCTAATATTAAACCAACACTGCATTCCTGGTAAAAATCCCATCTGATCACAGTGAATGATCTTTGCCATATATTGCTGAAGTCTCTTTGCTAATATTTTATTTAATATTTTTGATTTGATAATCATTAAGGAATTTGGTCTGTAATTTCTTTTCTCTGTTTTTGCTCTTCCTGATTTAGTATCAGCATATATTTGTGTCATGAAAAGAATTTTGTAGGGCTCCTTCTTTGCCTATTTTCCCAAATAGTTTATTTGGTATTGTCATTAATTGTTCTTTAAACTTTTGATAGAATTCACTGGGGAATCCATATGGCCCTGGGAATTTTTGCTTAGGGAGTTCTTTGATGGTTTGTTTAATTTCTTTTTCTGCGATGGGATTACTTAATCATTCTCTTTCCTCTTTTGTTAATCTAGGCAATTTATACTTTTGTAAATGGCCATTCATATCACCTAGGTTATCAGATATATTGCCATAAAATTGAGTAAATTAGCTCCTCAAGATACTTTAATTTCCTCTTCACTAGAGGTGAATTAATCCTTTCCATTTTTGATATTGGTAATTTGATTTTCTTCTTTCCTTTTAAAAAATCAAATTAACCAATACTCTATTTTTTCATAAAACCAACTCCTAGTCTTATTTATTAGTTTAATAGTTCTCATGCTTTCAATTTTATTATGCTTCTTTGATTTTTAATATTTCTAAGTTAGTCTTTAATTTGGGATTTGTAATTTGTTCTTTTCCTAGTTTTTTTTAGTTGCATATCCAAATTTATTGATCTGCTTTTTCTCTATTTTTTGATGTAAGCATTCAGAGATATAAATTTCCCTCCAAGTACTGTTTTTGCTATAACCTATACATTTTGATATGTTCTCTCTTCATTGTCATTCTCTTTAAGGAAATTATTGATTGGTTCTATAATTTGTTCTTTGTCACCTCTTTTTTAGAACTAGATTATTTAAATTTTAATTAATTTTCATTTGTCTCACCAAATACCATTATTGTTTATAAATTTTATTACTTTATGATCTGAAAAGGGTGCATTTATTACTTCTGCTTTCCTGTATTTGGTTGTGAAGTTTTTATGCCCCAGTACATGGTCAGTTTTTGAGTAGTTGTAATGTACTGCTGAAAAGAAGGTTGTTGAAAGCTATCCAACTGCTCCTAGATTCTTATAAGGATGGTTTAGGTGATAAAAGAAAAAAGTGGGAGACTAGATGATCTTGTCTGTGAGCTCATGGCTGCTTTTTCAAAGTGCCATTGAATAACAAGTTTAATATAAACAGAATTCAAACCCCATTTCACACAAAGGCACAAAGAAACTTCTCAGTTGCACAGAAATGCAAATTATGTCATATCAAAGCACTAAAAACCTCAGTGACTTCAGGGGAGAGATTAACCTGAAATAGAACAAGGTCCAAGGTTGAATTCTAGCCACCTTATTATCAGTAAGCTAACTTTGTGAATACTTTTCTCAGGGGCAGATAGCCCCTGCTGGACAAGGTTTTGACCTTGGCTGTATGAAACAACTTTTGAGACCAAGCAGCTGCATTTCTGACCAAGGGATAAAATGTTAACCTCTTGACTGCTGGTTTGCTAAGGACTTAAAGTTTTCCAATAAGACTATAATGCTTTCTAATAAGAAAAGGTATGGATCAGAAAAGGAGTTAAAAGAGAAGTCTCATATTTTTATCTTAGATACCCCACCCTGTTTTGCTCTAACTTGTAGAGCAGAAGGGTTAACACATGCTCTCCCAGACTGCATTGACCTTTTGATGGGTTCCAGATAAAAGTATATATTTGAGACTCTGTTTCTCTTATTGGTCTCCCACAGAAGGTATTTTCTTTTTTATCGCCATTTATTTTTATTTCTCTATTAAATATAAATTTCAAAAAAATTAATTAGCTTTCTTCATTTCTTTCTTATTTATTTTTTGGTTATATTAATCTATTTCTTAAAGGGGAAGGTTGAGGTCCCCCACTAGTAGAGTTTTACTGTCTATTTCCTCATTTAATTTTCCCTTTAAAAATTTGGAGGCTATACCATTTGGTACGTAACTATTTAATATTTGTATTACTTTATTGTCAATAGTATCTTTTTATCAAGATATATTTTCTTGGGGGTAGCTGGGTAGCTCAGTGGATTGAGAGCCAGGCCTAGAGACGGGAGGTCTTATGTTCAAATCTGGTTTCAGACACTTCCCAGCTGTGTGACCCTGGGCAAGCCACTTGACTCCCATTGCCTACTCTTACCACTCTTCTGCCTTGGAACCAATACACAGTATTGACTCTAAGATGGAAGGTAAGGGTTTAAAAAAAAGATATATTTTCTTTCCTTATGTCTTTTAATTAGATTTATTTTTGCTTTAGCTTTGTCTGAGATCTTGATTGCTGCTTTTGCTTTTTTTTACTTCAGTTGAAGCATTATAAATTCTGTTCCAGCCCTTACATTTACTTTGTGTGCTTTTCCTTGCCTCAGATATGTCTCTTACAAACAACATTTTATAAGATTCTGTTTTTTTAATCCACTCTTCTATCTGCTTTTGTTTTATGGGTGAGTTCATATTCACAATTATAATTACCTTCTGTGTATTCCCCTCCTTTTATTTTCTCCTTTTGATTCTGTTCTCTGTCTTCTATCACTCTGTGCTTCCTCACAAGTGTTTTGCTTTTTATTCCCCCCCCCATTTCTCCCTCCCTTCTATTATTTAACACCCCCCCCACTGGCTCTTATTCTCCACCCACTTCTCAAAACAGTAAGAAAGAATTCTATACCCAAATAAATATGGTTGTTATTCTCTCTCTGAGCCAATTCTAATAGGAGTAAGCATTAACCATCATCACCCTCATTCTCCTCTCCACTGTAATAGTTTTTTGATGCTTCTTTAGGTGAAATAATTTATCCCATTCTACTTCTCTCTTCTTTTTTCTCTTAGTGCAATCATTCTTTTACCTACTGACTTTTTTGGATATCATTTATTCTAATTAGCTTATTTTCGTTGCATGTTTACTCCTTCTAACTACTCTGATAATGATAAAAGTTTTAATTGTTACAAATATCATTTTTCCTCAAAGGAATATAAACTGTTTGGTTTTATTTTAAATTAAATTTTATGTTTCTCTTGAATCTTGTATTTAAACACCAGTTTTTCTATTTAGGTCTGGTTTTTCAAAAGGAATGCTTGGAAATCTTCTATTTTATTAAATGATTATTTCCTACATAAAAGAATATTCTCAGTTTTGTTGGGTAGGTGTTTCTAGGTAGTAAACCTACATCTTCTGCCTTTCAGAATATCATATCCTATGCCTTACAATCATTTAATGTGGAAGCTACTTAGTCCTGTGTAATCCTGACTGGAACTCCATGATATTTTAATTGTTTCATTCTGGCTGTTGTAATATTTTCTCCTTGGTCTGGGAGTTCTTAAATTTGGCTATAATAATCCTCAGAGTTGTCATTTGGGAATTTATTTCAGGAGATGCTTGGTAGATTCTTTCAATTTCTATTTTACCTCTTGTTCAAGAATTTCAGGGCAGTTTTCTTGCAATGATTGTGAGAAATGGCTGAATAGTTTGGGATATTTGAATGTAATAGATAATATTATATTATTAGAAATGACAAATGGCCTACACAAATCACCAGCATTTCTATATATTTCCAATAAAAATCAGCAATAAGAGTTAGAAAGTGAAATTCCATTTAAAACCACTCTAGACAATATAAAATATTTAGGAATCTATCTGCCAAGACAGACACAGGACTTATATGAACACAACTCCAAAGCACTTTTCACACAATTAAAACTAGATCTAAATAATTGGAAAAACATTCATTGCTCATGTGTAGGATGAGCTAATATAATAAAAATGACAATCCTATCTATCCAAATTGATGTATTTATTCAGTGCCATACTTATCAAGCTACCAAGAAAATACTTTATAGAATTAGAAAAAAATTATAACAAAGTTCATCTGGAAGAACAAAAGATCAAGAATATCAAGAGGAATAATGAAAAAATGTGAATGATGGGGGCCTGGCAGTACTAGTACCAGATTTTAAACTGTACTATAAAGCAGTGGTCATCAAAACAAAATGGTACTGGCTAAGAGATAGGAAGGAGAATCAATGGAATAGACTCAGGGTAAATGACCTAAGAAAGCTAGTATTCGACAAACCCAAAGATCCCAGCTTTTTGAACAAGTTCTCACTGTTTGACAAAAACTGTGTGGGAAAAATTAGGTTTATATCAACATCTTACACCCTATGCCAAGATAAATTCAAAATGGGTAAAGGACTTAAATATAAAGAGTGAAAACATAAATAAATTAGGTGAACATAGAATGTTATACCTGTCAAATCTGTGGGAAAGGAAGGAATTTAAGATCAAGCAAGAGATAGAGAACATTACAAAATGTAAAATGAATGACTCTTATTTTATCAAATTAAAAAGGTTTTGTAGAAGAACACTGTATACAGAGACTGATATACTATGGTAAAATCGAATGCAATGGACTTCTGTACCAGCAGCAATGCAATGACACAGGACAGCTCTGAGGGATTTATGGTAAAGACCGCTACCCACATGCAGAGGAAGAACTGCAGGAGAGGAAACATATAAGAAAAACAACTGCTTGAACGCATGGGTTGAGGTGGACATGATTGGGGATGTAGACTCAAAACTACCACACCAATGCAACTAACAACAATTTGGAAATAGATCTTGATCAATGACACATGTTAAAACCAGTGGAAATGTGCATCGGCCATGGGTGGGGGAAATGGGGGGGGGTGAAGGGGAAAGTAGGAGCCTAAATCATGTAACCATGTTAAAAATGAATATTAATAAATGGTTAAAAAATGGTTTTGTACAAACAAAACCAATGCATCCAAAATTAGAAGGAAAACAACAAAGTGGCAAAATTTTTTATAGCAAAACTCTCTGATAAAGGTTTAATTTCCCAAATATATAAGGAACTAAGTCACATTCATAAAAAAATCAAGGCATTCCCCAATCGACAAATGGCCAAGGGATATGAATAGGCAATTTTCACATGAAGAAATAAAAATTATCAATAATCACATGAAAAAGTGTTCTAAATCCCTCCTCATTAGAGAAATGCAAATCAAAACAATTCTGAGGAACCACATCACATCTAGCTGATTGGTCAATATGGCAGCAAAGGAAAGTAATAAGTTTTGGAGGGGATGTTGCAAAATTGAGACCATAATATTGTGAATTGGTCCAACCATTTTGGTTGCCATTGGTCCAAGCACAATTTGGAATTATGACCAAAGGGGTTTAAAAGAATGCCTGCCCTTTGACCACACCATGTGACTGCTGGGTTTGTACCTGAAAAGAGATAATAAGGAAAATGACTTGTAGAAAAATATTTATAGCCATGCTCTTTGTGTGACAAAAAAAATGGAAAATGAGGAGGTGTCCATCAATTGAGGAATGGCTGAATGAGTTATGGTATTTGATGGTGATGAAATACTATTGTGAAAAAAAGAATAATTAACTGGAGGAATTCCATGTGAATTGGAAAGACCTCCAGGAATTAATGCAGAGTGAAAGGAGTAGAGCCAGGAGAACATTGTACACAGAGACTGATTCACTGTGGCACAATCAAATATAATAGACTTCTCTACCAGTAACAATGCAGTGACCCAAGACAATCCAGAGGAATATATTGGAAAGAATGCTGTTAACATTGAAATAACAATGAAAGAACAGTGGGAGTAGAAACGTACAAGAAAAACATATGATTAGGTTTTTTGATGTTAAAAGATCACTCTATTGCAAATATGAATAACATGAAAATAGGCTTTGAACAGTGATACATGTATAACCCAGTGGAATTGCTTGCCAGCTCTGGGAGGGGTGAGGTGGGATTATTATGAATCATGTAACCATGGGAAAATATTCTAAATAAATACATTTTAAAAAAAGAAATGACAAATATTGGAAATCTAAAGAAAATAAGGGGAAATTATCAATATGAAAAGAGAAGAAAAGATAATAGTAACAATAATAATTCTATGATTACATTAAAAAATAGTAGTCACAAAATCAACAGAAAAAGTATCAAAGTAAAACAAATTCAAAGTACTTAAAAGCAGATGATGTTTATATTGGCATAGATGTATACTTTATACATTCTTAAATTATAATGAATATGGAGTTTGTGGTTTTGCACATCATTTTTAAAAATGTGTTTATTTAAATGTTTTTTGGTTATGGTTACTAAGTTTATGATGGAAAAATAAAAATAAATGAATTAGAGAAAGAAATGTCAAACCACTGTGATATTTTTGCATAGAAAACACCAAAAACGTCATGAAGAATCTAACAAAACTGAAAGGCAATTAAACAATTATTATTATGGCTATAATGATTCTCTTTATTCATCTTTCTATTTGAACTTCTTATAAATTCATCTCACTCAGACTTATGGAAACAAAAAAAAAACCAATCATATGCCATAATTTACTCAGCTATTTCCCTATGGACATTTCTTCAGTTTCCAATTTTTTGCCACCATAAAAGAGCTTCTATATATACTTTTGTACAAATAGGTCCTTTTCCCCTATCTTTGACCTCTTTGAGATAAAGACCTAATGCTTTAGTGGCATTTCTGGGTCAAAGGGTGTGCCTAGCTTTATGGTGTTTTGTGCCAGTATGCAAATATTAGAACTGGACTCGATGCACTGATTTAGGTTCTAGAAATTAAAAAGAAAAAGATCCATAACTTCAAAGATCTTCCATTCTACTTAAAGGAGAAACAACATGCACAAAGATATATACATGGCAAAATACAAAGTAAAATTTAAGTAATTTTTCTGACATTGGATAAATCTTAATCACTATTTGCCTCAATTTCTTAATTTGTAAAATGGGGTTTGTTGTAGGGATAAAATGGGATAATATTTGCAAAACTCTTTGCAAGCCTTAATCTGTTCTATAAATGCCAGCCATTAGCTATTACGGTGCTTTCCTCACAAAAACCTTGACAAGGTGGTTGTGTAAATATTATTCTCATTTTAAGGAGGAGGAAACTCATGCTCAGAGTTGAAGTATATGTGTTCATGCAGCTGGACAGTAGTAAAGATGGGATTCAACCCCAAATTTTTGCCTCTAAGTTTGATGCTTTTCTATTTTTTTCAGCATCAAAATCATCATCATCATAATTTATATGATGCAAAGATTCTAAATTTAGGGATGGCTTGTTTTAAAAATGTCTGATACCTGAATTTCGATATTTTTTTTTCCTTTGGAATCTTATGGACTTGATTTTCTCCTTTTGAAAGCATAGCTTTGAGAAGGGGCTATAAGTTTCACTAGACTGCCAAAGGGATCCAGGATACACACACAAATGTTTAATAACTTCTGGCCCAAAGTTCACAAAGAGTTTTATATTTATTAACTCAGCTGATCTTTATCATAATCCTGTGAGGGGAGTATTATTAAATTGTACAGTGGTTAGAGCCCTGGGCTTAGTCAAGAACACTTGATTTCAAATCTGATCTCAGAAGTGTGAGCCTAGACAAGTCACTTAATCTTCATTTGTTTCCATTTCCTCATCTTTAAAATAGGGGTGATAACAGTACCCACTTTCCAGGGTTGTCATACAGATTGAATAAGATAAAAATTGTAAAGTATTTAGCACAATATCTTACATTTGGAAAATGCTATATAAATGTTAGCTATTATTATTGATAATAATGTTAATAATAATTATTAAGATTGTCATTATATATAATTGTTAATAATAATAAAATTATTATTATTCCCATCACATAGATAAGGAGACTAAGGTGAACGGAAACCTCTTAGAGTGACTTGTACATGATCACATAGCTAATAAGTCTATGTCTGATGTAGGACTTGAACTCATGTCTTCCTGGCACTGGGGCCAACATTTTATCTATTATAAAATCTGGATGCCTCTGAATAAAACATGAGATTTTATTTCACATGCCAAATTTCCTCACAAGGGCATAATCATGGACTTCATTTGAATAGTGCCACATTGTAATAATAATAATAGCATTTATATTGTGTTTTTAGGCTTTCAAAGAATATTACAAATATCTCATTTGATACTCACAACAACACTAGAAGTTAAATGATTTTCAAAGGTCACACATACCTAGTAAATGTCAGGAATGGAACTGAAGCTTAGATAATCTAAATCCAAATTTGAATCATTTCTCATTACAACAGGTTTCCATGATGTTTCTGTGTCAATAATGGGGACTCCTGCTTATTTAGAGAATGTCTGGCTCAAAGAGCCAGATCTCCCACAGGACTATTTGGTTCCATTCAAATTGAAGGTAAATCCAGATATTGTTGCCTATGTTTTCTTCCTCTAGTTATCAATGGTCTACATTATTTAATTATCATCTGGAGAACAAGCCCATAAAAGACAATTTAAGAATAGTTGGGCCAGCCCCCTAAAGACCATAATTTTTTAAATGCCTTGATGTATTTCAAGAAATCATAAATGACATTGCCCAAATATATTAAAACCAGGTAGCAAAGTAAAAGTAGTAAAAGTAGAAAGAATCAACTAGTCACCTCTTATACAAAACTCCCAAAAGAAAAGCTCTAAAAATGTTATAGCCTAAATCCAGAATTTCTTTAATATGAGTATTTAAAAAAATATTGCAAGCATACAGAGAAAAGCAATTCAAATATAAAGAAACCACAGTCGGAATCACAAAAGACTTGATAGCATCTACTTTAAAAGAGAAGAGACCTTGGAATATAATACTCCAAAGGTAAAAGAGATAGGATTATAAGAGATAATAACTTACCCTAAAAAAGCTGATTTTTTGAGGATCAAATGAGAAAATAATTGTAAAGTGCTTCATATATTGCCTAGCACATAGTATGCACTATATAAATGTTAGCTATTATTATTTTTAAAATTAATAATATTTATGAGGCAGTCTTTATCATACTGACTAGATCTTTGTGAAGGAATTTAGCAAATTGAGGGATTAGGACAGTAAGTGGTTAACTGAGGTAATTGAATAAATCACACTGATCCACCTTGTGACTTAATTTTGGAGCCAGCTTAGTTCCCTTTTGTATTCAATTCTAAGTCTAATCCAAATTTTCCATGAAAATACTTTATTCAGTTGTTGGAATTAAGAGAAACTATACCATTTCCTCATTGTCTGAACCTAGCCCTGTACTTTTATTTTGTTAGCTCTTTCTAACAGATATGGACAATATCACTTATAATTTATTGAAATACAGTGTCCAGGCATTTAAAAATATTTTTGTTTTAATATTTCCTACTTTTCATAGAGCTAAGGTGATTGGGCAGCACAGCAGATAAAACTCTGGTCTTGGAATCAGGATAATATGTGTTCAAATCTTCATTCACACACTTAGTAGTTGTGTGACCTCACCACTAGCTGTGCTAAATTCCTTCAGTCTTGATTTCCTCATTGGGAAAATGGAGACACTAAGAACACCTATCTCATAGAATTGTTGTGAGGATCAACTGAAATATGTGTGCATATAGTGCCTTTGCAAACCTTAAAGTAACTCATTATTATTATTATTGATTTCTGCTTTGTTCTATTTTAATTTTCAGGGAGCCATCTTGGCCAGAAATCTTTTTCTCCCCTTTTGCAAAGCCTTCTGAAAGTAACAAAAAATCCTTTTCATAGATTACATCCAAAATGTAGGAACTTTATAATCTTATTATACTCCCATATAGGTAGTTAGTCATCATTCCCATGTATAGTTCTTTACATGGAAATGTTTGATAGAATGTAAGATGTGATTTAAACTGGATATTAGACAGGAAATGTATGCCTACAGGTCAATAACAGTCTAGAAAAAATGAATATTAGTAAGAGGATCTCTTAACAGCCCTTTATAATTTACCTTACTGAGGAAATATCTATGGTTTAATGATGAAAAATTTGGGTATAAAGCATGGATAACTTCACTCAATGTCTATTTTAATAGACACTGCTTGGCTAAAATAGTAATTTATGGGAAATTATAGGAAGTAGAGTAGGAAAATAAAATTTGGTTATTAAAGATGGAGGAATATATTTGTATAGATCTTTGAGATTTTAAAAGCATTTTCAAATATGTTATCTTATTTGATGTGAACCACAATTATTTGTAGGGTGTAAAACACTATTGCCACCACTTTACAAATAATAAAACAGGTTAATATTCTAATGAGTGTGATAATGGATGTACAGTATCTGAGAAATGTAGCCATTAGTATCTGGGGTACCAAGAAAGACATCATGCAGAAGGTGGGACTTGAACTAAATCTTGAATGAAGCCAAGGAAATTAAGAGATATAATTGAATGGGGAAGAATGTTCTACGCAAGAGTGGCAACTAGTATAAAGGCATGGAGAGATAGGGGACTGGGTGTTGTTTTTAGGGAACATGAAGTAGGCAAGTGTAGCTCAATCACAGAGTAAGGTGAATAAAATGATTTAAATTTAAAAACAGAGATTCAACTTCTTATACATTAGGTTCTCTATTTGAACAAAATATTTCCAATTTCCCAAATAGTTACTCACTGCTCCCAAACTTATATATGAAACAGAGAGGAATAATGGAAAGAAAACTGCATATGGGAAGAAGATCCAATGTCAAATTTTAGTTCAGAAACTTTGTAACTATGTGATCATGAGGAAATCATTCCAGACACTCTCTCCAGCTAACTAAACTACACAGTAATTGGCTTGTCTGCATCTGTCTAAAAGGTCTCCCAGGACATCCATTCAATTATGTTCCGTAAAATCTTTCCAGTCACCTAAAACTCCTTAACAATTTCCTTGCCCTTGTTTACCACCCACTCAAATGGGACATGAGAATAGCTAGAATTACCCATCAGATGCTTTAAAGTTTTACCCCATTGAAGGGTAAGGACAAGTCATGGCATGACAGGGAAAGACTCTTAACCAAGGATAACCAAAAATGCCAAGGTACAGCCTTGGTACATAAAGTTGTGATAAGACAAAGAAAGTAAAACTGTAACAATAGTAAAATCTGCTCAGTAACAAGACAATTTTTCCAGCAACAAAGAGTCTATTCTTAGGGTTTGTCCAGCATCAAAGCGGGACCAACAATTTAGTTTGGTAGTTGAAAGTCTATTCATGACAGAGTCATGTTGGTTGGGATGTGGTATCTCCCTCTATCACCCCTTTCCAGTTACATACTGCTATCTGATAACCTGGGAGAGCTCTACTCTTTGGCTGAACTGCTATGGATGATGATATCGTACCTGAATGAACTCATTCTTCATTGATAACATATTTCTACTCCATTATTCCATCCCCATCTGAGTGATTCTGATCTGTTGGATGCCATTTTTAATCCTTGATCTTGGTTCCCCACTGACCACTTTTATTCCCATCTCTCTAAACTCAACCATACTGATATCCCACACTAAAGCAATTAACCTTTCCACTTTGCTCTCTGGGATGCATGTTCCACTGATAGTAAACTAACTTTCATCTTAAAACTTTTCCTTTCCTGATGATCCCATCTTCTTGCTCTTACTAAGACTTGGCTCCCTCCTAATGACAGTTTCCCTGCCACACTTTCTCTTCTAACTCTGGTTACATTTGCATTCAAATTCTGACTAATTGTGGTGAGGAACTTGGGACTCACCTTGCTTCCCATGTGTACTTTCCAGATCTCCCTCCAGCACCATCACTCAGTAACTTCTATTTCCTTGAGGTTCGTTCAACATGTATTTATTCCAGATTCTGTAGGCTGTTGTCTACATACCTCTAAGAGTTCATTGCCTGACTCACAGTCTTTCCCTCCTTTCCAACTCCTGCTCTTCTACTAGGGGTTTTCAACATACCACTTCAAGTACCCCGATTTCCCATTTGCTCAGTTTACTTCTGAGATGAATACTGCAACAAAAAGAGCTCTGGCTTTGGAATCTTAGGACCTGGGTGTGAATCTTGTCCTTTCACATTACCCTGGTTATCACATGGATTGGTGACAATCTCTCTGTCCCTTATTTTCCTCAATTCTAAAAGAACATGAAGTAGTTTTACTAGGCAACCTTCCAGGTCTCTTCCAAATCTAAATCTATGACCTCATGATCCAAATCCAGCCTTATTTCCAGTATATTCCACTTACTCTTTGAGAGGCACTTTAACAACTTTGTCAGTTTCAAATCAAGTGACCACCTAAATCCAGGCATCATTAACCTAGGATCCGTAGACTTGCTTTAAAAATATTTTGAAAACTATATTTAAATATAATTGGTTTCCTTTGTGATTCTGTGTATTATAGTTTATGTATTTTAAGAAATTACTCTGAAAAGAAATCCAGACTGCCAAAGTGGTCCATGATGCCAAAAAAGAGAGGTCTAATTAGAATCAAGCCTTTATTAAGTACTTTTTATGGGTGAGGCTTTGTACCAAGTACTGGGACTACAAATTCAAATAAAAAGAAAGATTTTCAACTTACATAGATATTTGTGCCTCAAAATGACCTTGTGGCAAAGGTACAGTTATTTTTCCATTCAACAGATGAGGAAACAGGTTGAGATAATTTAAGTTACTTTCCCAGGCTCACATAGTTAATAAGAATTTAAGGCAGGATTTGAACACAGGTCCCTGACCTCAAGTTTATTACTCTGCTCATTATACCACCTTGCTGCCACAGCACAGCCAATGTAAGTTGAAAGAATCACTATCCCAACTCCAGTCATAGAGACAAATTAAGTCCCAGGAGTTTTGGATTGTAAGGGTGTTCCTGAGGAGTCAGGAGAGATTCTTTAATGCTATATGTTCAAGGCCCCACCAAGTAAGTTTATCCTCCCCCACCCCAGATTATATACAGGTGAGTTTGGAGGGCCTGAAAAGAGTATAATTGCTTTTCCTTTAGCTTTTCTTTTTCTCTTGCTGCTTAGCAACTCCATATCATTCTCCGTGGCAGCTAAAAAAAAAGCATTTCCAGCACAGGAGCTTCTTTCAGTGTATTCCTTTAGAAAGAAAACAAGGCAAGGATAATGTGATGACAATGAACTAAAAAAAATAAAAAAATAAAACCCCCAGCACATTATGGCCATTAAAAGGCTGCACCAAAGAGAAAAACAGAGAGAGACAGAGACAAAGAAAGAAGCAAAAATACAGAGCTAGACAGAAGCAGAGACATGGAGACAGATTCAGAAAGACAGAGAGAAGAAAAAAGGGGGTGAGAGACAGAGATAGAGACATATAGAGAGAGGCAGAGAGGAAAAGGGAAAAGAAAGAGATGGAGTTGGAGGAGAGGGAGACAGAGATAGAAAGGGAGAGAGTGAAGAAGGCAAAAGGAGAGGCAGAGAGGGAGAGAGTGAAGAAGATAGAGACAGAGAGAGAGAGGTGGAGGGAGAGGAGAGGGAGAGAGGAAGGAGAGACAAAGACAGAGAGAGAGACAGAAAGATAGAGAGAGAAAGAGAGAGAGAGAAAATAGAGAAGAGAGAGAGATTTAATACTCACGAAGATCCAAAGTTTGTAACAATATGGCAGCTTCATAAGATTCTCTTAGAGTAATTGTTCTCTGCAGATTAGATACTCACAGCTGTGTTTGCTCCCAGGGATATGGAGATCTGAGACAGCTGCACAATAGTTATCAAATAAAAGAAAGTGACTGATCTTCTTTAAACAGTATATATAGCTGTATAGAGTGAGTTTCAGCTCCAGAAATTTTTGCCCTTTCAAATCCAAACTCTGCAGTACAAAATTTTTCCAGCATACAAAGTTACTCCCCAGGTATCCCAAATTTACCTCCTTTCAGTGGTCAATCAATCCAGTTGTGTGTCAATTACTCTAATGGGCACAATAGGTGTTGCAAGGGAGAGAGTAGACAAGCATAAAATTCTATTCCCCAAAATCTTAGTACAATTTTAAGCTTTAATATCTTCAGAAATACAAATATGACAAATTAATCAAAACAAAGTTTCCAATATTTTAATATTATCTATAGAATTTTTATTAAAATTTGACATAACCAGTATCTTGTGGCAGGTATTGCTATAGTAAATTTTCAAGCCAAGTAAAGACTTTAATTAACTGCTACTCAGTGACTGAAAGGATTTCATTTGCAATCCTAGCCTTAAGATCATGCAATGAAGGAGTTAATATTTATACCTAACAGTATTGGTATCAGGCTACAAGAAAAATTCTAAAAGGGAAAGATCAGGTGACTGAGATGGCCAACCAAGAGGACCCCCTTTAGGGAATCAGTATTTCAAGAAATTAACATCCAGATACAGTTACATGAGTAATGTATAATGGCAGATTGAATTAACTTGTCAAACTTATTTAAAATTTACTATCAAAATTCAAAAAGTTAAATAAGTATGAAAGAATTTAAATAATTAAACTTTCAAAAGACTTTTGGATACCTCAATTATAGTTTACAAGTATAGCACTGAATCAGATCCTTGGGCTCATAGATTTTGCACTAGAAGGAACTTTAGAAGAATCTTTTCCAATTCTTCATTTTACAGTTGAGAATACTGAGGCTCAAAAAGATTAAATGACTTTCTCAAAATTGCACAGAAAATAAGTGTCATAATCCAGATTTGAACAAAAATATTCCGACTCCTAATAAAATACTATTTCCATCATAAGATGTTTTGTGAAATAGATGTGCAAGATAATTTATTAGGCATCTACTGCCCAGCTGAATAATCTGATGGTTTTGACCTAAAACATCTTGAAAGTGTCTTATTAGATATTGAGGTATGCAAGACATCCAAGGATTTATAGATAGGTTATCAGTTAGGACTAAGTAATTCATAACCTTTGTCTTATAGTTAGTCAATAAGCATTTATTGTTCAATAATTTGGGGCTCTTTGTGGCCCCAATCAGAATTTTGGCAAAGATACCAATTGCTTCTCCAGCTCATTTTACAGAGCAGGAAACTAAGGCAAAGTAGGTGAAGTGGCTTAACCAGGGTCACACAGAGAGTGTCTGAGGTTAGATCTTCCGAATTTCATGTCTAGAACTCTCTCCATTGTGCCACCTAGCTTCCCTGTGCTCACTTGGTACCCTTTCTCTATTAGTCTCCACATTATAATAGGGTGTACTTAGGAACCGTTACAGGGATTCTCCTAATGCTGAGTTCCTCTAAACTCTGTGGGCATATCCTTTTCCTTGTTTATCCCCTACTCTTTTGGAACAAATAACAAACATTGCCTCTGCTTGAAAAGAAGGAAGAATTGGAAAGAATATTTCCTTCTGCCTAACATCACCTCTAGGTCAGGGACCACCCTTTCACTATTTTTGCTTCCTTGTCATAGTGCTCAAAAGACATATGGCTATATAGCAATTTTCTGAAAAAGATTGGCTTTTCCTAGATAGATAGGTAGTGTAAAGCAAAGAATACTGAATTTGTAATTCAGAAGACCTGACTTCATATTCTGCCTCAGATACTTAATAGCTGTGTGACCCAGGACAAGTCACTGAGCATCAGGGTGTCTTAATTTCCTCATTTGTAAAATGAGGATAATAAAAGCACCTACTGCACAGAGTTGTGACATTCAAATAAGGTAAGATTTATAAAACAATTTATAAATCTTAAAGTTCAGTATAAATGCTAACTTTTTTTTAAACCATGACCTTTTATCCTAGAATCGATATTCTGTATTGGTTCCAAGGCAGAAGAGAGGAAAAGGTTAGGCACTGGGGGTTAAGTGACTTGCCAAGGGTCACACAGCTAGGGAGTGTCTGCACTTGAACCCAGCACTTGTAGGCCTGGCTTTCAAACCACTGAGCCACCTAGCTGTCCCCTAACTATTATTTTAATGGACTGAAAACTCAGTTTAAGTTAACAGAGTGTGTGGGAGTTGAGATCCAAAGAGGTCTCAGATTGTTTTTATCACATTCAAGATCTATTGCCACATTCCAAGAAAAAGGAATTGTAGGTTTTATTTTTTGGTGTAAATATAGGTCGAGTGAGTCATGAGAATTATAAGATCAAAAAAAAGTTTTTTAAAGAATGTTTGATATACAGATTGCTTACTGTTTTAGGGAAGGGATTAAGGAGGGAGGGTGGGAAAAAGGGAGAAAATTTGGAACTCAGAAATTTTTTAATGAAAGTTAAAAAATGTTTTTACATGTAATTGGGGAAAATGAAATACTATTAAGAAAGAATGTTTGATATAATAGGAACAAGATGGGACATTGATCCCAGATTAAAACAAATTTTTCAGGTTGTGTCTCTAATTGTTAGTCTGCTCTGCCATTGTTTAGACTCTAGAATGTTTATTATATAATGTTTAGACATTAGAGGAATGAATATGAAAAGCATAAAGCTTAAAAATAAAAATTTAATAGGCTAAAATGGAAAGTGTCCTTTAACCTTCTGTTATATGTAACATTTATTCCCCAAGGATTCGTTTGCTATTAAGGATTCCTAATTATTTTGCTTTATGAACTGTTCTGGTCGAAAAAGAAAGAAAAATCACCAATGCCTAACGAATTATGGAAGAAGTATCTATTCCAGACATAGATATAGAAATATGTACATATATTGAAGTAATAAAGCAATTGTTTTTCATTTTTAATTTCCCCAGGGAGCTCATTGAATAAACAAAACAAAACATGTTGGTAGTTAATTTGCCCAGTGATTGGCTAATGTTATTGACATAAACCTCTAGGTGAAATAAACTTCCCAGGAATATCCAAGAAGAGTGAATCAGGATATTGTTGATAGAATGACAAACCTTGGTTTAGGAAGACCTGAATTCAAGTCCTGATTTTAATGCTTATTAGCTGCGTGACCTTGGATAAGTCATTTACCTCTCTGAACATCAGTTTATCCATTTATTAAATGAAGGAGCTGGGCTAGTGGGCCTCTGAGAACCCATCTAGCTCTGGGCCTCTGATCTCATGATTTTATGACTCTAATAAGATATTTGATAAGATAATTTCTTTATTACTTTGTTGGGTAGTGGGTATGGATGTTCTGAGGTCACAAACTAAAAAAAGATATGGGAAATGGACTGCAGTTTAGAAAGAGAAAATCGTCTGGAGTTCTTAACTTTTTTCTTTATACCAAAAGTAAAAGGTATCTCCTGAAATAAGCATCTTATCATATTATAACATTTCACTCACTGGACTTTCCAGCTAACTAGCTTGTCTGTTGTTCTCATAACGCAATATTTCATTTTCTGCTACCATGTCTTAGAATTCATTCTTTTTTTTTTTTACCTGTGTCTCTTAAAATGCCCAACTTCTACTTCTAGAGGAAGATTTTCCTGACTATGTTATTTATTAATATTCTCTTCTTCCTCTTTAAATTACTACATACATTCATTTCTGTGCACATGTTATCCTATGCTACTCTTTCTCATCTTGTTTTTGTATGTCCAGTGTCTAAGACAGTGATTCCCAAAGTGGGCGCCACCGCCCCCTGGTGGGTGCTTCAGCGACCCAGGGGAGGCGGTGATGGCCACAGGTGCATTTATCTTTCCTATTAATTGTTATTAAAATTTAAAAAAATTAATTTCCAGGGGGCTAAGTAATATTTTTTCTGGAAAGGGGTGGTAGGCCAAAAAGAATTTGACTGAATTCTAGTGTGTAGTTCCCATTTCTACCACAAGCTAGTCATTGGTAATCAATGAATTAATTGAGGAGTAATTATTAGTATTTAATGAGTATAAATGAGAGGCAGCACGAGGGAGTAGAAAACAACAACAATAATGGGTGAGGAAATCATGACACCTGGGTTCTGGTCACAGCTAGTCTCTAAAGCAGGGGTCAGCAATCTTTTTAGCCGTGAGAGATGTAAAAGCCACATTTTTTAAAATGTAATTTTGTGAGAGCCGTACAGTGTTCACAGAGTGCGCTCCTGTAACAGCGCCTGAAAAAAAATTGACTTTATGGCTCCTGCAGAAAGAGCCATACGTTGCCGACCCCTGCTCTAAAGCTACAGTGGTGAAGTCATAATATTCCTTTGGGGCCAGTTCTTGCATCTGTAAAAGGGAGGGGTTGGATGAAATGGCTTCATGGTGCTAACATTTTATAGGTTTGATGGCAGCATAGCATCATAGACAGAACACTGGAATAAGATTCAAGAGACTTAACTATTTGTGATTTTGGACAAGTCCCTTCATCTCTTGTGTGACAGTAAGAGACAGAGTAACCAGAATAGATAATGCAAACCCTGTCCCAACTCCTACTCCAAATGGAAATAGCTCCTCTTCAAGGACTAGACTTCAAATTGTCTGGCTTGCATTTTATTTTATTAGATTGGCTGCCATCCAATTCAATTTGGCAGTGATTTATTGAATGCTTACTCAATGCAGACATTGCTCTAGATAAAGATACTTAAAAAAAAAAGTGCATGCCCTCAAAGGGCTTACATTCTATTATAATGTGGATGACCACAAAACTTGACATGAACTTTGCTCCTAAACCTTTTGGTGGCTTTTTCTCCTGATATCTTTCTTGGGGGTTTAGGGAGAAGGGGATTTGTTACTTTTCTTTAGTATCATTTCGATCAACAAAAATCCACTTTTTCTCTTCCATCTACCCCACTTGCCTCACCCTGCTAAGAAAGAAATAAAGAAAAAAAATTGTTACAAATATGTAATTAAGCAAAACAAACTCTTGGATTGGCTATGTCTAAAATTTTCACTCTATGTCTTTTACCTCTTTATCATGAGGTGGATGGTATTTTTCATCGTGGGTCTGCTGAAAATCATGCATTGGAAAGAATTCCCAAGTCTTTAAAGTTGTTTGTCTTCTTAATATTGTTGCAATTGTTTACATTTTTTTCAGTTTTTGCTTGCTTTACTCTGATCAGTTCTTACAAGTCTTTCTAGGCTTCTTTGAAACAGTCCCCTTTCATTATTTCTAAGAGCACAATGATATTCTAAAACATTCTTAACAACAAAAAAATAAGATCATGGCAACTGTTCCCATCACTTCCTGACAAACAGAAGGAGAAGAAATGGAATTAGTGTCAAATTTTATGTTCTTGGGCTCAAAGATCATGAAAAATGACAACTATAGCTATGAAATTAAAAGACACTTGCTCCTTGGAAGGAAAGCTATGGCTAATTTGGGGGCATATTTAAAAAGCAGAGGCATCACCTTGCCAACAAAAGACTGTATAATTAAAGGGCAAGATCCTGGATGACTAAAGCCTTTTGAACATTTTTTTTGGTTCTGGTCCATAGCCAGTCAACAAGCTGATTCTTCATCATGTAGTTAGCAGATTGGAATAATTAATAAAAATGTCTTAATATGCTTCAACTTGGGGAGCAAGGTACTTCCATTACAATTCATAATGCCTTTCTGAAATGAGGCTCTTCAGTTTCTTGTAACAGTAAACACATTGATATCTACATATCAGTCCCCTAGTACATACAAGAAAATTTAGAGAGGAAGGTTGGAGAAAGGGTACTAGTAGTTGAGTGATCAAGAAAGACCATGTATATGGTGACATGTAAATTGGATTAATCTTTGAAGGAAATTAGAGTTTATAAATGGTGAAGTTGAAGAGGAAATACATTTCAGGCAAGGGTAATAGCCTAAGAAAGGGAAAGTGGAGTGAAGAGTGTGAGAAACATTATGAAGGATTGATTTGACTGGACTCCATGAAATATGAATCTATAATCCTATGATTTCTATTTGAAAGCCATTATATATAATTTGTGTGTCTATACTATGTAGTTGATTCAGTACTTCCCATGGACATCAAGAGTGAATTATGCATCTTGGGGAGAGATCATATGACTAACAAGAAGGAAATTAGATATTTTCTTCAGTCACCTCCAACTCTCAGACTCTCCTCCCCACACAAAAAGCATGCACTATAAATAGAACCATGATAGATGTCTCTACAGGACATAAAAGAAGAAGCATAAGTTGGCTTATTTTTTTTCCTGTAGGAAATCTATGGATACTTTTCATTGGTGCTTTATTTGCAGTATTCAGAAGTTCTGGGAAGTTTTAATTCATTTTTTAAAATTACATTTTGTTATTTTTTCTAATTAACATGCATTAATTTTCTCTCCTTATCCCCCCCAATTGCCTGATTAAAAAAAGAACACTTTTATGCCCAATAGGCATCATCAAACAACAAATTCCCACACTGGCCAAGTCCAAAAATAAATGTTGCATTCTGATTTTAATTTTATCACTTCTCTAGTGGAAGATGGCATACTTCACCTTTAGTTCTTTGGAATTTCAGTTTACAATTGCACTAATTAGAATTCTAATCTTTCAAAGGGAAAAAAAAACTAACATTAAGGAGGATCAGGAAAAGCTTCCTGTAGAAGGTAGGATTTTAACTAAGCCCTGAAGAAACTCAGAGAACTCAAGAGACTTAGATGAAGGAGAGCATTCTAGACCATAGGACAGCCAAGGAAAGTGCATAGATAGGAGATAAGGTATCTTGTTATAAAGACAATAAGGAGGCTAATAGAGAAACAGTGCAATGGAAAAATATTTCCTTGTCCCATGAGTATCAGGTTGTAATATTAGAATTTTAACAAAAGGGTAAACTAAGACAGATCTGTAAGCATGAAAGCATTTGTTATCATGAACATACTATTTGTCAATAAATGGGTCATTGTCTTCCCTTCATTTATTCTGAAGACCCTGGGCAAAAGGACAGTTCCCCTTACATAGGTTTTTTGGAGTATATGAACAAAGAACAGAACAGGTAGATGACATCATGGGTCATGGTAGATAACATGACTGGTTACAGGGCTGTGGCACAGGAAACAACATGAATGTTTGAAAGTTTGGTAATGGGAGCTAATGATGACTTCCCTTCTTTTCCCATGAGACTAAGAAGTGCTTTTTGTTTGAGTCTAGATGAGAAATAGCAGCCCAGCCTTTCAGCAAGCCAGAAATCTTGAAAAAAACTTTGGAGGAGTAAGAATATTAAGTTTGACTTCTGCTTGTTCACATGCATTCCCCAAAGTCAGCTAAACTCCTTGAGCAGGTGAACTGGATTTTTAAACTTAACCCATTATAGATCAGCTGAATTCTGAACTAAATTCAGAAATAAAGAACCATGACTTAGCTCAGGGGTTGACAACGTATGGCTCTTTTGAGGGCCAGATATGGCTCTTTCTGCAGGAGCCATAAAGTCAATTTTTTTTCAGGCGCTGTTACAGGAGCGCACACTGTGAGCACTGTATGGCTCTCACGAAATTACATTTTAAAAAATGTGATGTTTATGGCTCTCACGGCCAAAAAGGTTACCGACCCCTGATTTAGATGGTTACAAGATGAAATCAATCACAGGGCCAAATCAATAATTATAAATAAGATCAATAAATAAATGATATAAGATTGATCTTAACTTTAATTGAGGTAATGGAATTTAGAGGTTTTAAATTTGAGTAAAGGAGTGTGTGTCATGATAAATAATTTTAAATATTTGTCATATGGAAGAAGGACAAGGTTTGTTCAGTTTCGTCTCTGAGATTATATCCAGGTTTAGTTCAATGGAGTCAAAGTTGTAAAGAAGCAAGTTTAAGTATGATGACAGGAGGGAAAAAGCAGTTCCCAGAGTATAATACTACCTCAAGGGGTAGAGAGTTCCCTTTGGACAACTAGCAGAGGCTGGGTCACCATTTTTTAAGTATGTTATACTAAGGATTCCTGCTGAGGAAAGGGTAAAAAAATATAATAGAGGAGTGAAACAGAAGAGTATTTGTTCAGGGAGAAATTAAAAAGATAAAGAAATCACAGAAACATGGAAAGATGTGTACAAATTGCTACAGAGAAAAAGAAAGAAAAACAATAGAGCAATATTTAAATATGGCCACAAAAACATGAATTAAAAAATTCATAAAAGAAGTTGAACTGAGTAATGGAAAAACCAAAGAAGGTCCTAGAGAGATTACAAAATAGGCTTTCTTCAGAGCAGGGAAGTAGAGACCTTCAGGAACAGATGACCATATCCATTATTAAATAAAGGTCCTATGTCAGATATTTTCACTTGCTTATTTTTCTTAATCATAAGAGATGATACACGCTTGAGAAATGTAATAAATGACTATAAAATAAACAAAAGAAATCAGTAAAACTTTAAAAAAAGAGTACATTGTCAAAAGTTTTGAATTGGGGATAAGAATAAGGAGGAGTAAGAATCTAATCATGGGGTATGGACTTGAAGAACAGAGATAAGAAATATTTATTATTTTTGGTAATTTCTGAGCATATTCCAGATTATGTCTCTAGACATCTATTGATTGAACCTGGGGAACCAACTCAACTACCTGCATACTCCAGAGGGAGCATAGGAAGTAAAGAGGGGAAATAGAATGCTTGTTGATAGACATAATAACCTTTGATGGCCAAATTGTGTACTATACCCCATCAACTGGTTAATTAAGGAACTGATCAGAGACAGACCCCACAACTTTCATCAAGAGGAGATAATGAAGGAATGTGTTGGACATGGGTGGATAGAACTCTGGGCACCGCCACTATAATACACACAACCCATAACAACTATCACCCAGGAAATAATGCATAATGAATACCCTTATTTTTACTTGCTCTTTTAATAAGATGAGAAGAACAGGAAAACTATTGCTCCATTTAAAACATTTAAGCCTTAATTTTATCAGTTCACTTTCAGGGTCAATCAGCAGAATTCAGGGTTTTCATTGCTGTTTCTTTGTTTTTCCCCTCAGCATTATTATGTTCTTTGTGAATAATCTTGACCTAATTCAATTATTTTATACTGTATCATTTAATATGTTTCTCTGACTCTCATATTTTTTTGTTTCTTGTGGCCCACTAATATTTCATTACATTAATGCAAGTATAATCTGTTTATCCATTTCACAGTTAATGTGCATCTATTTTGTTTCCAAATCATTGCTAGCATAAAATACACTGCTTTAAATATTTTGCTGTAAAACAAAACAAAAGAAAACAAAATAAGCCTTACTCTTAGGAGGAAGGAGGAGCTGAAGGTTCAAGATAGTTCATGCCCGAATAACCATTTTAATGACCATGTTAGTATTATATAAGCCCAGTTTTCTAGATGTATGAATTCCCATGATCTATTTCTTTAATTCAATTATGCTTTTTTACAAGTTACAGCTTAGAATAACCATGACACGTTTTTTTTTTCCAATAAAAAGAATATCCTAGGCATATGATTCCTGACCTATGGCTACAAAATAGGTGGGTGCTTGATATTGCCTGGTGACAATATGGAAATACAGATCAAGGGAGTTCCCAAATAAATCTGACATACTTAGAGAGTAGGTATGGCATTATATGGTACTTGGTTGTCTTATATCAGTTTCAGACATGCCTCTTGGAGTTTCATAGAGGGTGGCTCTCAGTGGCTGGGGATGAATTGGCTATGTTGGATTATTGCTGAGGCTATTTTTGTATTAGACATATGATAGGGAAATCATTACTTAAGACTTGACCTTTCGTCTTTTTCATTTTTTTTGAGCAAAGCAGAATACAAAGAACCTTAAAAAGGGCTTAAAGCATGGGCTGGACGGCCACTTATCGGGACTGAAAATTTGGCCCCCATACATAGAAGAACAGCAAAACAATTTAAACTATGATAGGGAACAAAAGACTGATTCTTGCCCTCTTTAACTATTGAATATTATTTGGATTGTACAATTCTCCAGTGCATTTCATTTCTGGAGGAAGTCAGGTTGTAAGATTTAGCACCTGGGTTGGTCTTTGAGATAAAAGAAGAACTTAGTAGAGTGTTGAGTATTATCTATAATAAATCCAAGTATTTTTCCCCTTTCAAATCACAAGGTGGTGCTCTAAGCCAGAAGGAATCCATCAGCTCTTGGAGGAAGGTGGGACTCCTTAGAGAGGAAAGGGGAATTGTATGGATTATTTATAGGTTACTATAAGTTCTCTAGGTAGCATTCACTTTCTGTGAGGTGAAATAAAAATTGTTCTATACCCAAAATATACATTGGTACTTTGAGTACTTGTATAAGTTTGGGGAACCTTTTACCCAAATGCATGGATACTAAGACCCAATTTTCCAGAGGCAATCACTGATGGGAAATATTGAATTCTTTCTCCAAAATGAATTTAATATTTCTTCCCCAAACCTGCTCCTCCTTTTGACTGCCACTCTTTCCACTAGTAGTGTCACCATTCATCCAGACACAATTGTAATCAAGGTTATTGGAGGCAGCTAGGTGGCTCAGTGGTTTGAGAGCCAGGCCTAAAGATGGGAGATGTTGGGTTCAAATCTAGTCTCAGACACTTCTTAGCCATATGACCCTGGGCAAGTCACAGCCTCTTTTGCCTTGCCCGTACAGCTCTTCTGCCTTGGAACAAATGTACAATATTAATTCTAAAATGGAAGGTAAAGGTTTTAAAAAAATCAGCATTATTGCTGAATTCTCTCTTCCTCTTTTAAAACTCTATTTTCAGTCCCTGCCATGTCTGCTTGTGAGAAACTCAGAATTTCAAGAATTGAAAAGGCCTTCAGCTATTATCTGTATCAATTTATATATTAGCTAGAATCTCAATAATTTCTTTGACAGATGGTGACCCGGCTTCCACTTACACAGTTCAAATGAGGGAAAAATACTGCCTCTATACGAAGTCCATTCTAATTTTGGATAGGGCTAATCATCAGGAAGTTTTTCCTTTCATTGAGCCATAATCTGTTTCTTTGTGACTTTTACCTATGCTTGAGGGACTTGCAGTCTGGGGCCAAAAGGAAGAATAATTTCTATTCTGCATCATAGTCCTTAAGATGTTTGAAGCAAAGACTCTATTCAGTACTTCCCAGTTGGAGATTCCTCATGATATGAGGCCAGAATTCCTTATGGCCTAGGCATACCAATGGCTCTGACAGCATGACTGTCAAGTATTGTGACTATTTCTGGCATTCACCAAATGACTGCTGGATAGCTAGGTGGGGCTGTGTGGATTGAGTGTTGGGCTTGGAATCAGGAAGACTCATCTTCTTGAGTTCAAATCTGGCTTCAGATACTTACTGTGTGACCCTGGGAAAATCACTTAACCCTGTTTGCTTCATTTTCCTCATCTGTAAAATGAGCTGGAGAAGGAAATGGCAAACCATTCCAGTATCTTTGCCAAGAAAACCCCAAGTGGGGTCATGAAGAATCAGACATGACTGAAATGACTGAACAACTGCAACAGCAAATTAGATAGCTGCTGTGGAGAATGTTAATGTATCGGTAACTAGGAAAACTCCATATACACTTTAGTGGTAGGAAATCTAGTTTCCAGTTGTGGGGAGGTATTGCTCTCTAATGTTATGTATGATTTGTGGCAGAATCTGGTTGATTTTCATTGCTATAGTTTCTAGGTGCTTTTTGAAATAAAAAAAGTATAGCTTGACCAAACAGAAGAAAAGGGGAAAAGTCAACCATTCAATTCAACAAACATTTGTTAAGCACGTAGGTGCAAGGGATTCCAGGATACAAAGAGAAGAAGGTATATAATCCCTGCCCTGAAGAACTTCTTGGCAAAAAAACTGGAGTGTTTGCTCTCTTTCTCTAGCTCATTTTACAAATAAAGAACTAAGGCAAACAGGGTCTTGTCTAGAGTTGTGTAGCTAGTACATTTCTGAGGTCGGATTTGAACTCATGAAGATGAATCTCCCTGATTCCAAGCCCAGTGTTCTTTCCACTTTACCACATTTTTTCTCAGGAGAACATCTCCTGTGAATTACTAGTCCTCTGTGCTGCTATTCTTTCTGTATAATCTCTTTCCCTCTTTCTGGCACCTATCCTGGTAAAGGAAGAAGAGCAATGGTCTCTTTCCTCTTCTCTTTCAGTTTAAAACTCCTTTGATGAGATTGTAAAGTCTCTAAGACTTTGCTGAGTCTAACTGAAACCCATCATAATTATATTTTATATCACAGTATAGGATAGATAGTTGGCACAGTGGATAGAATAATAGACCTGAAGTCAGGAAGACCTGAGTACAAATCTAGCCTCAGAAACTTATTAGCTGTGTGATCCTGGATAAATCATTTAACTCTACCCCAGTTTCTTCATCTGTATAATGAACTGGAGAAGAAAATGGTAAAACCCTACAGTATCTCTGCTAAGAAAACCCCAAATGGTGCAACCATGAGTTGAACACAACTGAACAACAATGACAAGAAAAATCCAAACCTTCCTCTATGACATGATGCTCTAAATTAGCTGTTAACCTCTGAAATCTGCTTATTCTTGCTGAAGTCTTTATAATCAATCAGCAGAAATAGTGTAAACTCTGCCTATGCTCTTAGGGTCTTCAGAATCTTGTTAAGAGCTTCATAATCTTTACCAGTGTTTCAGTGGGTATAATTTGTTCCCAGACAAATCAATAGCAGTGGAGATCAGTCATTACATTTAACAAGTGCCATTAGACTGCACATACATGTTAGGAAGAGAGCCTGCCTCTACTTTTCACATCAGGGTGACATGGGTCTGCTTAAATACTCTATCACAGGAAGCCATTACTCATCATGACTCATTTCTTTTCCATCTTCCTATTTCTAGCTAGCCTCTTTCCTGTTGGCACTCATATTCATTCATCAATGAAGAAGAAATTTCTTCCTTCTAAGAGAATGTATTTCTCTCCTCCACAAGAAAGGGCTTTGAAGCTATTATATAGATTTGAATTAGTCCTTTTCCAATGTTCCCTTATCTTTTGACATAGGTTAGCATCCCAATCTGTCTCAAGATTATTTTTCTTCTCTGATTTTACTTAATTCTTTCCAGTTCTAAATCTATGATCCTCTTGAGGCTATAATGTGCTTCTTCTATTCTCTCAAGTGATACTTCATTCTTCCTAATAAACTGGGTATCTGAAAGATGTTCTATCTTCTATTCAAGTAGGAAAACCAACCTTTACTTTGCTCACATGTAGCTACTTTTATTTGGTACTTACTGAGACATCGACCTAGCAGAGCCTCTGGTGGTTCCTGGAAAATTCCCCTTGCTATCTTCATCCCTTAATTTTCACTATGGCCACCATGCCAACTTCTAAATCTGTGCCTTTGTTGAGCTCTAATGAACCACCTGGGGCAAACATCTTCTAATAATAATGTCCGCATGCCTCAGGCTCACAACATATCTCCTCTATTTCTCATCATACTTGTTACAAATGCTTTCTGTGGCCCTACTATTGGATCATAGTGTCATCCTTTCCCGTAGTGAATTTCTTTATTCATTTTTACTATCACAGAAGTTGCATTTGTCACTCTAGGTTGTGATTATCTTTAATTTAGAGGGAGAAATAACTTCCATTTGAAGTATTAAAAAACCTTTCTGTACTTGAAGTAATTCTTCCTAAAATTAAAACCTCCTGCTAACTTATTTGTTTTACTTCTTTCTACTTCCCAAGAATGAGATTTCTTGTCTTTCATGGGAGAGAGGGAAGGAAAGAGGAAGGGAAGTAGGGGGTGGGGGGATAGAAACAAAAAGAAGGGGAAAGACAGAAACAGAGGCAACGAGGAACAGAGACAGAGATATAGAAACAGAGATAGACACAGAAACAGAGAGAAGGTGACAGGGACAGAGATAGGAGCAGAGAGGGACAGCATCAGAGACAGACCCAAAGAAAAGGCAGAGAAGGAAGGACAGGGATGGAGACAGAGATAGATTTTCACAAGAATTTGTACTTGAAAGTTAATTTATACCAAGAGAAATGATTTTCTGACAATTAGTGAGAAATTAAATTTTTATGTTGTCATCCACCTCAGCTTATAACAACACAGACATCCATAAAGATGTTGTTCTGAATTCAGATCTATTTATTTCAACAGAGATCTCTGGAGTGTCTATTATATATAAGACACTGGGATCATGAAATAAAACAGAGGTCTTGTACCCACAATCTTAATAGGGAGAGGAGACTTATAGTAGTCAGGTTAAAAGAAATAAATATGTAGAGGGATAGTTCCTTTTTTTTGTAAAGTGAGAGATTTGTACTTTATAACCTTCCAGCTCCCAATCTATGATTTTGCTGTCCTGCATAATTTAAGTCACTTAAACTCTAATAGATTCTAATAGTAAAAATGGTAAAATTTTGTAATTTTAAATTGTAAAAATCCCTTCTTTACAGTTATTAACAAGTTATTAACAAGGATTAAAAGATATATCTAAAGCTCTTTGTAAACCTTAAGGTGCATAAAATGTGTTTATTATTATCATGGCATTATTTTATCATCTGAAATGCCTTTATATCTTTTCTTGCTATTTATTTAAATCCACCCATCATGAATGACCAACCTCAAGTATCATCATATCCCTGAGGATTTCTCTGACTAATCCAGCTCATACTCCTTTCTATAATAATAATGATAATAGAGAGCATTTATATAGTACTTTAAAGTTTGCAAAGTAAACTTTTGTTATCTCACTGGATCCCAACAACCTATAAGGAAGGTGATATTATTGTCCCCATTTTACAGATGAAGAAACTGAAACTGAAAGAGGCTTAGTGACTTACCTGGAGTCATATATTAATTTGGTAGGATTTGAACTCAAACCTTTCTGATGCCAAGACCAATAATCTTACCCATTTCACTATCTAGTTGCCTAACAATAGCAGATACAGCATCTATTAAATGCAAATTATGGCATCCATCACATTCTACCTGAAATTCTTACTTAATCATTTCATATTGGACATGCTTTTTTTCTTTCTGGCAAGACTGTAACTCCTGAAAAGCAGCTATCATTATTACATTTTAATACATGTGTGTATATAGGCATGTGTGCAAGTTCACAAATATATGTATTTATGTTTAGAAAATAACAATTGGTCACCCAATTATTATAGTGTCCTATAATGCATTTTCATAAAAACTTTCTTAAAATGTACTTATTTTGCATAGGATGCTATATTTAATTCTAAACTCCATATCAGTTAAAATATACATGTGTATTATATATGTATATATGAGTATATATATGAGAACATACTGCATGATATAAATACTAATTATATTATAAGTAAAATGTTTTTATAAAATCATATATATATATACATATATCTCATTTACTCTCATTTTAGCAAAAAAGGAAACAGACCCAGAGAGATTGTAATTTGCCCACAATCACACAGCTAGTTAAGTTTCTGAGTCAGAATTTGATCTCAGGTCTTCTTGACTGCAATTCTAGTCCCCCCACCATATATATTTTATATATTAAATATATATTTATGTTACATAAATAAATATATGTGTATATCTACATGTATATAACAATTCTGTTATATTTTATTATATATGCATTTATATTATTCCTAATATCCATTCCAGCATTATTATATCTGTGTTTTTGATACAAATATATGGGCTTATTGTATAGATCTTATAATCAGAGCTCAAAAGACCTCAGCCTAGGGTAACTGACTTGCCCAAGGTCACATTGATAGTAAATATCACAGGTGGGATTTGAATTCACACTTTTGATTCCCAAATCCATAGTCATTCCACTGTATGAGGATCTGCATATATTCTTGGAATAAATGTTCTATTTGTATATACAGAGAGGCATTTTATAGACTTATTTTGAAGAGCCAAGAAAAAGGCCATTTTCTATATTGTATTTAAGTAGAGATAAAAAGTTCATTGACAATAGCTAAGTGTAACATTCTTCTCACTCTCACTGACATGCTACAAACTTTAGTGCATCGTGGCTGTTAACTTCTCCATCTGTCCCACAGACGTATTATGCTGGCCCTCACACCATTCATCCCTTGAGATGTCTTTTAATGTACAGAGATCTAAAAAATGTACCAGTACTTTCCTTTAAATGTCATCTCATAAAGACAGGCAACACAGATAACCTTTTCCAAGAGATATTCTACTTGAATACTCTATTTACATATGCCCCAAACCTTTTCTTCATCACCACTCCTGACAGTCATACCTCTTCAGTTTCCATTTTTTCCTGTGGATATTATTTGTTGCCCAGGTAAATAAATAACAGGTTGGCAAAATGTTACAGACAAAAGAACTAATTTTTTGCTCATTCACACCAAAACTCATTCAAACACCATTGCAAGAGATTCTCCTCACCATCTTTAAATTTTGTGATTGATGCTGGCAATGAAATAATGAAGGAAAAACACACTGCAAAAGAAGGAATTGAAGGGAAACACTTCTCTGGAAATATAATTCATTTTCCAGATTTCTGTAAGTCACTAAATTCTCTCAACTACTTTTCATCACACCCTTTCCCCCCTATTTTTAAAAGCAATGGGGTGGGAAACAAGAGAGCAAAATAAAAAAGACAAATCAGAAAAATTAATCTCCTACTTCCTTTCTTAACTTTTTGAAAATTATCTATCAACAAAGCTCCTTTCTACTTATTTTCCATTATGGGTCTGTTTGAGAGATATTATACATGTCATTCAGAACCTTTAATTAACTGAGAACTTGTTGAGATATACATTTACCCCCTTTTAAAAAATTCAATTGTTGTCATGACATGTGTCAGAGAGGATGAATGAATAGGTATAAATTCAATAAAAAGCCTTTAGATCTCCATGACATTAGTAACTTTTCAGATAGCAAGGTTGTTGAATGAATGATTTGATTGTGTCTTTATCCATCCAAAGCCTCATTTGGAGTCCAAATAAGGCAGAAATTACCAATGGCTTGCTGTTTACCAACACCTCATTTGATCCTTCATGGCAAGTTCACAAAATGTGGGTAGACAACAACTCTGGCATCAAAGAATACTGGATATAGAAGCCAAAGATGAATTCTATCTGCCCAGTTAGTCATCATGCTACAGCATCCTGGGAAAACAGAGGACAATAGTTTCTTGGGCACAGTGGTACATTTCAGTGCTTTTGTCAAATGTTCATTAACCCATGAATTGAAATCAATGTACTGGTCAATGAGCAGGACTAAACCCTATGTTAGGAATTGAGTCAAACAAAGCAAGTATTTACTAGTTTTCAAGTGAGTAGAATACAATTTCTCCCCTCAAGATTCTAGAGGTAATTCTGAGGGTCTGAAACTTCTAGTATTGTCATTTACAAGCCCCTATCTAGTATTCTTTCTAATGTTAATCAAGTAGGTGAAAGGATTTAATTTTTACAAAAGGATATCATTGAAAAGACAAAGCTTGAACAGTAGTAAAAAAACAATACTCTCTGAAACAGGGGTTCATATTCCCCTTACATACACACAAGGCACAAAGGTAATCAAGCACATGTATGGAGGATGAGCCGAATATTTTTCCCCCAGTGAGCAGGGTTTAGTCCTGTTCATTGGCACCAGTACTGAAATAAGGACTGGGGATAAGGAAAGAGGGAATGAGTGGGAGGTTCTACAATATTATGACATCTTATTGCAAGGTGGAATGTATAATGCATTGGGGATGTAGTTAACTGGATCATAACTGTTCCACTGCTTTTAATCCTTTTATGCCTTATGCTTTGGGGTGCAGATAAGGACCCTCCCTTCTCTTCTCCTCACTCATTGATTTCAATTCATGGGTTAATGAACATTTGACAACTAGGTTTACATTCAAGCATTGTGTTGGCAATGAATACAGCAGTCTTGTGCTCAACTGGATGGCCTTATTGCTGGTTTGATATCTTAGTGGATTGGTAATCAGTCTGTGGTCAGATTACACGTCACTGAATTTTTGCCCAGGTTCCATACTAGATTTAGCTGCTGCCATTAAGTATCCCGATCACCAGCAGGACATCTGTGTTGCCTCTCCTACTCTCATCCATTTCTTGTGTACTTCTCTCTTAGAATGCTTAGAATCCCTCTGATATTAGTAAATAACAAACTCAAGAAAACAGAGACACTGTGTGTTCATACACACGTGGTAGCTTGTTGGAGATAGGTCTGCTGAAAACAGTTCTTGTTTCCTTCACTTCTAGGAAGGAAAACACACACACACACACACATACACACACACACATACACACACACACACACACACACACACACACACACACACACACACACACACACTGAAGGAAGGGGCGAGAAATGTTTTTGTATTTGAGCTCAGTTCTGGCTCTGTGCCTTCTGAGTCATCAGTTCTTCTAGCCTGGCAGCCAATTAGAGGGTTTTTCCTCACCCCACAATATGAAGTCCTGAGTCATAATGGTTAGATTGGCAGTACACGGAGAACATCTGGGCATTCATCAGGGACTAAGCCCTTATTGGTCAGTCTCCCCGTTGCATATATGAACATGTATCATCCAAAAGAATGTAAACTCTTTGAGAAAAGAGACTAGTTGTTTTTAATTTGTATCCTCACTGCGTAGCAGAATGATTGACACATAGTGGACACTTAACAAATTCTTCTTGATTGATGGACTGAGCTGTCAGTGATGCCAGGGAAGTATCTAAAATTTAAATTATTATTATATTAACAATGTATACGAGAACAACTAAGTGGTGTGGTGGATGGAGCATCAGGTCTAGAGTAAGGAAGACTGAGTTCAAATCTAGTCCCAGATATTTAGTAGCTGTGTGACCCTGGTCAAATCATTTAACCCTGTTTGCCTCAGTCTCTTCATTTGTAAAATGAGCTAGAGAAGGAAATGTCAAACTGCTTTTCTAAGAAAACCTCCAAAAGGGTCACAAATAGTGGAATATAATACAAACAACTGATCAACAGCAAACCGCAAGTCTATCTGACTGATGGAGGAAATTTACAAACCATATATTGACTGAAAACCTCTCTTTATCTTCCTACTCTCTCAAATCCAAGCTGCAATACAAAAATTGCATTAAAGTAGGCATTGCTGAGTCAAAGAGGAGTGTCCATTAAAAGCAGATGTATATATCTTAGAACAAGATGTATATCTCTTTTCCCTTTGCTTAAACTCCCCTTTTATCAAAGCTCCTTAACAACATCATCTGGAAACAACAAAAAATAATGACTATATTTCCTTATATATACTGTAGTTCTTTTTACCTCTAAACTTTATGACATCTCAGGTAGCTTATTTATAATCTGAAGGATATGGGTCTGAGCAAGTCTTCCCTTTCAAAACAACAGTGCAGGAAGAACAAAAAGAGTCTAAAAGATTTCACAAAACAGTAAACTATGAATTTTAAATAAAGATAATCACTATAAGCTTTTGCATTGGACACATGCTTCTTTGCCCAGGAGATGCTTGAAAGAAACAATTCAACTCTGCATTCTTGTTCATTTAAGCTTCCCAACACACTATTTCCTTGGAATGTGAGTTTTAGACCTTTCAGATATGAGATTTCTTTAAGGACAAATTAAACATACTCTTTGATACTCTTTGATACTCTTTGCCTGAATACTGCACATCATCTTCACCTTTTCCACCCCAAATTAAGCATATAATTCCCAATGGTTTCTGAATTTTGTTTCCATTCTCTCATTCAGTCCACCTAATTCCACTTTGTATTGTATTTTGGGCCTCATCTTGATGTGATCTTCTCCACCATTTCTAGTGAGAGGCTCTAAGGTTTGTCAGGTTTTGAGATAAGCTGTTATTTCTATCACATCCTCCAACCTGCAAAAACCAAGATGGTGACAGAATGTTCTAATGACATAATATTCAAAGACCAGCACAGTCAACAAATTGAACAGTCTTTCCAGGACTGCTTTCCAGGACATACATTATATATGTATGTGCGTTCTCTCTCTCTCTCTCTCTCTCTCTCTCTCTCTCTCTCTCTCTCTCTCTCTCTCTCTCTCTCTCTCTCTC